>NC_074720.1:21662572-21990786 GCF_947242115.1 Biomphalaria glabrata
TGATTAAAGAGAAAAAAGTCTAATTCTTTTAGTTTGAAAGCATTTCTTTCAGCTGAAGTTACCCTTTGAAGACCATCAAGTGTGGAATGTGAAACAGGTAAGTTATTTTTTGAATATCCTTTTTGCTGCCTAGTTTTAATTACTTTAAAAAAAGGTTATACCTTAGGATGATAATTTAAAATCTTAGTTACTTTTTCCAGCCATTGATAAGCAATTTCTTTTACAGATGAAGAGCCATGGATGACAAGGAAGCCAAAATCCTAGAACTCAACATGTCACTTCTAGATTAAGGTGAAGTTAATTTGTTTCCTTTAATGAGTTCTATGTGTAGGGGTGTTTTACCCATTTGATGTCTGTGTCTCTTAAGTGGGTATTTCTTCAGTTGTATTGTCTTTCATTTTCTTTGTTCGTGTCTGTGAACGATTTGATTTAAAGCACCTTAAAGAGAGTTGTTCACATCTTTCTTCTGTTTTGTAGCATTAGTGATATTATACTGTTTCTAAGTTTTTTAATTTCTTCTGTCTATAGTTTGTTTAAATTTTTTGTCTCTTCTTCTTGTTTTTTTTTCTTTTTCTTATCCTTTCCAACTACTGTTATTTATTAGTGTTTAAATAGATCAAAGTCTAATTCTTTTAGTTTGAAAGTATTTCTTTCAGTTGAAGTTGCCCTGTCAAGTGTGACATGTAAAACAGGTAATTTATTTATCTATTAACTTTTGGCTAACAAGATTTAATTAATTTAAAAAATGGTTAGACCTCAGTATGAAAAGTTAAAAAATTAGTTTCTTTTTCCAGCCAATGTTAAGCCATTTCTTTTACAGATGAAGAATCATGGAAGAAAAGGAAGCAAAACTTCAAGAACTCAACATGTCACTACTAATTAAGGTGATGTTAATTTGTTTCCTTTCTTGAGTTCTATCTGTAGGGTTATTTTACCCATGTGATGTCTGTGTCTCTAATGTGGGTCTTTCTTCAGTTGTATTGTCTTTCTTATTCTTTGTTGGTGAATGATTTGATTTAAAGCACCTTAAAGAGAGTTGTTCACCTCTTTTCTCTGTTTTGTAGTGTCGGTCTTTTTGTACTGTCTCTACGTTTTTTTATTTCTTCCGTTTATATTATAGTTTGTTTTGATTTCTTCCAATCCTTTCCAACTTTTGTTAGCATTTTAAGTAAGTGATTAAAGAGAAAAAAGTCTAATTCTTTTAGTTTGAAAGCATTTCTTTCAGCTGAAGTTACCCTTTGAAGACCATCAAGTGTGGAATGTGAAACAGGTAAGTTATTTTTTGAATATCCTTTTTGCTGCCTAGTTTTAATTACTTTAAAAAAAGGTTATACCTTAGGATGATAATTTAAAATCTTAGTTACTTTTTCCAGCCATTGATAAGCAATTTCTTTTACAGATGAAGAGCCATGGATGACAAGGAAGCCAAAATCCTAGAACTCAACATGTCACTTCTAGATTAAGGTGAAGTTAATTTGTTTCCTTTAATGAGTTCTATGTGTAGGGGTGTTTTACCCATTTGATGTCTGTGTCTCTTAAGTGGGTATTTCTTCAGTTGTATTGTCTTTCATTTTCTTTGTTCGTGTCTGTGAACGATTTGATTTAAAGCACCTTAAAGAGAGTTGTTCACATCTTTCTTCTGTTTTGTAGCATTAGTGATATTATACTGTTTCTAAGTTTTTTAATTTCTTCTGTCTATAGTTTGTTTAAATTTTTTGTCTCTTCTTCTTCTGTTTTTTTTTCTTTTTCTTATCCTTTCCAACTACTGTTATTTATTAGTGTTTAAATAGATCAAAGTCTAATTCTTTTAGTTTGAAAGTATTTCTTTCAGTTGAAGTTGCCCTGTCAAGTGTGACATGTAAAACAGGAATTTATTTATCTATTAACTTTTGGCTAACAAGATTTAATTAATTTAAAAAATGGTTAGACCTCAGTATGAAAAGTTAAAAAATTAGTTTCTTTTTCCAGCCAATGTTAAGCCATTTCTTTTACAGATGAAGAATCATGGAAGAAAAGGAAGCAAAACTTCAAGAACTCAACATGTCACTACTAATTAAGGTGATGTTAATTTGTTTCCTTTCTTGAGTTCTATCTGTAGGGTTATTTTACCCATGTGATGTCTGTGTCTCTAATGTGGGTCTTTCTTCAGTTGTATTGTCTTTCTTATTCTTTGTTCTTGTTGGTGAATGATTTGATTTAAAGCACCTTAAAGAGAGTTGTTCACCTCTTTTCTCTGTTTTGTAGTGTCGGTCTTTTTGTACTGTCTCTACGTTTTTTTATTTCTTCCGTTTATATTATAGTTTGTTTTGATTTCTTCTCATTTTCTTCTGTTTTGTTTTCTTCCAATCCTTTCCAACTTTTGTTAGCATTTTAAGTAAGTGATTAAAGAGAAAAAAGTCTAATTCTTTTAGTTTGAAAGCATTTCTTTCAGCCGAAGTTACCCTTTGAAGACCATCAAGTGTGGAATGTGAAACAGGTAAGTTATTTTTTGAATATCCTTTTTGCTGCCTAGTTTTAATTACTTTAAAAAAAGGTTATACCTTAGGATGATAATTTAAAATCTTAGTTACTTTTTCCAGCCATTGATAAGCAATTTCTTTTACAGATGAAGAGCCATGGATGACAAGGAAGCCAAAATCCTAGAACTCAACATGTCACTTCTAGATTAAGGTGAAGTTAATTTGTTTCCTTTAATGAGTTCTATGTGTAGGGGTGTTTTACCCATTTGATGTCTGTGTCTCTTAAGTGGGTATTTCTTCAGTTGTATTGTCTTTCATTTTCTTTGTTCGTGTCTGTGAACGATTTGATTTAAAGCACCTTAAAGAGAGTTGTTCACATCTTTCTTCTGTTTTGTAGCATTAGTGATATTATACTGTTTCTAAGTTTTTTAATTTCTTCTGTCTATAGTTTGTTTAAATTTTTTGTCTCTTCTTCTTCTGTTTTTTTTTCTTTTTCTTATCCTTTCCAACTACTGTTATTTATTAGTGTTTAAATAGATCAAAGTCTAATTCTTTTGGTTTGAAAGTATTTCTTTCAGTTGAAGTTGCCCTGTCAAGTGTGACATGTAAAACAGGTAATTTATTTATCTATTAACTTTTGGCTAACAAGATTTAATTAATTTAAAAAATGGTTAGACCTCAGTATGAAAAGTTAAAAAATTAGTTTCTTTTTCCAGCCAATGTTAAGCCATTTCTTTTACAGATGAAGAATCATGGAAGAAAAGGAAGCAAAACTTCAAGAACTCAACATGTCACTACTAATTAAGGTGATGTTAATTTGTTTCCTTTCTTGAGTTCTATCTGTAGGGTTATTTTACCCATGTGATGTCTGTGTCTCTAATGTGGGTCTTTCTTCAGTTGTATTGTCTTTCTTATTCTTTGTTCTTGTTGGTGAATGATTTGATTTAAAGCACCTTAAAGAGAGTTGTTCACCTCTTTTCTCTGTTTTGTAGTGTCGGTCTTTTTGTACTGTCTCTACGTTTTTTTATTTCTTCCGTTTATATTATAGTTTGTTTTGATTTCTTCTCATTTTCTTCTGTTTTGTTTTCTTCCAATCCTTTCCAACTTTTGTTAGCATTTTAAGTAAGTGATTAAAGAGAAAAAAGTCTAATTCTTTTAGTTTGAAAGCATTTCTTTCAGCTGAAGTTACCCTTTGAAGACCATCAAGTGTGGAATGTGAAACAGGTAAGTTATTTTTTGAATATCCTTTTTGCTGCCTAGTTTTAATTACTTTAAAAAAAGGTTATACCTTAGGATGATAATTTAAAATCTTAGTTACTTTTTCCAGCCATTGATAAGCAATTTCTTTTACAGATGAAGAGCCATGGATGACAAGGAAGCCAAAATCCTAGAACTCAACATGTCACTTCTAGATTAAGGTGAAGTTAATTTGTTTCCTTTAATGAGTTCTATGTGTAGGGGTGTTTTACCCATTTGATGTCTGTGTCTCTTAAGTGGGTATTTCTTCAGTTGTATTGTCTTTCATTTTCTTTGTTCGTGTCTGTGAACGATTTGATTTAAAGCACCTTAAAGAGAGTTGTTCACATCTTTCTTCTGTTTTGTAGCATTAGTGATATTATACTGTTTCTAAGTTTTTTAATTTCTTCTGTCTATAGTTTGTTTAAATTTTTTGTCTCTTCTTCTTCTGTTTTTTTTTCTTTTTCTTATCCTTTCCAACTACTGTTATTTATTAGTGTTTAAATAGATCAAAGTCTAATTCTTTTAGTTTGAAAGTATTTATTTCAGTTGAAGTTGCCCTGTCAAGTGTGACATGTAAAACAGGTAATTTATTTATCTATTAACTTTTGGCTAACAAGATTTAATTAATTTAAAAAATGGTTAGACCTCAGTATGAAAAGTTAAAAAATTAGTTTCTTTTTCCAGCCAATGTTAAGCCATTTCTTTTACAGATGAAGAATCATGGAAGAAAAGGAAGCAAAACTTCAAGAACTCAACATGTCACTACTAATTAAGGTGATGTTAATTTGTTTCCTTTCTTGAGTTCTATCTGTAGGGTTATTTTACCCATGTGATGTCTGTGTCTCTAATGTGGGTCTTTCTTCAGTTGTATTGTCTTTCTTATTCTTTGTTCTTGTTGGTGAATGATTTGATTTAAAGCACCTTAAAGAGAGTTGTTCACCTCTTTTCTCTGTTTTGTAGTGTCGGTCTTTTTGTACTGTCTCTACGTTTTTTTATTTCTTCCGTTTATATTATAGTTTGTTTTGATTTCTTCTCATTTTCTTCTGTTTTGTTTTCTTCCAATCCTTTCCAACTTTTGTTAGCATTTTAAGTAAGTGATTAAAGAGAAAAAAGTCTAATTCTTTTAGTTTGAAAGCATTTCTTTCAGCTGAAGTTACCCTTTGAAGACCATCAAGTGTGGAATGTGAAACAGGTAAGTTATTTTTTGAATATCCTTTTTGCTGCCTAGTTTTAATTACTTTAAAAAAAGGTTATACCTTAGGATGATAATTTAAAATCTTAGTTACTTTTTCCAGCCATTGATAAGCAATTTCTTTTACAGATGAAGAGCCATGGATGACAAGGAAGCCAAAATCCTAGAACTCAACATGTCACTTCTAGATTAAGGTGAAGTTAATTTGTTTCCTTTAATGAGTTCTATGTGTAGGGGTGTTTTACCCATTTGATGTCTGTGTCTCTTAAGTGGGTATTTCTTCAGTTGTATTGTCTTTCATTTTCTTTGTTCGTGTCTGTGAACGATTTGATTTAAAGCACCTTAAAGAGAGTTGTTCACATCTTTCTTCTGTTTTGTAGCATTAGTGATATTATACTGTTTCTAAGTTTTTTAATTTCTTCTGTCTATAGTTTGTTTAAATTTTTTGTCTCTTCTTCTTCTGTTTTTTTTTCTTTTTCTTATCCTTTCCAACTACTGTTATTTATTAGTGTTTAAATAGATCAAAGTCTAATTCTTTTAGTTTGAAAGTATTTATTTCAGTTGAAGTTGCCCTGTCAAGTGTGACATGTAAAACAGGTAATTTATTTATCTATTAACTTTTGGCTAACAAGATTTAATTAATTTAAAAAATGGTTAGACCTCAGTATGAAAAGTTAAAAAATTAGTTTCTTTTTCCAGCCAATGTTAAGCCATTTCTTTTACAGATGAAGAATCATGGAAGAAAAGGAAGCAAAACTTCAAGAACTCAACATGTCACTACTAATTAAGGTGATGTTAATTTGTTTCCTTTCTTGAGTTCTATCTGTAGGGTTATTTTACCCATGTGATGTCTGTGTCTCTAATGTGGGTCTTTCTTCAGTTGTATTGTCTTTCTTATTCTTTGTTCTTGTTGGTGAATGATTTGATTTAAAGCACCTTAAAGAGAGTTGTTCACCTCTTTTCTCTGTTTTGTAGTGTCGGTCTTTTTGTACTGTCTCTACGTTTTTTTATTTCTTCCGTTTATATTATAGTTTGTTTTGATTTCTTCTCATTTTCTTCTGTTTTGTTTTCTTCCAATCCTTTCCAACTTTTGTTAGCATTTTAAGTAAGTGATTAAAGAGAAAAAAGTCTAATTCTTTTAGTTTGAAAGCATTTCTTTCAGCCGAAGTTACCCTTTGAAGACCATCAAGTGTGGAATGTGAAACAGGTAAGTTATTTTTTGAATATCCTTTTTGCTGCCTAGTTTTAATTACTTTAAAAAAAGGTTATACCTTAGGATGATAATTTAAAATCTTAGTTACTTTTTCCAGCCATTGATAAGCAATTTCTTTTACAGATGAAGAGCCATGGATGACAAGGAAGCCAAAATCCTAGAACTCAACATGTCACTTCTAGATTAAGGTGAAGTTAATTTGTTTCCTTTAATGAGTTCTATGTGTAGGGGTGTTTTACCCATTTGATGTCTGTGTCTCTTAAGTGGGTATTTCTTCAGTTGTATTGTCTTTCATTTTCTTTGTTCGTGTCTGTGAACGATTTGATTTAAAGCACCTTAAAGAGAGTTGTTCACATCTTTCTTCTGTTTTGTAGCATTAGTGATATTATACTGTTTCTAAGTTTTTTAATTTCTTCTGTCTATAGTTTGTTTAAATTTTTTGTCTCTTCTTCTTCTGTTTTTTTTTCTTTTTCTTATCCTTTCCAACTACTGTTATTTATTAGTGTTTAAATAGATCAAAGTCTAATTCTTTTGGTTTGAAAGTATTTCTTTCAGTTGAAGTTGCCCTGTCAAGTGTGACATGTAAAACAGGTAATTTATTTATCTATTAACTTTTGGCTAACAAGATTTAATTAATTTAAAAAATGGTTAGACCTCAGTATGAAAAGTTAAAAAATTAGTTTCTTTTTCCAGCCAATGTTAAGCCATTTCTTTTACAGATGAAGAATCATGGAAGAAAAGGAAGCAAAACTTCAAGAACTCAACATGTCACTACTAATTAAGGTGATGTTAATTTGTTTCCTTTCTTGAGTTCTATCTGTAGGGTTATTTTACCCATGTGATGTCTGTGTCTCTAATGTGGGTCTTTCTTCAGTTGTATTGTCTTTCTTATTCTTTGTTCTTGTTGGTGAATGATTTGATTTAAAGCACCTTAAAGAGAGTTGTTCACCTCTTTTCTCTGTTTTGTAGTGTCGGTCTTTTTGTACTGTCTCTACGTTTTTTTATTTCTTCCGTTTATATTATAGTTTGTTTTGATTTCTTCCAATCCTTTCCAACTTTTGTTAGCATTTTAAGTAAGTGATTAAAGAGAAAAAAGTCTAATTCTTTTAGTTTGAAAGCATTTCTTTCAGCTGAAGTTACCCTTTGAAGACCATCAAGTGTGGAATGTGAAACAGGTAAGTTATTTTTTGAATATCCTTTTTGCTGCCTAGTTTTAATTACTTTAAAAAAAGGTTATACCTTAGGATGATAATTTAAAATCTTAGTTACTTTTTCCAGCCATTGATAAGCAATTTCTTTTACAGATGAAGAGCCATGGATGACAAGGAAGCCAAAATCCTAGAACTCAACATGTCACTTCTAGATTAAGGTGAAGTTAATTTGTTTCCTTTAATGAGTTCTATGTGTAGGGGTGTTTTACCCATTTGATGTCTGTGTCTCTTAAGTGGGTATTTCTTCAGTTGTATTGTCTTTCATTTTCTTTGTTCGTGTCTGTGAACGATTTGATTTAAAGCACCTTAAAGAGAGTTGTTCACATCTTTCTTCTGTTTTGTAGCATTAGTGATATTATACTGTTTCTAAGTTTTTTAATTTCTTCTGTCTATAGTTTGTTTAAATTTTTTGTCTCTTCTTCTTCTGTTTTTTTTTCTTTTTCTTATCCTTTCCAACTACTGTTATTTATTAGTGTTTAAATAGATCAAAGTCTAATTCTTTTAGTTTGAAAGTATTTATTTCAGTTGAAGTTGCCCTGTCAAGTGTGACATGTAAAACAGGTAATTTATTTATCTATTAACTTTTGGCTAACAAGATTTAATTAATTTAAAAAATGGTTAGACCTCAGTATGAAAAGTTAAAAAATTAGTTTCTTTTTCCAGCCAATGTTAAGCCATTTCTTTTACAGATGAAGAATCATGGAAGAAAAGGAAGCAAAACTTCAAGAACTCAACATGTCACTACTAATTAAGGTGATGTTAATTTGTTTCCTTTCTTGAGTTCTATCTGTAGGGTTATTTTACCCATGTGATGTCTGTGTCTCTAATGTGGGTCTTTCTTCAGTTGTATTGTCTTTCTTATTCTTTGTTCTTGTTGGTGAATGATTTGATTTAAAGCACCTTAAAGAGAGTTGTTCACCTCTTTTCTCTGTTTTGTAGTGTCGGTCTTTTTGTACTGTCTCTACGTTTTTTTATTTCTTCCGTTTATATTATAGTTTGTTTTGATTTCTTCCAATCCTTTCCAACTTTTGTTAGCATTTTAAGTAAGTGATTAAAGAGAAAAAAGTCTAATTCTTTTAGTTTGAAAGCATTTCTTTCAGCTGAAGTTACCCTTTGAAGACCATCAAGTGTGGAATGTGAAACAGGTAAGTTATTTTTTGAATATCCTTTTTGCTGCCTAGTTTTAATTACTTTAAAAAAAGGTTATACCTTAGGATGATAATTTAAAATCTTAGTTACTTTTTCCAGCCATTGATAAGCAATTTCTTTTACAGATGAAGAGCCATGGATGACAAGGAAGCCAAAATCCTAGAACTCAACATGTCACTTCTAGATTAAGGTGAAGTTAATTTGTTTCCTTTAATGAGTTCTATGTGTAGGGGTGTTTTACCCATTTGATGTCTGTGTCTCTTAAGTGGGTATTTCTTCAGTTGTATTGTCTTTCATTTTCTTTGTTCGTGTCTGTGAACGATTTGATTTAAAGCACCTTAAAGAGAGTTGTTCACATCTTTCTTCTGTTTTGTAGCATTAGTGATATTATACTGTTTCTAAGTTTTTTAATTTCTTCTGTCTATAGTTTGTTTAAATTTTTTGTCTCTTCTTCTTCTGTTTTTTTTTCTTTTTCTTATCCTTTCCAACTACTGTTATTTATTAGTGTTTAAATAGATCAAAGTCTAATTCTTTTGGTTTGAAAGTATTTCTTTCAGTTGAAGTTGCCCTGTCAAGTGTGACATGTAAAACAGGTAATTTATTTATCTATTAACTTTTGGCTAACAAGATTTAATTAATTTAAAAAATGGTTAGACCTCAGTATGAAAAGTTAAAAAATTAGTTTCTTTTTCCAGCCAATGTTAAGCCATTTCTTTTACAGATGAAGAATCATGGAAGAAAAGGAAGCAAAACTTCAAGAACTCAACATGTCACTACTAATTAAGGTGATGTTAATTTGTTTCCTTTCTTGAGTTCTATCTGTAGGGTTATTTTACCCATGTGATGTCTGTGTCTCTAATGTGGGTCTTTCTTCAGTTGTATTGTCTTTCTTATTCTTTGTTCTTGTTGGTGAATGATTTGATTTAAAGCACCTTAAAGAGAGTTGTTCACCTCTTTTCTCTGTTTTGTAGTGTCGGTCTTTTTGTACTGTCTCTACGTTTTTTTATTTCTTCCGTTTATATTATAGTTTGTTTTGATTTCTTCCAATCCTTTCCAACTTTTGTTAGCATTTTAAGTAAGTGATTAAAGAGAAAAAAGTCTAATTCTTTTAGTTTGAAAGCATTTCTTTCAGCTGAAGTTACCCTTTGAAGACCATCAAGTGTGGAATGTGAAACAGGTAAGTTATTTTTTGAATATCCTTTTTGCTGCCTAGTTTTAATTACTTTAAAAAAAGGTTATACCTTAGGATGATAATTTAAAATCTTAGTTACTTTTTCCAGCCATTGATAAGCAATTTCTTTTACAGATGAAGAGCCATGGATGACAAGGAAGCCAAAATCCTAGAACTCAACATGTCACTTCTAGATTAAGGTGAAGTTAATTTGTTTCCTTTAATGAGTTCTATGTGTAGGGGTGTTTTACCCATTTGATGTCTGTGTCTCTTAAGTGGGTATTTCTTCAGTTGTATTGTCTTTCATTTTCTTTGTTCGTGTCTGTGAACGATTTGATTTAAAGCACCTTAAAGAGAGTTGTTCACATCTTTCTTCTGTTTTGTAGCATTAGTGATATTATACTGTTTCTAAGTTTTTTAATTTCTTCTGTCTATAGTTTGTTTAAATTTTTTGTCTCTTCTTCTTCTGTTTTTTTTTCTTTTTCTTATCCTTTCCAACTACTGTTATTTATTAGTGTTTAAATAGATCAAAGTCTAATTCTTTTAGTTTGAAAGTATTTATTTCAGTTGAAGTTGCCCTGTCAAGTGTGACATGTAAAACAGGTAATTTATTTATCTATTAACTTTTGGCTAACAAGATTTAATTAATTTAAAAAATGGTTAGACCTCAGTATGAAAAGTTAAAAAATTAGTTTCTTTTTCCAGCCAATGTTAAGCCATTTCTTTTACAGATGAAGAATCATGGAAGAAAAGGAAGCAAAACTTCAAGAACTCAACATGTCACTACTAATTAAGGTGATGTTAATTTGTTTCCTTTCTTGAGTTCTATCTGTAGGGTTATTTTACCCATGTGATGTCTGTGTCTCTAATGTGGGTCTTTCTTCAGTTGTATTGTCTTTCTTATTCTTTGTTCTTGTTGGTGAATGATTTGATTTAAAGCACCTTAAAGAGAGTTGTTCACCTCTTTTCTCTGTTTTGTAGTGTCGGTCTTTTTGTACTGTCTCTACGTTTTTTTATTTCTTCCGTTTATATTATAGTTTGTTTTGTTTTCTTCCAATCCTTTCCAACTTTTGTTAGCATTTTAAGTAAGTGATTAAAGAGAAAAAAGTCTAATTCTTTTAGTTTGAAAGCATTTCTTTCAGCTGAAGTTACCCTTTGAAGACCATCAAGTGTGGAATGTGAAACAGGTAAGTTATTTTTTGAATATCCTTTTTGCTGCCTAGTTTTAATTACTTTAAAAAAAGGTTATACCTTAGGATGATAATTTAAAATCTTAGTTACTTTTTCCAGCCATTGATAAGCAATTTCTTTTACAGATGAAGAGCCATGGATGACAAGGAAGCCAAAATCCTAGAACTCAACATGTCACTTCTAGATTAAGGTGAAGTTAATTTGTTTCCTTTAATGAGTTCTATGTGTAGGGGTGTTTTACCCATTTGATGTCTGTGTCTCTTAAGTGGGTATTTCTTCAGTTGTATTGTCTTTCATTTTCTTTGTTCGTGTCTGTGAACGATTTGATTTAAAGCACCTTAAAGAGAGTTGTTCACATCTTTCTTCTGTTTTGTAGCATTAGTGATATTATACTGTTTCTAAGTTTTTTAATTTCTTCTGTCTATAGTTTGTTTAAATTTTTTGTCTCTTCTTCTTCTGTTTTTTTTTCTTTTTCTTATCCTTTCCAACTACTGTTATTTATTAGTGTTTAAATAGATCAAAGTCTAATTCTTTTAGTTTGAAAGTATTTATTTCAGTTGAAGTTGCCCTGTCAAGTGTGACATGTAAAACAGGTAATTTATTTATCTATTAACTTTTGGCTAACAAGATTTAATTAATTTAAAAAATGGTTAGACCTCAGTATGAAAAGTTAAAAAATTAGTTTCTTTTTCCAGCCAATGTTAAGCCATTTCTTTTACAGATGAAGAATCATGGAAGAAAAGGAAGCAAAACTTCAAGAACTCAACATGTCACTACTAATTAAGGTGATGTTAATTTGTTTCCTTTCTTGAGTTCTATCTGTAGGGTTATTTTACCCATGTGATGTCTGTGTCTCTAATGTGGGTCTTTCTTCAGTTGTATTGTCTTTCTTATTCTTTGTTCTTGTTGGTGAATGATTTGATTTAAAGCACCTTAAAGAGAGTTGTTCACCTCTTTTCTCTGTTTTGTAGTGTCGGTCTTTTTGTACTGTCTCTACGTTTTTTTATTTCTTCCGTTTATATTATAGTTTGTTTTGATTTCTTCTCATTTTCTTCTGTTTTGTTTTCTTCCAATCCTTTCCAACTTTTGTTAGCATTTTAAGTAAGTGATTAAAGAGAAAAAAGTCTAATTCTTTTAGTTTGAAAGCATTTCTTTCAGCCGAAGTTACCCTTTGAAGACCATCAAGTGTGGAATGTGAAACAGGTAAGTTATTTTTTGAATATCCTTTTTGCTGCCTAGTTTTAATTACTTTAAAAAAAGGTTATACCTTAGGATGATAATTTAAAATCTTAGTTACTTTTTCCAGCCATTGATAAGCAATTTCTTTTACAGATGAAGAGCCATGGATGACAAGGAAGCCAAAATCCTAGAACTCAACATGTCACTTCTAGATTAAGGTGAAGTTAATTTGTTTCCTTTAATGAGTTCTATGTGTAGGGGTGTTTTACCCATTTGATGTCTGTGTCTCTTAAGTGGGTATTTCTTCAGTTGTATTGTCTTTCATTTTCTTTGTTCGTGTCTGTGAACGATTTGATTTAAAGCACCTTAAAGAGAGTTGTTCACATCTTTCTTCTGTTTTGTAGCATTAGTGATATTATACTGTTTCTAAGTTTTTTAATTTCTTCTGTCTATAGTTTGTTTAAATTTTTTGTCTCTTCTTCTTCTGTTTTTTTTTCTTTTTCTTATCCTTTCCAACTACTGTTATTTATTAGTGTTTAAATAGATCAAAGTCTAATTCTTTTAGTTTGAAAGTATTTATTTCAGTTGAAGTTGCCCTGTCAAGTGTGACATGTAAAACAGGTAATTTATTTATCTATTAACTTTTGGCTAACAAGATTTAATTAATTTAAAAAATGGTTAGACCTCAGTATGAAAAGTTAAAAAATTAGTTTCTTTTTCCAGCCAATGTTAAGCCATTTCTTTTACAGATGAAGAATCATGGAAGAAAAGGAAGCAAAACTTCAAGAACTCAACATGTCACTACTAATTAAGGTGATGTTAATTTGTTTCCTTTCTTGAGTTCTATCTGTAGGGTTATTTTACCCATGTGATGTCTGTGTCTCTAATGTGGGTCTTTCTTCAGTTGTATTGTCTTTCTTATTCTTTGTTCTTGTTGGTGAATGATTTGATTTAAAGCACCTTAAAGAGAGTTGTTCACCTCTTTTCTCTGTTTTGTAGTGTCGGTCTTTTTGTACTGTCTCTACGTTTTTTTATTTCTTCCGTTTATATTATAGTTTGTTTTGATTTCTTCTCATTTTCTTCTGTTTTGTTTTCTTCCAATCCTTTCCAACTTTTGTTAGCATTTTAAGTAAGTGATTAAAGAGAAAAAAGTCTAATTCTTTTAGTTTGAAAGCATTTCTTTCAGCTGAAGTTACCCTTTGAAGACCATCAAGTGTGGAATGTGAAACAGGTAAGTTATTTTTTGAATATCCTTTTTGCTGCCTAGTTTTAATTACTTTAAAAAAAGGTTATACCTTAGGATGATAATTTAAAATCTTAGTTACTTTTTCCAGCCATTGATAAGCAATTTCTTTTACAGATGAAGAGCCATGGATGACAAGGAAGCCAAAATCCTAGAACTCAACATGTCACTTCTAGATTAAGGTGAAGTTAATTTGTTTCCTTTAATGAGTTCTATGTGTAGGGGTGTTTTACCCATTTGATGTCTGTGTCTCTTAAGTGGGTATTTCTTCAGTTGTATTGTCTTTCATTTTCTTTGTTCGTGTCTGTGAACGATTTGATTTAAAGCACCTTAAAGAGAGTTGTTCACATCTTTCTTCTGTTTTGTAGCATTAGTGATATTATACTGTTTCTAAGTTTTTTAATTTCTTCTGTCTATAGTTTGTTTAAATTTTTTGTCTCTTCTTCTTCTGTTTTTTTTTCTTTTTCTTATCCTTTCCAACTACTGTTATTTATTAGTGTTTAAATAGATCAAAGTCTAATTCTTTTAGTTTGAAAGTATTTATTTCAGTTGAAGTTGCCCTGTCAAGTGTGACATGTAAAACAGGTAATTTATTTATCTATTAACTTTTGGCTAACAAGATTTAATTAATTTAAAAAATGGTTAGACCTCAGTATGAAAAGTTAAAAAATTAGTTTCTTTTTCCAGCCAATGTTAAGCCATTTCTTTTACAGATGAAGAATCATGGAAGAAAAGGAAGCAAAACTTCAAGAACTCAACATGTCACTACTAATTAAGGTGATGTTAATTTGTTTCCTTTCTTGAGTTCTATCTGTAGGGTTATTTTACCCATGTGATGTCTGTGTCTCTAATGTGGGTCTTTCTTCAGTTGTATTGTCTTTCTTATTCTTTGTTCTTGTTGGTGAATGATTTGATTTAAAGCACCTTAAAGAGAGTTGTTCACCTCTTTTCTCTGTTTTGTAGTGTCGGTCTTTTTGTACTGTCTCTACGTTTTTTTATTTCTTCCGTTTATATTATAGTTTGTTTTGATTTCTTCTCATTTTCTTCTGTTTTGTTTTCTTCCAATCCTTTCCAACTTTTGTTAGCATTTTAAGTAAGTGATTAAAGAGAAAAAAGTCTAATTCTTTTAGTTTGAAAGCATTTCTTTCAGCTGAAGTTACCCTTTGAAGACCATCAAGTGTGGAATGTGAAACAGGTAAGTTATTTTTTGAATATCCTTTTTGCTGCCTAGTTTTAATTACTTTAAAAAAAGGTTATACCTTAGGATGATAATTTAAAATCTTAGTTACTTTTTCCAGCCATTGATAAGCAATTTCTTTTACAGATGAAGAGCCATGGATGACAAGGAAGCCAAAATCCTAGAACTCAACATGTCACTTCTAGATTAAGGTGAAGTTAATTTGTTTCCTTTAATGAGTTCTATGTGTAGGGGTGTTTTACCCATTTGATGTCTGTGTCTCTTAAGTGGGTATTTCTTCAGTTGTATTGTCTTTCATTTTCTTTGTTCGTGTCTGTGAACGATTTGATTTAAAGCACCTTAAAGAGAGTTGTTCACATCTTTCTTCTGTTTTGTAGCATTAGTGATATTATACTGTTTCTAAGTTTTTTAATTTCTTCTGTCTATAGTTTGTTTAAATTTTTTGTCTCTTCTTCTTCTGTTTTTTTTTCTTTTTCTTATCCTTTCCAACTACTGTTATTTATTAGTGTTTAAATAGATCAAAGTCTAATTCTTTTAGTTTGAAAGTATTTCTTTCAGCTGAAGTTACCCTTTGAAGACCATCAAGTGTGGAATGTGAAACAGGTAAGTTATTTTTTGAATATCCTTTTAGCTGCCTAGTTTTAATTACTTTAAAAAAAGGTTATACCTTAGGATGATAATTTCAAATCTTAGTTACTTTTTCCAGCCATTGATAAGCAATTTCTTTTACAGATGAAGAGCCATGGATGACAAGGAAGCCGAAATCCTAGAACTCAACATGTCACTTCTAGATTAAGGTGAAGTTTATTTGTTTCCTTTCATGAGTCCTGCCTACAGCTTTTTTTAAATTGTTTTCTCTTCATATTAGTTTAGTTCTTTTCCTATTTATTTTAACTTTTATTAGATAGTGTTGGATGAGAAAAAGTCAATTTTTTTTTTCTGTGAAAGCATTTCTTTCAGCTTGGGTTTCAAGATATTTTGGTGTGGAATTCAAAACCAGATGAGTTTGTTTTTTTACCTTCAATTTTAGGCTGCTATGAAGAAAAAAATAAAAACAATATTTAGACACCAGCATCTTATATATGTTTTTTTATGTTTTATTTGGAGTGTTGTAAAGTGTTTGGCTCTCAAACAATTCTTTTGAAAACATGGGGTTTGAGTTTCAGGCTTTTTAGTGTGCATTGAATCAACTTTATTGGGTACCTCACAATAGTTGGGGAAAAGTAAAGTTGTGTTTGCCACCTGACATCCTTGGTAAACATGGGCCACAGAAAAAAAAGACCTATAGATCATAAATTCTGAATTGGATACTTTACTTAGATTAGTTGTGTGACCAAAACATATTGTTCATTAAATTACCTGACATCAGCTGGGAAAACTTTTTTTTTTTACACCCTTCTCATTTACACTGCATCATCTGCATACAAAAGCTGTTCTCCTCTTTAGCAACACATTTTTTCTCCACTCAGGGTTATTTGGGACATAGAGTTAAAAGAAATACAGCCTTACGTTTCTTAAAGCTGCTTTTTCTTAGGTTAGGTTAGCTTAGATATAAAAGAAATACAGACTTAGGTGCTTAGGTCTGCCATTTCTTATTCTGTTAGATGATTTAAAAGAGGTATAACTTTGGGTGGTCAAGGTTATTATCTCTTCAATTTGGCAGCTGATAGATGGATTCTATAGTTCTGAAAAGGACTATGGCCCATTCTGTTGTGCAGTCAATTTTACTAGTTGGGGCCTATGTAGTGCTTTTTTTTTGTAGGATGATGGTTGGGATTTGAGTGGAGAAACACTTTCTAACACAACAATATAAAATAGACAATTCATGTCCAAGTAAAATCTCTCTGTATTCATTATAATGCTTAAGAAGACTATTTTCACCTTGACAATAAACAAAACAGGCTAAAATAAAAATCACAATTAAACAATCTATAAACACACCAATGCCTGTGACACTGAAATGATTATACCCAAAGAAAATGATGCCATTTTTGTTTTATTTTACCAGATACATTTTTACCAAAATATACAGATCATTGGTAGACTAATCTCTGCTCTGCCATATACATTTCGGACAAAGCAATGTAGAACCTATAAACAGGTCAAATATTTGTCATAGAATCTTACATCTGTATTGCTCCTGATCCAAATATTAATACTTTTCAACCTATATGTAGACCAAGTTCTGTAGTGACACTGAATGGCCATGTAAAATAAAATTAAAATGTTTTGTCTATTACTGAATCCATTTCTACCATAAGACTCGAGAGTAAAAAAGAATTTAAATGATAAAAATGTACACCATAAAAAAATGAACAACTCATGAAGTTTTTAACAGTAGAGCTTTTAGCCAAATAATATTGCATGACACTGTAATCTGCAATATCAATGTGTTGACAAAATCTGATTGTTCATTGCTACACACATTTCAGACTAAACTGAATATATAGTACATCTTCTGGCCACCTTAAACTATGCTATAACATATTAGAGGATATGGCCAGAGAACTTTTTGCTTTACCATCATACAGTTCATAGTGCAAACATTTTTCTCTGTAACACAGTACAGCACTAAACAGCTTAAGATTTTAAAAATTACTAGAATTCCATAAGACAATCACTTTTCTGGTTAGATAATTAACACCTAAAACATATAACAAGACATAAGTTACATGTCTACTAAAACTAAATGTTTTGTTTATTACTACGTAAGATAATGCTGAAAAAAAACATGTAGCTCAAGAATTAATTAAACCATAACTTAATAATGATGTACACCATAGAAATGTACAACACTTGAAGGTTTCAATACAATTAATGACCACAGTATCAATACCACCATAACACAGTAATATCAATGGTCAGATAAAATGTATTTAAACTCTGTATCTATTTGAAATCCATCTATAAAATCAATTTAAGGCCCATAGACAGCTAGACGTAATGCTCATTACTACACAAATTTCACACAATTCAACATGGTATATCTTCTTGCCAGGTAAAACTATGCTATGACACAATAGAGGTCATGGCCAGAGAAATAAATGCTTTACTACCATACAGTTCATAGTCCAAAATTTGCTCTGTAACAAAACACAGCACAAAATTACACATAAACACAGTAAGGGTGAAGATTCTAAAAAAAAAACAAAAAAAAAACATTGTAATATAATTCCATAAAACAATCTTGGTATGTTTTGAATACATTAAGACTAAAAATGTTGCAGTACAGAAAGTTACATTACACTGAATAATCCAAAACAAGACAAAATTGCTCAATGCATGCAATGGCCATCTAAAACTTTAGTGTAATTACATTCATTACTTTTTTGTTTGCATTGTTCATATTTTAAATGCTTTTCTTTCCATTAATGAAATTTGTATTTCAGCAATCACAGGTTCATACATCAAGTAAATTGCATGTCTTTTTTTTGTTTGTTTGTTTGCTTGCTTTGTTACTACTTATCCTACTAAAAATTGCTACGAAAGTGACAGCGGCAAGATTGGATCAAAGGAAAGAATAATTAGACCAAGTTTATCTGTCACATTCATCAACAAGAATCACAGAATCGCATGCGCTAACTACTAACGGAGTGTCTGGTAGTTGGAAAGGTAAATGACAGCCATATTCTCTTGAATAGTCAAAAACCTGTAATTCCAACTACCTAGCTCATGTATGGCTCCTCGAGCCGCTCTCCGGGCAACAGTTTTGGCTAACTGGCCAAATACATGAGTGAAAATGTTTTAACATTTTTGTATTTTTAAGGAATCCTTACAAAGGGTAAATTGTATTCTAGCTGTCTTGTAAACATCCAGATTGAATGGTCAAAAGAACTTCTTTCAAGGTAAGATGGAGATAATGCATAGTTAATAAGGCACTGACTGTTTTAATGAAGTAGGCCCTAGCAGTTATTAAGTGAGTTTCAATTCAGTCAAAAACTATCATTAACTTACAGCCCTGGAGCTTGTTTTGTAATCTATTAAAAAGAACATATGTTTTACAATGGAATGTAGATTAACAAGAACTCACACCTTTTGAGCAGTAGGATCAGCATGAATTTTATTTCTAATAAATAAGCTAATATTTAGGGTTTCAAAAATTTTACAAATAGCCATGATATTATGAATGGAAGGTCAGTACAGAGTAAAATTAAATGCAAAAGACAGAAGACAAGGATCTGTTAGGCACTTTCCCACTGTGTCTTATGCAGATAAGTCAAATGGCAGTTACATTAAAAAAACAAAGTCAAATAACACATGTGAAAGGCCAACAATATAAGTTAGTTGATACTGTTAAGGAATGTCGAATGTCATCAAGCTAAATCTCTTTTTTTCTTAAAACCTGCCTCTAAAGTAACTCCCCAACTGTAAAAAAGCATGTATGGCCTCCTAGAGTTGCAAAACAACTCTGGATCATCTTATAAAATTGAAATGAATGTCTGGGCATTAGCTGTGGTTGGAATGATGTTACCCACTCAACAGTTTCCCCCTCTCCACAGAACTGGGATGTATCCAAAGGAGTGGCAAGTGCCGATACCTTTTGGTATCAGTGGAGTCGCAGGCTCTGCTAGGATGTAGTTCTAAGTACTGCAAACTACCTAACTCATGTTTTGCTCCTCGAGCTTCACCCTGGGCCACAGTTTTGGTTAATTGGATAAATGCATCAGTGATGTTTTTTCTTAACAATTTTTTAAGCAACCCTTACTAATGATAATTTGTATTCTAGCTCTCTTAAGACAAATGCTTGAATTCTTCTCTCCAGGTAACCTCGGGATTATTCATTGAACTAAGTGGAAAAACATGCACTATTATTACTGGTTATATAAATTATTTTTTCATTCCAAAACTAATCACTATCATGTTTAGTGTGCATTTTTAAGACAGCAAGGTTTATACAGAGACTCTATTAAGTTGATGTTTTGATGAAGTAGGCATTAAGGTGAGCTTCATTTTTTCTTATCTAATAAAATACAGACATAATTTAAAAAAAAAGAAGATAATTAAGTTCTATGCATGCTAATAAATGACTTGAACTGTGGCTGATTTGGGTATTACAACCCATTCCCTACTCTAATAGCACTAGGTAAGACGAATTTGTACAAGTTTGTCCTAGCATATGGAACAAGAAATGTGCCTTTATCTTGGTGTCTTTCTGAGTATTTTATTAGGTTTAGTTTTTGTATTTGAACATTATGGTTCAGTGTTTAATGTATAATTGCTATCTTACTTTTTAGTCTTCTGTCCTAAAGGATTCTTAATTGAATGATTTTTCCCTAGGTTTACACTATTCAAATGTGATTATTCATTTGTTATGAATCTCACTGCTCTATTTTATGTCTGTTCTAGTTTTCTTGAGTTGAGGGTCCCAAACAGAGGATGCATATTCTATTATTGGCCTAACCAAGGTGAATTTGATTTCTACAAATTTCTTTTAATAAACCCTAATGCTTTGTTTGATCTTTTTTTTATTATTTCATCAATATGGGAATTCCATGATAATTTTTCATTTATTATTACACCTATGTATTTGGAGTTTTTATAAGATTAGTGGTATTTATTTGTTTTAGTTTTTTGTTTCTCTTTATAATTGACATTTTTGGGTGAAGAGAAATGCTCCATTTTGATTCCCACTTCTGTAATTTTTCTAATCTCTTCATAAAATTTCTTTATCTTGTGTTGTTTTTATTTTCTATATTTATTGTTTCTGCCAACCAACATTGATAAATTACACTTACATATATTTACAGTACTAAGCAAGATGATAGTCTTGATAATGATATATTGAAAGTGAGATTACAAGAACAACATATCATTTTTCACCTAGTATCAAGCATAGCAACACACTATTTACTACATCAGCCCTAGCCCCCTAATACAAGAGGAAGTAAGAATTGTATTAATTTATTACATATGCTAAATAATCAAAATAAATATGCTGTTTTATATTAGAAATAATTTTGTAACAGCATCTATGCTGACAAGGAAGATCATTCTGATATGATGAAAATGTATTGCCCTTTTTTGTTTATTTAGAAGTATCTATCTTTGCTGCATAAGGTCTCTAAAGAACTAAAGAATATTAAAACCAGAGTATTGAGAGAAAAGTTAAGACAGAAGCTCACATAATAATGATTCATTGTAGAAGAATATTATTATTTTGTAACAACAATATTTAAGACAATAAATCCTTATTTATCCAAAGCCAGCATCTAATTCCATTTTAAATTATTAAACTTTTTGTTTCTTTCTCCACAGATTTGGACTGAATTCTATCAGGGGAGAAAAACTAGTAACTAAATCTTCAAGCAGAAAGGAATACTAATATTGTTAATTCATAAATATTTTAATCTGTCTATACATTTCTATAAATTTTTAAAATTACTTTTACATTTTCCTATTCATTTTATATGTATTGTGTTGTTTACAAAAGGAATTTAACAGAGGAATCAATAAAAGAAATATATATTTTAATTTGAATATCTATTATTCATTAAGTGTTTTGTTATGTGAGGCTCAACATTAATATTTCCAAATGCAGCAAGTTCAACAAAAACCTACATTTGTATTATATCTTCATCATGCTGCCTCCAATTCTACCAGCAGTGTAGAAAAAAAAAAACTAATTAAAACAGACCATCAGCAAATGACAAGCAGGTGGTACAATACTAGACTAGTTTATTTCATCTCAAAACAGCATGGAAATATATGTGGAATTGATTGAAAATAGTATTTGTAACTTTTAAAAATCATTCTATAGTCTAGGTAGGTATAATGTTTTGTTATAATTGCAGAACCACAGTAAAGACAAGAACTATAACTCTGTCATCCTAATTTCTTACTATTGGTTGTTTCTATTGGCTCACTAGTGCAATAAAATAAGGCTTGTCTTTGAGTCCAAAGACTAATGAGAAATACAGTATTTCCTATGGCTACACAGCCCTAGCTGCTTCCTACAAATTTTGCCACATCCAGCATAGTGCAATAATATCCATGAAATCCACAGAGTTAAATTGTAGCCTACTTAATGTTGATATTTGAAAGCTTAAAATTATGTTATATACAAATATTATTTTTTTTGTTCCTTTGGCAATTAGATTATTGAACAAAATTTAACTTGCTTTTGTAAATTTCACATGTAATGTTCAAGAGAAACTGTGGTATGAATGTATATTTTGTGAGCTATCATAAATTATTTGCTCTCAAAATGTAGTGTTATGTGTAATGTTAATTGTAAAACCAATTTCCTCAAGGTTAATAAATATTATTATAAATATATTAAAAACAAACAAATATTCATTCTCTCAGTGTCTTCACTGTCAGGAGTGTCCAATTTTAGAGCCTTTCATTTTTTTTAAAGAAAAAAAGATAGCTGGTAACAAAAGGCTGATGTGCCTAAACTAAAACTCAGCTGCATTGTTGCGGAATAATACAGCTGTGATAGTGCCTTGTTCAGGATAGTCTATGGCAATAAAAGCACCAATCTGATTTAGATTGTGATTATTGAACCTCGTTAAAGCTTATTAAATATATAGCTGAGTTTGTTCTAATCGATGAAATTTTCCAAGAGTCTAATGTATATGGTCACTGCTTCTTGGTTAATGCCACTCAACATCCCAACAGTCAATGTTGTCTCAATGGTATCTGAAATACCTTTCACAAAACTTAAGAAACATTTTTTAAAACCAGTAATATAAAGCTCAAGGTTGAAGACATGATAGATGCACATGCTTCTCTTTTCAGGTACATCATATGCATGCTTCATTAACCAAAGAACATATAACCCCTATTCAAGTGCAAAAATGTATTTTACTATTTGAACTTCCCCAGCATCTGATAATACTTAATAATGCTCTACTAAGTTGCTTAATTTTAATAATAATAAGGTTTGTCTTCGAGTTCAAAGATTAATAAGGAATGCAGTATTTCCCATGGCTACGCAGCTCCAACTGTGACCTACATATTTTGCCACATCCAGGGCAAGCATAACCATTGTTCGATGGTGGTCGAATAAGATTTTCTTATCGCCATCTGCAGCAGCGATTTTCTTTTGGTATCAAATGTGTATCCTGTGGCCTTTGTGAGTGACCTCCAGCTGTCTTGTTCTGAGGTCGCATGCAACCAGGTGCTCTCTCTTCAATGTCAGCTAAGGCAAGTTGGTGCCTAAGCTGGTCTTTAGTTGGGGAAAGTAAAGACGGTTGGTCGTTGTGCTGGCCACATGGCACCCTGCTCGTTAACCGTTGGCCATAGAAACAGATGACCTTAACATCATCTGCCCATAGATCGTTAGGTCTGAAAGGGAAACTTTACTTTACATATATCACTTTAGAAAAAATATAAGTGCCTCAGATCTGCCTTGGCCACTACTTTTCAATAGTCCGAAGATTAGTGAGGAATGCAGTATTTGCCGTGTTACGGCCACAATAAACAATATAAAGCCCAGCAACAAATCCGGCTATAATAAACAATAGTAACAAATCAACGGGTGTAGCGCAGGTGCGTCGACTCATACAACGCTTGAAAATACATATATCTATCATCATATAATCTATAGGGTCTAGAAGATACAGGTCTGTGATCTATAACTCTAGCTAGATCATACTCTAGATCCAAACGTCTTTTGAAAAAAAAAAAAAAAAAAAGCCTCGAAAGGCATTTCCGGTTAATAAACAGAACAACATAATCATAAAATAATGTATGAAATACTCAAATAGATCTAAACTAGACTAAGCTTATCATTAGATCTAAATCTATGTAATCGCAAAGAAGATTTTATATTTAATTAAATCATAAATTACATTCAATTTTAGATCTATACAAACGATAGTAGACTTTGACTTATGGTGTTTTCTTTTACTTACCGTCTTTAGTGTAGTAATTACTTTAGTAAAACTCTTTGAGTCTGCGTTGTTATAGACGCCAAGTTACATGTTTATAGACCCATACTGCCATATTAGTCCTAGAGTGTAGATTCTAAATCTATTAGACTCTATCTGGACTTAACTTTAAATTATTTCTCTAGATCTTATATAGAACAAGATTTTGAATGTAACTAAACTATTATTACTATTAATTTATCTTCTTATATATAATTATTTTATATAATAATATTGAGTCATAATTATCATAATAATAATAAATTTAAATGTCATAATCAATGGATGTCATTAAAATGATTATTATACTACATTCTAGATGATTCTACATTACATTCTATTATATTATATATCTTATTAAATATTATATATAATATATTAATAATAATAATTTAATATTAAATATATACCACTATTGTACTATAGATATAGTCTAGTCTGGACAATCTAGTTCTTTTTTTTTTTTTTGACAGTGACATTTAGATCTAGATCTCTACTACTATGTAATGTCTATAATTCTGTGTAATAGTATAGTATAAGATAGAGATTCTCTTGAGAAGAGATTAATCTAGACCTTATATAACAGACTAATACAGTATGAGTATTGTTATAAATGAGGCACGATGGCTGAGCGGTAAAGCGCTATGCTTCCTAACTGGGGGGTTCTGGGTTCAATCCTGTTGAAGACTTGGATTTTTAATTTCAGGATCTTTGAGCGCGCCTGAGTCCACCCAGCTCTAATGGGTACCTGACATTATAAATATTTGTGGAAAAGTAAAGGTGGTTGGGCATTGTGCTTGCCACATGACACTATAGGCCACAGAAACAGATGACCTTTATGTCATCTGCCCTAAGGTCTCAAGGTCTAAAAGGGAAACTTTACTTTTTTATTGTTATTACTAAATTTGAATTTTGATCTACTACAACTATATATAAGTCTAAGTATATTTTATAGATATACATGACTTAATTTGTATTTAGCTCTAGTAGGCCTACTAGATTCTACATGACTTAGTTTTTAGACTTTAGTTAGATTTAGATCTAGTAAGAGATCGACATAACTTAACTTAGTTAGATCTATAGTACTAGATCTACATGACTCAGACTAGTCTTTATATAGTTTGATCTAGTACTAGATCTACAGTTCATAGCCAAATCTTGGGCCTAGATCCATTGGACTACATTTAGATCTATGTAGCCGATTTTTAAAAAAATTCCATGTTATTTTTTAAAATTATGTTAAAATTATTATTATTTTTTGTAGACTTATTATCAAGATATAGCCTTTAATGCCTTTAACTTTAACATTGTGGCCAATAATAGTTAAATATACTTACATACAATAAAACAAGTTCCTTGAAATGCATTAAATTTTTTTGCTACTTAAAAGCATTTTATATAATCTAGATATAGAGGTAAATCCAAATAATAATTCTTAATGAAATCTTGATGTCAAAGTTTTTCTTTAGTATCTAATAACATTCTTCAAAAAGGTTAGTGGTATATATAAAAAAAAAAGGGGTAGATAGAGCTTGTCAGCTTAGTAAGGCAATTTATTTCTAGAGAGAAAAAACTCAGATTTTAAACCTCAGCTGATTAGTGTAGCAAAGGCTTAAGGAAAAAATATAAGTTGCCTTTTTTGCATTTTATATATTAACATTATATTTATAGCACTTTTAGTTTCGCTTCATGTTTTATCAGGGCAGGTGGACTTCTTTTAGTTCTGATAAACATAAATGATAGATATAGATATAATAAGACTACATTTTCTTGACATCAGATTTTAAATGCTCTTTGGATGTTACAGAAATGCTAAAATTAATTACTCTAATAAGAAAACAAACATGTTTTTTTTTTTAAATTCTGTATTTCACTGAAAATAATGTTTAAAAAATCATAAATTATTATTTCATTTTGTCTTAGTCCTTTTGACTCCCAGTGGAGCATAGGGCCATAACAGCACTTCGCCATTATACTGTGTTCAGGACAATGACAATTCTGCCATCTTTGCTTCTTTTTGTATTCATCACCCCAATGTATGCTTTGGTCTCCCAGTCTTTCTTTTCCCAGTTTAAAGCCTGCTTTGGAACATTTCACATTGTATGGCCAATCCAGTCTGTTTTTTGTCTATTGGTTTCTTGCTCTATTTAAATTTGCTGTATTAAATAGATTTTAAAAACTAATTTCTTTACAGCTAAGTTACCATTTTGTATTATACTATTATCTATAGGTATGATAAATACTTGTTAAGCATAAATTTTTCTTTTAGTTAAAAAATTATTATTATTATTTTGTGTTTTTTTTTTTTATCTAGATTGTTTTATTTTCTAATTCAAAGTAAAAAGGGCATTTTTGAATGATGCAGGAAGTCAATGTCAAAGTTGCAGTCCGGGTAAATTTGTTTTTTCTAAAGTGACAATTTAACTATGTCCATTCACTTTTTCATCTTATTATGGTAACACTGTTAACAATTTGACTAGGTTCATACTTCCATCATGTCGAGCACAAAAATGTTTATTAAGATTTTGGAAACAGGGCAAAAGATGTAGATTGTGTTTAGGAGTTTGAATTTGTATGACTTGATTCCTTATGCTCTTAAATGTAAATTTTGGTTTGCAGTCTTTTTTACAAAGCTTATATAAACTCACTCTGTCTGTCTGCTGTCTTTATGGTAAAAAGTTTGTACATGTTATTTCTCCTGCACCCAATCTCGGATTAAGCGAAATTTTGCACAATTATTTCTTTTACCTGACAACACAAGAATCAATAAAAAAAAGTTTTAACAATTTGTTAAATAACTATTGGTAATTAATTATTTTGTTTGGGATCTTGCTTGTACAAGGGAAAGAAATCTTACTTGACAGATGAGGTGGTACAAACTGAATTAGTCCTATTGAGGACTCGAGCCCTGAGTGAAAACTTTTTGATGCATTTAATAAACGATCATGTAAACATTCACCAAGATACCCCCTTTTTCCCTCCCCCTTTCACAACTGGTCCAAACAAGTGATAGGATCATAGCACATTGAGAAAGCTAAATACTAAACAAAAACTATTGGTCAATCATGCATATAATTACATGACTGATCCAAACTAATTAATACAATTACACTTAATATAAGCTTTGTTTTTTTAAAAAGTATTTATTTTTAATGTTTTTCTTTTTTTTTTCTTTTCATACACATTTTGGGTTAGTCAAATTAGTATATTTTCTGCATAGAGCAACAAGTCTTGCTGAAAGCTGTTGTATGCAGTTTATATTTCCTATTGTTTACAAAATGCTTTCCTTATAAAGTGGTTCTTCCCCCCCCCCCTTTTTAGTGTTGTCCATTAATGGCTGTGGGTTAATTTTTAAAAACGTTTTCACATTAAATTCAATTAGCTGTGTGTTAAGCCAAATTGAATCAATTTTCAGATAGCTTATTTTTTTTACGTTTTTAAAATATTATAAAAAAAGCTTTCTTTTCATATATTATTTTTTTACGTTTCATCAATATTATAAAAAAAAGCTTTCTTTTCATTGATTAAATTAATTGTATTTAATAAATAAAATTATCTTTCTATCTTTTTTTTTTTATATATTATCTTTTTGTATATATTTTTTAGTGTTATTTTAACAGGTATGAATTTATTTTCAATTGGTTTCAATAATAAACCTCTGCAGGTCAGACCTTTATTAGGAAAAGAAAAACTAAATGGTGAACAAGTATGCATTCGGATGGGAGGGAGTCCCAATCAAGTCATTGTTGGCACTGACAAGGCTTTTACTTTTGATCATGTCCTCTTTAATACATCACAACAGGTAGGGACACATTCTGAGAAATTGTGTGTAAAAAAAAACAACATTTTTTTTATTACCAATATTGAACAAAAAAATTATTCTTTTTAAACAAATTAAAAGAAAGACAAAGCTATTTCTACATTTAAAATATTATTCAATTCATTAATTGTGTTTTAATTGTTCCATTTCTTTTTTCTATAGGATGTGTATACGTTATGTGTTGAGCCATTAGTACACAGTATATTTGATGGATACAATGCAACTGTATTTGCATATGGACAGACAGTATATCCACTTTTAATTATTTTTGAATTCTAAATTTATTTTAGTTAATATTTCAAGTGAGGATATTTTTCTTGCCAACTTTTATATAGACTATAAAGGTTATGTTGATATCTACAAAATTGTCTTTGTCTTATAGTATTACTCTTCTTACAAACAAGCACCTTTTAATTTTGTAGTGTTGGGTGTTTAACATTGTTAGCTTCAACTTGTTGTATAGGTCATCTCAGACTTCTCCTATCACATACATTTTCTTCTCCTGTCCCATAACTTTTCTTCTCCTACCACATACATTTTCTTCTCCTGTCCCATAACTTTTCTGCTCCTACCACATACATTTTCTTCTCCTGTCCCATAACTTTTCTTCTTCTACCACATACACTTTCTTCACCTACCACATACACTTTCTTCTGCTGTCACATAACTTTTCTTCTCCTACCACATACACTTTCTTCTCCTGTCACATAACTTTTCTTCTCCTACCACATACACTTTCTTCTCCTGTCCCATAACTTTTCTTCTCCTACCACATACATTTTCTTCTCCTGTCCCATAACTTTTCTTCTCCTACCACATACACTTTCTTCTCCTGTCCCATAACTTTTCTTCTCCTACCACATACACTTTCTTCTCCTGTCCCATAACTTTTCTTCTCCTACCACATACATTTTCTTCTCCTACCACATACATTTTCTTCTCCTACCACATACACTTTCTTCTCCTGTCCCATAACTTTTCTTCTCCTACCACATACATTTTCTTCTCCTATCACATACATTTTCTTCTCCTACCACATACATTCTCTTCTCCTACCACATACATTTTCTTCTCCTGTCCCATAACTTTTCTTCTCCTACCACATACACTTTCTTCTCCTGTCCCATAACTTTTCTTCTCCTACCACATACATTTTCTTCTCCTACCACATACATTTTCTTCTCCTACCACATACATTTTCTTCTCCTGTCCCATAACTTTTCTTCTCCTACCACAAACACTTTCTTCTCCTGTCCCATAACTTTTCTTCTCCTACCTCATACATTTTCTTCTCCTACCACATATATTTTCTTCTCCTACCACATACATTTTCTTCTCCTGTCCCATAACTTTTCTTCTCCTACCACATACATTTTCTTCTCCTACCACATACATTTTCTTCTCCTACCACATACACTTTCTTCTCCTGTCCCATAACTTTTCTTCTCCTACCACATACATTTTCTTCTCCTGTCCCATAACTTTTCTTCTCCTACCACATACACTTTCTTCTCCTGTCCCATAACTTTTCTTCTCCTACCACATACATTTTCTTCTCCTGTCCCATAACTTTTCTTCTCCTACCACATACATTTTCTTCTCCAGTCCCATAACTTTTCCTCTCCTACCACCTACATTTTCTTCTCCTACCACATACATTTTCTTCTCCTACCACATACACTTTCTTCTCCTGTCCCATAACTTTTCTTCTCCTACCACATATGTTTTCTTCTCCTACCACATACATTTTCTTCTCCTACCACATACATTTTCTTCTCCTACCACATACACTTTCTTCTCCTATCCCATAACTTTTCTTCTCCTATCACATACATTTTTTTCTCCTACCACATACATTTTCTTCTCCTGTCCCATAACTTTTCTTCTTCTACCACATACACTTTCTTCTCCTACCACATACACTTTCTTCTCCTGTCCCATAACTTTTCTTCTCCTACCACATACATTTTCTTCTCATACCACATACATTTTCTTCTCCTGTCCCATAACTTTTCTTCTCCTACCACATACACTTTCTTCTCCTGTCCCATAACTTTTCTTCTTCTACCACATACACTTTCTTCTCCTACCACATACACTTTCTTCTCCTGTCCCATAACTTTTCTTCTCCTACCACATACATTTTCTTCTCCTGTCCCATAACTTTCCTTCTTATACCACATACACTTTCTTCTCCTGTCCCATAACTTTTCTTCTCCTATCACATACATTTTCTTCTCCTGTCCCATAACTTTTCTTCTTCTACCACATACACTTTCTTCTCCTACCACATACATTTTCTTCTCCTGTCACATAATTTTTCTTCTCCTACCACATACATTTTCTTCTCCTGTCCCATAACATTTCTTCTCCTACCACATACACTTTCTTCTCCTGTCCCATAACTTTTCTTCTCCTACCACATACATTTTCTTCTCCTACCACATACATTTTCTTCTCCTGTCCCATAACTTTTCTTCGCCTACCACATACATTTTCTTCTCCTGTCCCATAACTTTTCTTCTCCTACCACATACATTTTCTTCTCCTGTACCATAACTTTTCTTCTCCTACCACATACATTTTCTTCTCCTGTCCCATAACTTTTCTTCTCCTACCACATACATTTTCTTCTCCTACCACATACACTTTCTTCTCCTACCACATACATTTTCTTCTCCTGTCCCATAACTTTCCTTCTCCTACCACATACATTTTCTTCTCCTACCACATACATTTTCTTCTCCTGTCCCATAACTTTCCTTCTCCTACCCATACACTTTCTTCTCCTGTCCCATAACTTTTCTTCTATTCTATAACTTTTCTTCTATTCTATAACTTTTCTTCTATTATATAACTTTTCTTCTATTATATAACTTTTCTTCTATTATATAACTTTTCTTCTATTATATAACTTTTCTTCTATTATTCTATAACCTTTCTTTTCCTATCCCATAACTGAGTCATGAATATTAAACAAATGGAGGGTTGATAAATTGTACTTATCTCTACTTGACTAAATATTATTATTCTTATTATAATAATTACTTTTTTTGCATAATGAGACATTATTTATACAGGGATCTGGCAAAACCTACACAATAGGTGGAGGAGACATCACTCCATTAACAGAAGATGAATATGGAATCATTCCACGTGCATTGACTCATATGTTTAAAATCATGGAGGTTTGTTTATGACATTGCACTTCGTTGGTTTTTTTAAGGTTCTTACTGTAATCAGTCAACTATTATATAGAAACATGATGTTAACATCTGAAATTAATGTCAAATTTAATAAGCAGTTTTGTATGGGCTCTACTTGATTGAGCACTTTCTTTGCTGTAGATGACTGAGCACTTATGTTGTAGATGTTTGAGCATGACCACTTACTTTGTGTGCTGTACATGACCTAGTACTTACTTTGTTGTTTGTAGATGACTGAGAATAAGACATTTACTGTACATGTCTCCTACATTGAGATCTACATGGAAGAATTAAGAGACTTATTAAGTCTAGAGACCTCTCCTAAAGACCTTCATGTTCGAGAAGACAGTAAAGGAAATACAGGTCAGTTTTCGATCACATGACCTAACAGTCTTAATATTGTATTTACTATATTACTGTACACTTTAGAAAATAATGGAGTATGAAATGCACTCATAATTTCACTTAATTTTCAAATGGGTTTGTGTAAATAGTAGTTATTGTTTTTCAGACTTAAGTAGTTTGGGTGAAATATTCTTGAAAGCTCTTCTTTAATCACATTATAGCAGTTTTCATTTCTGACATAAAGGTCTATATAACAATTGTTAAAGAGATAATAATAATAATAATAATAATCTTTATTATCCGTAAGGAAATTTGTCTTACAATTTGTGCATTACACCAAACAAAAAACATTATAACTATAAGAAACCAAAGTGTACATTCACACCAGACTCACTCATAATTTACATGTGACAAAGTTTATACCAGATTGTTCTTATTTAATGATTTGATTGCCAGGGGAACAAAAGAGTGTTTGTGTCTGTTTGTCTTTGCTATCTGTGTCTTGTATCTCTTTTGTGATGATAAAATCACAAAATCCTGACACAAAGGGTGATTCTTTATTTCGAGGATCTTGTTAGCTTTTTTATAGATGTTTGTCTCAAACAACTGCCCAAATGGGGTTTGTTTTTTGCCAATGATTTTGCCAGCAGCATTTAGGATTCTATTAAGTTTATTTTTATTTTTAATGCTCAGATTGCCATACCAGGCAGTGATATTGAAACTTAAAATATTGCAGATGTGAGCGTGATAAAACATAGCCAAGGCCTTTTCGCTAACATTAAACGAGGACAGTTTTCTTAGTAGTCGTAATCTTTGCTGCCCTTTTTTGCTGATATAATCAGTATTTGCAGTAAAATTTAGTTTATTGTCTAGGATAGTACCAAGGTATTTAAAGGTTTGCACAATTTCAATAGTCTCTCCAGCTACAGAAACAATATCATTTTCCTTCTTGTCCCTACGAAAATCGATTATCATTTCTTTGTTTTTTTTTACATTTAATAATAAAAAATTATCTTTACAGTATTCCTCAATGTGTTCTAATTCTTTGAAATACTCATTTACGTCTGAGCTCTCTGAGAGCAGGGCAAGAAGAGCCGCATCATCAGCGAATTTTGTGAAGGAGCAACAAGAACTATCGGATTTAAAATCATTGGTGTACAAAATGAACCACAATGGCGATGTTACAGCCCCCTGGGGCGCCCCTGTGTTAACTATGCGTTCATTAGATATAACATTGTTTACCCTAACCCTCTGAGCTCTCTGGGTCAAAAATTCATTAGCCTATAGTATTATGTATGGACTAATCTGCAACGCTTTCATATTTTCAATGAGTAAATGAAGTTGTATAGTGTTAAAAGCTGATGAGAAATCCATAAAGAGCAATCTTACATAAGTGTTCAGTAAGTCCAGATGTTTGTAGACACAGTTTAAAATATTTAGGATGGCATCGTCTACACCTTTACCCTTTTGGTAAGCAAATTGTAAAGGGTCTAACTTATTACAAAGATCATTCAGAAGAAACATTTTAACCAATTTTTCTAAACATTTAGACACAATGGAAGTAAGTGAAACAGGTCTATAGTCATTCATTTCCTTCGGTTTGGAAACCTTTGGCACAGGTACAATTATAGATGACTTCCACACAGGTGGTATCTCATGGTTTAGTAATGAAGTAGAAAAAATATCTTGGAAAGGTTCAGCTAGTTGTTCAGCACATTCTTTTAAGATTCGCCCTTTTATTCCATCAGGCCCACCAGCTTTCATTGGGTTGACGTTTTTGAAAATGTTACAAACTTGCTCTTTAGTAATCGCTAATTCTAAGCAGTTGTTAACATTGACATCCTCAAGGGCTTTGAGTCTTAGATAATTAAAATCTTTCGTGTCGAAGCGACAATAGAAATCATTTAACTCGTTGGCCAATGTTTTTTCGTCTCTTGTAGCAAGATTATTTTTAAATTTGACTTGTGCTCCTGCCATTTTGTTCATGATGCCCCACGCCTGTCTCATGTCACTTGTATTAATTGAGTCTTCCAGCTTGGTAAGGTAGTTCCTCCTCCCTTCCTCAAGAACGACGTTGAGATTTCGTTGAGCAATTTTCCTTGTCTGTCCTTTGCCACTCATAAATGCTCTTTTCTTTTTGATTATTTCCCGTTTTATTTTTGCAGTGACCCATGGTTTATTGTTTGGGTATATCTTGATGCTCTTACTGCTGACACACATGTTTTCACAGAATTTGATGTAATTTGTCACTGCATCGACCCATTCTTCCAGATTTGAAGTGGTCTCTTTGAACAAATTCCAGTCAGTGCAGTCTAGACATCCCTGTAGTTTGAGAATATTGTCTTGTGTCCATTCTTGTACGTTTTTTTGAATGATTTTTCCTTCTTTAAGTTTTGTATGGTAAGTAGGCAGCAGTTGTATTGTTTTGTGGTCCGATGATCCTAGTGGTGGCTTTTCACGAGATGTGAATGCTCCTTTGATGTTACAATAACATAAGTCCAGAGTTCTGTTTTCTCTTGTCGGACATGAAATGTGTTAATAGAAGGTGGGTAGGTCAACCTTCAAAGTGCATTTATTAAAATCACCCAGTATAACTACTGGTGCGTCCAGTGACCTTGTCTGAAACTCATGCACTACGTCAGCGATGATTGCAGCTGCAACTTCCGTCTTGGCTGTAGGCGGAACATAAACCAGGACTATGTAAATAACACCAAAGTCTCGTGGCAAATAAAAAGGTCTCAATGAGAGCGCCAGTAGTTCTAGATCCGGACAGCACATTCTCTTTTTAACCGTGTAGTTGGTACAGTATTTGAGGTTGATGTACACACAAAGCCCTCCACCTTTCTTCTTCTTAGACTCAGCCGTTCTGTCAGATCTCACGCAAGAGAAACCATCAATAGCAATCAGGTTGTCGTTGTCATCCTCCTCTAACCATGTCTCAGTAAAAGCCAATAGACAACTTTCCCTAAATACGTGGTCGTAGCGTATATGGGCACATATCTCATCCACTTTATTTCTTATTGAGCGGACGTTAGCTAGAATAATCGTAGGAAGTGGTGGGCGAAACCCTCTTCTTCTCAGTGTTTGCCGTAGTCCTCTTTTTTTCCCTCTTTTCCTTGTACTAATAGAGGAAGGGTAGAAACAATTTATATGTGCATAACACGGTGGAAGAGGCTTCCTCTTTGAACGAAGTCCGAGGAGTTGATCTTTACTATAATGAATAGATCTAGTACTAGAACGGCCGCCATCTTGGCTCGCCATTTTTCTTCTTTTATTCCTAACCAAATAACCAAAGTTGAACAAGTCTAGATCTAATAAAACGTTTAATGTAAATACTCATTGTGGAGCCCACCTTGAAAACAGAAGTCTTCATCTGCATAACTGACTACAAAAGAACATTCAATATACATCCAGCAAAGAAATAATAATGAATAATGAAAGCACAAATTGCATCTCGCCACAGTGCAGCGCCATTTTGAAAAAAAAAAAAAAAAAAAAAGATTCTGTATACAAAGTTTGTCAAGTGACCTCCACTATGAGTTAACCCTTTTACTTCTTGTACTCATTGAAGAGGGGTGACTAAGGGACTTTCCAATATCTTTATTTTTAAATTCTAAAGATTCAGGAGGCAAGCTCCTTAAATGGAATTCCTAACTTCATACACTTCACCACTCATAAGGTCAAGGTATATTTTTATTTACTGACTTCATACACTTCACCACTCATAAGTGACTTTTTACATAAAAGATAACTTCAAAAGATTAATACATTGTAATTTTTAGTTTAATTATAGTTTCATTCGATGATGGAAAATCTAGAACAAATTATCTCCCATTATTTACAGGTTTAGATTTTTGTGCATTTCATTTTATTGACAATGAGCTAAAGGGCAAAGTCAAATCCTAGTACATCTTGTAACACTTGTAAAATGTATAAATAATATGTTTAAAGAAAATGTGGCACTGTTTAACAGATGTACTGTATTGTGTATTTAGTTATTGTTGGAGCCAGAGAGGTTGAATGTGAGAGTCTGGATGAAGTCATGTCACTACTGGAGTCAGGATCTGCTGCTCGCCATACAGGATTTACACAAATGAATGAACAGTCCAGCAGATCTCATTCTATTTTTACAGTAGTTATTGGTTTGTTCATGAACTTTATACATTAAACCTCCTAACTAAATAACAGTCATCTCTCTCACATTTACTGAATTTAAATGATATGCTCTAAGAAGTCACTTTTAATAGCACTAAAAAAAAATTCTTTTGATTAGGTCAAAACTGGTCTGAGCCAGAGTGTATAAAAGAGAAAAGTAAAAAACAATTGACATCAAGCAATGTGGACGGCTTAGAAAATGAAGGTATTTTGCTTTTTTTCCCCCTGTTGTTTGGATCAGACTATGACCCTGTATAGACTTTGAATGTTTTAGATTTATCTCCTAACAAAACAAATTCTATGATTTCTTTGCATGTACAATGTTTAACTTCTACCTCCCCCCCCCCCTCTTTTTTTTTCTTTTCTTTTTTTTCTATCTCTCTAGACATTAGCCATTACATGAGTGGTAAGTTTTGTTTTGTTGATCTGGCTGGTTCAGAGAGAGCTCATAAAACTGGAAACATAGGGGACAGGTTTAAAGGTAAATATATATATTTTTGGGGACTTAAAATATACATCATTTCTGGCCATCTGTAAAATCATAACATTTTAGTAATTGCACAGAATTCATTGTTATCTACAATTCATAGATTCAAAAATTATATTGGAAAAGCTACTTTTATGTAGTTATTTGAATTTTTTTTGTTTCCAGAATCTATCTACATCAACTCAGGTTTACTGTCACTTGGAAATGTTATCAGTGCTCTTGGTGATGTGAAAAAAAAGCCAACACATATTCCTTACAGAGATTCTAAAATTACCAGACTTTTAAAGGTTTATAAATTGATTATTATTATATATAAATCTCTTGAAGTATTTGTTAAAATGGTTCAGCTTTTGTAATTTATTTGTAAGTTTCAATTAAAAAGATATCAAACTGTTATAAACCTTTTCATTGAGCATTGTTTAGAATAAATGGAATATTTGAATGTAAGCATTGATGATTATTATTAGAATAAAAAAACAAGTTATACACTTCTCGTTACATTATAACATTATAATCTAGCCCTACTGATTAACTTCAGGACTCATTAGGTGGCAATGCCAAAACTTTGATGATTTGTTGTGTAAGTCCATCGTCTTCAAGCTTTGATGAATCTCTCAACTCTCTGAAATATGCAAACAGGGTAAGTGTTGGCTTTATTTTTAAATACATTTTTGTCTTAACATAATGGCAAATTCTAAAATTTATTTGTCAAGCTGTATTTAACATTGTTTGATTCAGGCCAGAAACATCAGAAATAAACCAATTATCAACAGAGACATTCAGTCAATAAGATTTGAAGAAATGCAGTCTGAAATCAAAGTAAGTCAACTAGTAAAATATATTGAATAACTTTGTGCATTAAAGCTAATTGAAAATAGGCATTGATCTTATTCTATATATTTTGTGTCTATGTTATTGTCTTGAAATACCTGCAGGCATTACGAGAAGAACTGGCCAGACAAAGGACAACTATGAGTATGTACCCAGATCAGGAAAATCAGGTCCAGTTTGTCAACAATAAGGACTTAGAAGAGAAAATTTCAAAGTAAATAGAATTTATATAGATCTCGATCTTCATTTCCTTACACTCACTAATGGCTTTATCCATGCTCAGGACACTTTCCATATAGTTATTTTTTTAACTGTGTGTCTTTATTTCTCTCTTATTCTAATTTTGTTCTCTTTTTTTTAAAATTATAGTATCTTGTTTCTTTTTAATAGCCTTGCCTATCACACATTCATGTTCACTCACCCACTGTTCTAATTATATCCTAAGGAAATACAAAAGTTTTTGTGATGACTCAAATAGATACACATTTTATTTTAGATAATAATATAATTATAAAATAAAACTTTCCTAAGATACTTACTTTAGTTAGACAGAAGAATTAGGGCATTTTTTTTTTTTTTAATGTTCAGTGATTTATAGCTATAATCAATGTAATGTGGACAAATTTGTCCAATTTAGGTTTTGGAATTTTTTGTAAAGCTCAATATTTTTTTCTTCTGTAACATGACCTTATTTGTGCTGACCTTACTTAGACTCTTAAAGACTTGTCTTGTTATAGTGTGTAGATTTTCAAAGCAGAATGTCTTAAGAAATGAGTGAAACTACTGACAATTCATTTAATAGTGACGCAGACGAAATGAGATTTTTCCAAACCAATTTTTTGCATAATTGAATGTAATGTGACTGTTTAATTTTACACCTTGTTAATTAACCTATTGTTCTCATCAAATAAAAGTTATGGAAATCTATTCAGAAAACTGCAATGGATGAGTAAACATTTTTTTATCAAGTGCATGGATAATGTGTGTATGTTCTTCTACCATATTATAATGTCTTGTGTCTTATGTTCTTACTTTCTAGATTACAAGTAGAATGTGCCAATTACAGAATGATAGCTGAAGAGGCCTACAAGCATATACTGGACATTCAAGAAAGAGATATTGTTTCGAAGAGTCAGAATCTCAGGCTTAAAGATTGGATGGACTTACTGGAGGAGGTTTTTAAATTCCCAATAACATTTTTTTAAAAAATCAAATAGATGGATTCTCAAGAAGTAAACCTATTTAAAACTTCTAGTGGGTTCGATCTGAATTCATTGCCTTGTAAAAAGGTCTAGTTCTAGAGACACTCCAGGACAGAAGACGAAGTAATTAAGTAGCAATAATGCATAAAACACTACTGCATACCTTTCAAATACAATAACGTAATCAAATAAAATATTACGAAAGATGCAAAGGCTCTTTTCCAATTCTTTCTGCTGTGACAACTTCATGTCAGTGTTCTTTCTTTATTAGTAGCATATCATTTTTCTTTTTAAAAAAAAATCTCTATAAGCAAATAAATTCTATATAAAATAAATTTAATTCTAAATATTTCTAATTAGCAGTTTGTAAATAAATACATTGAAACACTGAGCTACTGTAAACATTATTCAGGCTGTGATATCTAAGTCATTATTACATGAAGACTAAAATATTGCTCTTATTTCAATTGATGATTGAAAGCCAACTGCTTAACTTATGATTTTTAACAACCATGTAACCAAACATGCTTCATTTCAACATTATGAAAACAATGTTTAAAACTACCTAACAGCTCTATTATACATTGTCTAAGTTTTGTTTTACTAGAGTAGGAAGAGAAAGAAACTCAACTGATTTCTTCCTGCATTTTGTGTGTTTATAAATTGGGTTGTATGGTTCTATTAGCTGAGAATCAATCTATTTAGCTTTTTTTTACATTTATATTTTAATGGTATATTTTAAAATGAACAAAGAGAAAAGAATGCCATAATTTTTCTCTATTTACTTTTGTTACTAGATTAAGAACAGTGTACCAGATAGACTGTGTCATGAAGAGCTACAGACTGAGACTATACAAAACCTTCAACATGAATTAGAAAAGGTTAGGCATTGATATTTTCTTTTCTTAGTATTTTCAAAAAGATTGAAGTTAGAAACAAACTATGTTCCCATTGGAATGTGATTGTTAAGGCTTCCGCGCGGTGTTGATTCTTGGAAATATATCTAGTGTAGATCTACGTCTGACTGGAAGTAATGGGTAACTCAAACTACTTCAGTAACACCGGCGAAAGGCCGATGTTGTTCTACAAATATATTTAATAATCAAGAAGGGAATCGTCCGATGTCAGCTATGTCCGTAAATCCGTATCTATTCTACTGCTCTACAAGAAGCGTCTTCTTTTTAGCGTCACTTAGAGCGTTCTTGTTTTTTAACCACTTTACGTCATCGTCGCTAAGTAAAACTTTACCCTATTCCCGAAACAAATAACTAATTCCTAATCATGTCATAACAGATACATTATAGAAACCCTTTCATACCTCATATACATGTCTGAAAACCTTTTGTAGCAATCCATCAGTTACTAGGGTGTAAACCATAGCAGAAGGCTGAGCAGAATAGGAACTGCTTCCTGCAGGAGTAGAGCTATCCCCCCCCCCCACCCAACAAAGAGCTATGTCCCCTGGGCTATTAATAGAGTAATGAGACAACCCTAAATAAAATGACTACCAAATGTTTGTGGTACATGTAAGAAATAGACAAGCAGTCGCCTAATGCACATCCAAACAATACTAATAGATCATTAGCCCAGCCAATACTAATAGATCATTAGCCCAGCCAATAGTAATAGATCATTAGCCCAGCCAATACTAATAGATCATTAGCCCAGCCAATGCTAATAGATCATTTAATGTCTTCTTCACTTTCATATAGAGGAAACTGCTTAAGATGTTTTTCTTCAATAAGAAAATGTTGAATTCAATTTGCAATATTTTTCAATCTAGTGTCGTTTCCATCTTAGAAGTGATGAAACAATATTTGCAGAGAAAACAAGAGAGGTCAATCATTTGAATGATACTCTGAAAGAAGTGGTAGGAATAGCATTTTGTTTTTGCACTGTGTTTATTTAAGATTTTTATTTTATGTTTGATAATTGAAATAAAATGTTTGTTTTTCATTTCCTTGTCTTGACAATTCAATTTCATTCTATTCGACCTCAAACAACTGATTGATTTAATAAATGTACTGTCCAGGAATAAATGGGAAGATCAATCATCACATAGAAATAATCAGATTCTATTTTTTTAAAGTTTTATTTTAGTTACATTCTTTAACAATGTATTCATTATACATTTTTTTAATCTTTGAAATTTTATATAATTTATTAAAGGGAAACTCTGATAGTTTTTCAAATTTAAGTTATTGACATATTTAAATTCTGCATAAAAAGTTGTAATAGTAAACATTTTACCATTTTTTAAATTTCAATGCTTAGAAGCAGTTATATTTAATAAATGAGACAATAAATTCTTTACATTAAAAAACAACAACAGTGTTCTTTGAGATTTTGTTTATAGGATGAGCTTACATTACTTCCCTCAACAATACTGAAAGGGAAACCAATTGTATTGCTTCATTCTTACAGTGGCTGTTAGGCTTAGTGATGGCCTAGTCCATAGCTATGATAGTAGTCACTGGTACAGGAGATATAGATCCATAAGCATTCGGATAACCAACTTGAGGAAAAAAAGCAACATTTTCATCCATGCCCCTCCCAGTCGCAAAAAGTAAATAGATCGTGTGTCTGACTGATTCTAACAGACTGGTCAGTGTAAGGCTAGCATAGAACTTTAGTTTCTTACGTGTAGTTGGTCATTTTAAGATGACAATATGATAGTATTTGTTATATGGTGAGTGATCAGGTGAGAAAAGACACACTGACATGGTTAGTCAAGCATACAGATCTACTCTTCAGCACCTATTTTATTCTTTGCTTACAAGATGTTGACCAAACTGTATAGACCTTTATAAAAAATAAATTTTAAATGAAGGTAGACACTTTTCTGAAGATTTGAATCGAAGGGGGCAAAAAAACATATATAAATACATCCTTTTTTATTGTGCAACATGGTTACTTTTTTTTTCCTTTTTTATTGTGCAACATTGTTTGTAACACATATCTTTCACATGTGGTGCCAAAGCATATAACAGATACCATCATACCAGTGGTATTACTGAGATCTAGATTTACATCTACAATTATATAGATTTACTCAAAGCATCTAGGGGAAAAAAGCATTTTCATTCACACGCACCCCTGCCAAAAAAGTAATTACACTTTGAGTCCAACTAATGTTAACAACCTGGTCAGATATATGTAGGCTACACATTTAGGCCATTCTATAGAAACACATAAAAAATCTGACCGTTATGGATGATAGAAAGATTACATCAGAAAAACATCAATTACTAATTTATTTGAAAATAAAATTAAAAGAATAATATATTTCTTATCTGTTGTTTAAAACACATATCAAAATTTGTCAAAACCAACAGAGTTTCCCTTTAAAATATTTTAATACACTAGTGATTGTTGAGTTAATTTCAAACATAATTTAGGAAAAGTCCAACAAGCTTCTAGAGAGTCATTTAGCAGAGATGACATCGGCATGTCAGCGTCAGGCTGAACAGCTGATCTCTCAACAAATCAGAATAGATGAGCTAGAGACAGCCTTAAAGGTTTAGTAATTCACTTTGACCATGTTTGATTCTTAACCTAGGTCTAATTTGTTTCTACTTTAAGTTAAAAACTTACTAGTTTATTTATGAAATATAGTTTTTGGTTTGTTTGGGGGTGTTTATTTTCTTTCGTATATTTTTTAGACTAACTCTTAACAAAAACAACTTTTTTTTTCAGATGCTGAATCAATCATCTGTCAGTACAGAGGAAACATCTTCATTGCCGTCTCTGCCGGTTTTTTCTGGGAAGAGACCAAAGTCAGTCCCAGCTAAAATGCATTATAGCAAAGAGGATGTAATTACTTTTTTTTTCTTGAAACTCGATGTAATTTTATTAGCTTTTGTTTGTGTAGTGCAAGTTGTATTTTGGGAGCATTTTGTTTAGAGACATAGTGGTTGAGGGATGAAAAGTCCTTGTTTTCTAAGTGAATAGTCTTTCAAAGGCAGCAGAAACGCACAAATACCCTTGCCTAACAAAAGTCATTGCAATGATGCTAATAATTTTATAGAATTTATAGTTTTATTGAAAAAGGAGCTAAACTACATTAATATGATCATTTGCTACCATTTGGCTATGATTTTGAAACAATATGTTTTAAAATTCCATAACTATTGTTGCTACTTATACTTCCTGGAAGCGCAAAATAGACCTTCATTTGTTGTATTTATTTCAGAGCAACCTTCTTCGTCCACCATCTCGTTTAATTAAAACAAGTCCAGCCCTGTTTACATTGGAGAGAGTTATGCAGAGTTTCCGAGCCAGAAGTCAGCTTTTAATAAGCCGCCTGGAGGACTCGGATGAGGTTCTACATCAGACATTTACAGATTCAGAAGAAGAAGAAAATAATGAAATCATAAAGTAAGTTTATAACTGTTTTTAGTCGCTGTGCATTTACGAGGCACTTAGATTGAAATTTCGCTATGTGGCATATAGGAGATTTGGATACATTGTACTAGTCACTGTGAAACCTTGACACTACTTGGATCCACTGAAGAAACCCAGCACTAAATATTGTTTTCTTGAGTTGAAGGCTTTTAAAAGTAGTTCAAAAAGTAATCACTTAATAACTTGACTGACTGAATACTAGAGTTGAAATAATACCCTGTGAAAATATTAGCAATGGGACAACAGAGATTTTAGCTAGCTCTACGCTCTCACAAATGTCTGCATGTTACACATAAATGGAAAGTGAATATGCTCATCTTGTACACTTTTAGTGATGTAACACATTTTAAAAGAAAAGTTGTAAAGATATTTTTCAAAAAGTTTTTTTTTATTATTATTCTTTGACTTTCATTAAATTAGATGACATTAAAATTTAATTTCCATGTGTTTTATTGGTGTCCAGAAGTTTGGATAGCTGGGGAACTTGGCTCTCTTAGTAGGTTCTCACAGTGCAGTTTGGGAGGTCTTTTAGAATGTAATGAAAAGAAACCCAAAAACATAATTATAACACATTTTTCTGTTTATATTTTGATTATTTATTTACAGTATGATTTGGATCCAAATTTACATATTGAATGTTCATTGAAACTAGCCCATTGAATCTTTTTTTTTCCTCCATTTTTGTTTTGTAAGTGATTTATAAGTGTATAGTATACTTGAAAAGATTATTTCTGGAGATAGTACTGGAAAGGCAGCAGGCTCCTTCTCCATCCAACAAGGGGGTATATGGGAGCACTGTAAGCTTCCCTGGGGTCCAGGTTAAGTCTTTTCCTGTGTCCTGAGTCTCAGAACTCACTTTGTCTTAGAGTAAGAAGAGTGCAAGTAAAACAAAAAATTAAAATAAAGAAGGAAAAAAATTGCAGAATAAAATCTAATAAAAGAAAAAAGAGATATATTCAAGTTAAATATAGCGTAGGTATGTCTGTAATGGGCATGACCATCATAAGAGATTATTTTGTTGCTAGGGACCTTTTTTATTTTTTGTCACATGAAAGTTGTCAACATAACAATGTGTGATACTTGGGAGAATTTTGACATCAGAAAGTCAAAAGGAATTACCTTAGCAGAGATTTTTTAAATGCCTTCTTCAAGACACCTCTCAGACAAATGGTATACATTTTAAAAGGTCCTTATTAGAAGATGAAATGACATTTAAAATATTGTAATCTGTTAATCATGTTTAATAATGCTATTTTACTGTGTTAATGCTATTTTACTGTGTTAATAATAAAAACTAGATTGATAAACTACCAGAAAAATAAAACTTTTTTTCCCCCTTGGAAAAGAAATTGACTGGCATCCCCCCCCTCCCCCCCTTCCGTTTTTTTGTCAGGACGTCACACTACCCTTGAGAGGACCTCTCGGGGGCGCCCCACATTTTGAGAAATGCTGCTCTAATGATATATTTTTTTTAAAGTATAAAATGTAGACTGCATGAAAGCAATATCACTCTACTCAAAACTTTGTATGGCAATGCAATAATACTACATGTTTGAAAACATATTCACAAATTTGTAGTAAAAATATAAATGATATATTCACATTTTGGGATATTTCAGGAAAAATGAAAAGATTCAAAGAAAAAATACTTTTAATGTGAAACAAAGAGAAGATAAATCAAGTAACAAAGCACAGAACAATGAAGACAGTGCCTCAAGTACAGACTTCACTAACAGTGAGTGCAAGGTTTTGATCAATACACTAAGTGACAGAGAGTTAGGACAGTGCACAACATTTGTAGGTCAAAATATTTTGTTTGACACTTATTTTGTGTCTAATTCCAAAATATGATTACAACCAAAATAAAGAAACTTTTTTTTTTGCATTGATTAATTAATGTATGATTTTTTTCTAATGTCAGCAATAGCGTCAAGGGAATTAATAAGGTCCAGCACTCGATTGATAGAAAAATCTGCTGAATGGGCCAGAGAAAATCAAGAGAGTAGTCGACTGATCAACATTGATGTCCAGTCTAGTGCAGAGATACACAGGAAACTCATCAAACAGTCACAGCTGAAAGCTCTTGAGGCACACCAGAAGATCAGAGATCTTTCTATTAATATAAGGTGGGATCTAATTACAATAAGAGGTTGGATATATTACTATATAGATGGAATTTAAGTTAATTAAAGTTAAGTAGTAAGAATATGTAATCATAATATTTTTACTCCCTTTAAGATATGTAGATTTGAACTTTTTTGTTTGCAAACTCTAGTTTGTAATTAGAATAAAATTCTTGATATATTTAACCTTATAGAATGAAAGAACAACTAATCAGGGAACTAGTCAAGTCGGAGAAAGATGCAGAGCTCATGAATAAACAATATGCAGAAAAAATAAAAGGACTTGAAAAGGTAAGAAAAGAAATCATTACTAAGGAAATTGAGTATATCATTAGGCCCAGCCTAACTTAATTTGGAATGTTGAACTGTCTTTTTTTTACTTCTTAAAAGGAAAAAATGGCAGCAAAGAGAGAATTAGCAGAAGTTCAGACTGCACTACAGATGTTAGAAACAAAAGACAAAGCAGAAGTTTCCAACATTCAGAAATTAGAAATGTAACTATTGAAGTATACTTAATACAGTTTCTGTTGCATATGGCAAAATATTTTTTATTCCATTTAAATTAAATGAATTGAATTGTTAACCTATTTCATTTATTTTTTTTGTAACAAGTGACTACAAGAAAAAAATTGAAGAAGCCAAAGCTAAAGTTGCAGCTCTTCAGAAAAAACAAAAAGAAACAGAAAAAGTTGCAAACTTTGCCCATCAGCATGAGAAAAAGTAGGTGACTGTTTATGTTGGTTTGACTTTCTATTATTTTTTGTGTGTTTATTTTTTTCTTTCTTCCTGATTGGTACACAAGATTTTAAGATAGGCTCTACCAAGGTGGCATTGGCGCTGCCTGGTTATGTGGATAGGCTCTACCAAGGTGGCATTGGCGCTGCCTGGTTATGTGGATAGGCTCTACCAAGGTGGCATTGGCGCTGCCTAGTTATGTGGATAGGCTCTACCAAGGTGGCATTGGCGCTGCCTGGTTATGTGGATAGGCTCTACCAAGGTGACATTGGTGCTGCCTGGTTATGTGGATAGGCTCTACCAAGGTGACATTGGTGATGCCTGGTTATGTGGAACGAGCTTCAGACTATCATCATGATGGTCCAGAGTTCAAACCCTATGCGCTGCCTTTGCCACCTTGCTATAGGTTAGGGCTTGGATGAAATAATCTTCATTTCTGAAGGAATTTCAGAAAATAATAATAAAAAAAAAAAGATTCCCCATTCATAGAAAAGTTGTGCTTCCAGAATAATTCTCTTTAACTGCTAGAAGCTTAAAGTCCTCTCTTGTATTCTGGAAAGATTTATTTTTAATAAAGACATTATATGATCAACTCACTAACAGATTATTGTTCTCAGGATCCAAGATTTGGAGCTAGCCATTGACAGAATGAAACAGCAACAGGAACAGTTAAATAAAAAATTAAAAGAAGAAATGGAACAAAAAGTGAAACTTGAGGTCAGTGGAAGCATTGGGAGGGGGGTTATACATTTGTATGTAATGCATTCTGCTAGAATTACTGGTTCAATACTGTTAAGTTTGCTTTCTGAATAACAGCAATCAATACATACATATATTTATTTTTTGTGATCATAATTATCAATGTTGGTCTTTGACTTTCTATTATTTTGATCCAAATGAAAACATTATCTACTCTGGTCTGGCAAGAGCAGCCACTCAAAGCCTTGTTCTTTTATCTGCACTTCTTTTTAATGTAACAGAAAATCAGATTTGTATTTTATCTTCTTTTTATGATAGAAAGAAATGCAGCGAGAGGTTCAAAGAGTCAAAGATTTGGAGATAAGAGACGAACAAACACAGAAAGTGTTGAAAAGAAAAACTGAAGAGTTGGCATCAGCTAAAAGAAGGTTACGATCAGCTTCAGGTGTACTACCACCAATTACAAGGTGTTTATATATATACATGTTTACCATAAACAAAACCTTTGATACCATTATGTTTAAGGTGAAGATTACTTTCTAATTTTTGGGTTTAGATCTATTTAAAACTCTTAACATTCATTACCATACTTTAAAAAAAAAATATGTAAATGTTTCTTGTGTGTGTAGTGAGGAGCAGGAGAAACTTGAAGAACAGCGTAAATGGCTGGATGCAGAGGTGGAGAAAGTCTTGGAGCAGCGCAGACAAAATGAAACACTTGAGCAAGTAGGTCTTGTTTATTATACAAAAATAAAATTTTTTATTTATTGAACAATTCATTCAGCCAATAAAAGTTATACTAGTAATTTAGTTTAGGTGCATTATTTCACTAATTTAAATTTTCTCACTAAAGATTGAATTGTTTTCTTTTATTTACTCACATTTTTACATTCTTAAACAAGAAGAAAATTTGGAAATAAATTTTTTAAAAAGTTGAAATCTTTATACTTAATGCAATCATTTAATTGTAAGTAGAATAAGTATTATTGTTCATTTGTATGGAACTATTTGAAAACAAATAATTTGGTACTTAAAATATTCTGTGTGACTTTCTCAATTTTTGCAGGAACTTAAACAAAGAGAAACAATACTTGCCAAAAAAGAAGCCATCATTGCTGAGAAAAGTGAACTGGAAATGAAAAAATTGAGATCTAGTCAAGCTTTGAACAAGGTTTTTATTTGACTTTTGCTAATAAATTCAATGTCACATCTGCTTATATTTAAAGCTCTGTATACCTTAAAATAAAATGAAAATTTCAATAAAATGTATTATAAATATGGCTTATTCTTTATTAGAGCCTCGTGTTACTGTCCTCTAAACTGGACAGTGTGGAAAGAAAATTGGAAGAAAAAAAGAAAGAATTGCCAGAAGTGACAGAAGACAGAAGGTCTCATGTGATAGAAGAAATTCAAAAGTTGCAAAAAACTAAAGACAAAATCAACAAAGAGCGCTCACACTTAGACAAAAAATTAAAAGAAGGAAAAATTTTATCTGTCGAGGAAGAAAGAAAGTAAGTGGTTCTAGATACATTTTACACAACTTGAAAAAAAAAAAAAAAAAAAAGAAGTATGGGGCTTATGAAGTCAATGTAGGTTACATAGTATCAAGATTGTCTAAAGATGTGTGTATATTACTATATTATACTGATCTATTTCTATTTTAAATTTTGTCTATTTTAAATAATGAAAGTTATTGTGGCATTAGAATTTGATTGTTTATTTCAAATGTTCTTTCAAAAGAGATTCACTTCCAAAACTTGGGGTCTTAGGTTCAAATCCTTATAATGTCTGAGATTTTTTTGTATTTAAGGAAATTTCTGAGTCCACCAAGCTCTAAACTGTGCCAGACATTAGTTGGGTTAATTTTGTATTGGTTGTCACATGACACTTTCATTAAACTAAACAGTATCAGACATTAGATGGGCTAATGTTGCTTTGTTAGTCACATTTTAAAATGTAGTTACTATACAGATGCCTATTAGAAAATGACAATAATTGTACCATAAAAAAGTGAACTAAAATACTAATATTTATTCCCCATAACATTTATAGTTAGACAATGACGTGCTTTAAATCTTGTGTATTATATATGTATTACCCTCAGGCTTATAGAAATGGATGAAGCCATTGAAGCTTTAGATGCAGCCATTGTCTATAAAAATGAAAATATTTATCTCAGACAAATGGAAGTCAGACAATCTTCTGATTCACTCATTCAGGTAACATGTTGTCCATAAAACTAGTGCCTACACAAGACAATTATATATGGACAGAAAACTTAAAATATTAGTTTTCAATGTACTTTTTCTTTCCAAACAGAATGAAGAACATTTACTGCAGAAACTAAACTCACTGACTAATGTTGAAATCAGAGCTCTTCTGTCTCGTTACTTTGATAAAGTTGTCAGTCTAAGAGATGAAGAAAGAAAGCTTCATTTAAGGTGTAGTGAAATGGAGGTAAATAAGTGTGTGTGTGTTTTATTTCTGATGGGAGTTTAAACTCTTTTTATTTTATTACAAATTAAAGTAATAACAATACATAATTAATAATCATATTTTTGTTTCATAAATAAATTCTATGAACAAGTTTGTATTAAATGTAGTTTCTAAGCAGGGTAATTATACTGTCCATAGCATCCATAAAATATTTGTTTTTTCCTATCAAAACTAATCACTTTGTGAAGTAAATCCCTAATGAAAGATCTCATTATTTTCTGAAAGACTAAACAACTCGATTTGTTTGTTGACTTCAATAAATCACTCTCTGAAGCCATGTAATGATCTTGATACAGATTCCTTGTGGTCCTAATGAAAACATATCTTTTAGTATTCATCATGATGACCCACTTTATCAAAGGACTAGCTTTTTTTTTAAAGCACACAAATATCATTCTTACATTCAGGTTCTAGGGCTCTTTTTTGTTCTTTTTTAAATAGATATTTTATGATTATTCATTTTATAATCAGATGAAGACAGATGAACAGGATAGACTTATAATGGAATTGAAAGGAGCCTTGCAGAGATCAGCAATGGAACTGGACAGGAAGTTGACACAGCAGCAACGAGACTATGAGCAGAAGATTCAGTTATTGATGCATCAGTTGACAGAAAGAGTTGGAGACACAAACATAGACAGTCTGGCTAACAAAGACAAGTACTTTAATTTTGCTAAACTTTTATAGTAGATTGTAATATTTTAGTCATATCATTACTTTGTTTAAATATTTTTCTAATAGGATTAATGTTGAATTCTAGAAATGATATCAAAACTATATTAGTTTTCTTCTGAACAATGTCTTAGAGCTGAAACAAAAATGAAAACACTTCAATTCAAAGACAAATGAACTAATCAAATGCAAAATGAAAGACTTTCTATCAGAAACCATTATTTAATGATTTTGTATTTAGCTTGATTCTCATCTATATTTGTTTTGTTGTGAGTAGGATTCAAAACTTGGAGAAAGATTTGTATTATTACAAGAAGACAGCCCGTGATATGAGGACAAAAATTAAGCAATTACTTTACAGTGGAGTGATCTCACCTTCTGGTAATAAGCTTTCCTATTCTATAATCTCTTGGTTAAGTCTTGATGAGTAATAACATCAAATGTTTTATAATAAATATATAAATGTTAAAGCCCTGACTCACTGATTCTACTCAAACTCTATCACAAAAATTAGATTTTGTACTCAGTCTATATTTATCATGTACTTGTATGCTTTTTGTTACTTTTTTAATTATTTTTTTTTATTAGTGTGTTGTTTTTTTTCTCCAATTTTTTATGTTTCCTAATACACAGTTTTAATCCTGTTATATTGAGTTGTCCTCTTCTGCAGTGAATTTTTATTAAAAAAATTATTTTTTTTAAATTTTTCCATCTGTGCATTTCTTTTTTGGTTAATCTAAAACTTCACTGCTGAAGAAGAAACAACATTAGGCATAATAATAATAGATTAGCTGTTAACAGATAAAGGAAGAAAGCAATATTTTACAAGTCAACTGAGGCAGATGAAACCATGTGTTGGGAAATTAATATTTTTCGTTTCAGTGGTGGTGTCAAATATAAAAAAAGCACTAAATCTTTGAATAAATCAGGACATTGTCACTAAAAACTGTCAATAAATGATCAATTTTTAGATGCAGAAGGTCTAGTGGGCAGCTCAACACAAAGTCTTGATGCTGAAGTAGCAACACCAAGAAGTCATGTTCAAAAGAGTGTCACAGATCCTGCAACACCAAGATATAGTAATCAAAGTCAAATGAACAATACGTCCAGAAAAGCTCTTAACAGGTAGAATGTGTACACAGATTATGTTCATGTAGAATGTGTACAATGTTTTGCGATCACATTGAATTTGTACATAGGTTTGATCATGCAGAATGTGTACACATGTTTTCATCACATAGAATGTGTACACATGTTGTGATCATGTAGAATATGTACACAGGCTGTAATCAAGAGTTGTTGAATGAACAAAAATTCACCACTTATTTAGAATCAATTGGATGAAATTTTTAGAAGTTTACAGTTGCGAGACAAAAAGTTATGTTAACACTTTTTAAAAAAAAATAATGCATTAGAATAATAGCAATACCATTAAGGCTGAAATGACAATGAATATTTAGTGTCAAGATATATTTTTATATATTTTTTGATTTATGTCAGTTCCTCTGAGACAAGGAGCATAACTACACCTGTCAAAATATCCAGGCGAGACTTACGACCCATGTCTGAGGAAGAAGTTTACTTAAGGCGGTCAGGTTTATCATCAAGAGGTCACTCCCGTACCCCACAAGGTTAGTAAATTTGTTTATTATTTTAAAAAGATATTTCATTATAAAAATATTTTTAAGCAATTATTAGAAAGATGATAGAATGCTTACCTTCTGAATGTGTTCTAAGTCCTGGTCTTGCATCGTAGAGATATTTCAATTCTAAAAGACCTGCTCTGTGGTCCATTAACTTTTTAAATGTTAACTTGACATTAGTTTTTTCTTACTTCACTTTTCAAAGCTAAGTCAATGATGATACTTCAATGCATTCATTGAATGTAAATAATTTCTCTTTTTGTTGCTCATACATTTTGTTTTTGCGTACATTCTCAGATTCCTTAGAAGAGCCAAGTCCCAAATTCTAATGCTGTACAAGATCTAGTAGTCTGTGATTTAGTTTATGTCCATAGACTGTGATTTTATTTGTTTGTATACACCCAAATCTCCACCATTCCTCAAGTATTTTTTTTTTCTAAATAAAACTTTTTTTTTCTTTTTGACAACATGTACTTTTTGTTTTTGGCATTTACAGCAAAATGGAAGTCTCATTAAAATAATGTCCATTTATTTGATGTTTCCAATGTTTTCCTTAGTTACTTAAGTCAACTCTAGTCTAACTACTTGTGAGGATTATCTACCTAGTTGAGTGGATTACATTCCCATAAAAAGCATCTTGTTTTATCAACTAAAATACCAGAAAAATGACAACACTTTGATGGCAACACAAAACTTTCTGTTAATTGCTGCTAGGCAATAGAATAATTGAAACATAAGGTCAAGCTTTGAAGATACCATTCATGGTCTACACAAAAGCAAACTGGAAAACCTTAAATAATATATTTGATATAAAAAAAAGTGTGGGAAAATAAACTAAATCAACAAGTTTTAGTCATCCAATATTACTGATCACAGATGCTAAACCATGGTCATAAATCTTAAATGCATTTTGCTATATACTTTTTACAAAAATATCAATATGTACTTTATGTTCAAATGAAATGTGGCACAGATGTTAAAAAATAGGCTAGTGATTGGAATCTAACCCATGACATTCACCCTATTTATGCTAGGCTTATCAACTTCAAGGCCAGTTTGGGGAATTTCCAGACTTGTAACTTTTGACTTTTTCCTTCTTTTTTGCTTTAATAAATGGTCATCATCAACATAATAATGTACTAAAGAAGTGTCAATGAAATTGATTGGGAAAGCTTGACTTCTGAACTGAGGAATCTTGAAGTTGAATTTCCCTGAGTCCACCCAACTCTTAATGAGTATCTGACACTAGTTGGGGAAAATAAAAGTTGTTTTGCAGGCCACAGGTGAGCTTCACTAATTTTGCCTCATGGATCAGAAGGTATGGAAGAAGAAAAAGTGTTAGAAACTTTTTTAGAAACTTCTTTTTTTATAGGTAACAAGACTTATATCAGTTTAATCAGTGTTTAATATACTAGTGGTTGACCAATTACATTGTTCAAACTTTTAAATACCATTATTAGATTAATTGTCTTTAGTCGAAACTCTGACGTCTATTGTGTGGGCTTAGGATTAACAAAATGAAAGCTTGGGCATTATTTAGGGTCAGAATGATTTGGCCCACACAGCAGTTCCCCCCCCCCCCTTTTTTTTTTAAACAGCAGTTTCATTTACAGCCCAAATAGACTACTGCCTGTAATCCTATAATTCACTTCATAGAATTGTCTCATATTGGAGATTTCCATTCATGGCAGAAAGACTAAAAGCCAGTGTTGTGGTGTCTCCAGTGTACAAGCCTATTGTTACAACCTAGTTGAGCACTGAAGAATCAATTGTTCAGCTCCTCTGTTTGTAACTTGTATTTAGTTAGCAATATTGAAGTTCAATTTAGGTTCCTTGACAGTTTGAGTTTAGCATGAAAATCTTCAATAAAAACATAATTCACCAAAGTCTGCATACGATTCACATAACAGAATTGTATACTTAGAAAAATTTCTCTCATTCCTGTAACAAGAACATAAACATTAAAAGATACTTTATTTTTTTAAAGACAATACCTCCTTTATACAACTTACAATTATTTTTCTTGTAATAACTAATGAACATTTGATTTTAAAGAAAGGAACATTTTTTTACTCTGACCCATTCTCTCCCCCCTTAGAAAGAATCCTGGTTAAGCGAATGTATAGATTTACTAGACTTTATAATATTCCAATGAAAGGCCTTTATATCTAGATTTAGAAAATGATGAGCAAAACATTCTTGAATGAATGCGAAAATACCCAAAGACATAGAGTTTATTCAAGATAAGTATTTTCTAGTTTTCTAGCCAAATTAAAATAATGGTACAACTACAGTTTTCCCAGTGTGGCTACAATTCTTTTCCTACAATATACATCAATGGGCACACATGGCCTAAATTGTGCCAAAATTTCAAATATATCAATATACGTCAACATTTCTAGGAAAATCATTAGAGCCATTTTTAAGATCCGTGTCCAGATCCCTTTGCCCACCAAGAAGGTTCCATGGAGGTATGAGTGAAATAGAGCTATTGCAAAAATGGCATTTGTTTTCTATGGTTCAGAATCAAAGTACCGCCAATGAAACTTAAAAAAAAAAATAACACCAGAACTAACTTTCTTTATGTAGCAACCATTTAATCCTATCTGTCAAAGAAACAGCATTCTCAAAATACTGCAGAAGTGAACACACACAATCTTACACAAGGATATACAAAGTATACAGACTGGTCACATGATCTATGTTAATAACAAAACAGTACAAAATTGTTAAAAATACTCCAATGTTTTCTTGACAGCATGTCAAACATCTTAAGACAAACTAAATATAATCATCACATTTACAACCTGATGCAGAATCTCCATTTATTCCTAGTATTATAAATATTAAACATTATCACCACAGCATTAAAATGTATATTACATGATAGTTAAAATGTGCACTCAGAGACAAACCTACAAAATGCATAGATACACACACACACACACATAAAGCTGAAACTTTAATATTAATATATAGAGAGAGATTAAAAGTTTTGCTTACTGTTGCAGTAGATTTGTTTAACATAATGTTAGAACAAAGAGAAAACTACAAATTTAATTGCTTATTGTAGCAGTCTACTTGTTATAGTTCTTTGTGGAGACCGCTAGCTGCCCATTGTGCTGAACAGTGTGGGAGGATCTAAGTAAGTAAGCCTACATGTTATCAAAACGTTATAAGAAAGAGAAAAAGTTACTAACCAAAAATGAAAATAACAATGTATACTCTCTCTTTATGCATTCAATGACTACCACATATATTCTACTTAAAGTTATAACAATACTAGATAAAAATATGCAAATTATTTTATGTATTAACATTCTTGATTCATTGATCTTAAAGAATTCCTATACTGGGGGTATGCTATGAGAAAACCTTTTTTTTTTAATAAAAAATCAAATTTTAAAGCTTTAATAGTGGTCCTGGTGTAAAGCTGTCACAATAAATTTAAAGTTGAACTAAATAAAGAACACTTTGGTGTAAGAAGTCCTCTCATTGATCAACTTTGATATTTAGAAAATGTACATCAATGAATCTTTTCTTTGATGCACATCCTTTATACATCTTAATATAACAAAACAATTTATTAACACCTTAATATTGATCCCATATTCAACACATGCACAAATGGACTCCATCTTTTAAATTAAAGTGGCTACTAATCAATATTCAAGCTAGATCTAGAGAGAAAACTGTAGGATTTACATTGCTAAAGGATGGCTGCCAGGTTATGGGTATGCACTTCCATTGTCATCCAAATGGTCTTGAGTTCAAACCCTGCCCACCTCCATACAATACTGTCCAGCAGGAAGTATGTAGTACTGTCCAGCAGGAAGTATGTAATACTTTCTAGCAGGAAGTATGTAGTATTCTTCATTTCCAAAGGAACATCCAAAATTTTAAAACAAAGTAAGAATTGGGGGCGTGGGGGGAGGTTAGCCAATAGAATCTCTCAAAGCACACAAGGGAAGAGAGAAGCTAACCAGCTCTAGAGACAGCATTACATTCAAACACACATCAATACAATAAATAATTTTAGCACAATGGTTAAATGAGTGAAATACAACAGACTTAATGTACAACAGAAACATCTGGGAATTAAATATACAATTCAAAGAACATGGTTAAATAATATGCTGTAATGGTTTCATTAAAAAAAAAACAACATTATTATCACCAAGTGAAACTTTCCACTATTTACAACCCTCAAATAGTTCAAGGCAAATATGATATAAATAAGAAAAAAATTCAATTAATAATTCAGAAATGAACTTAATCTCCCACACTACTCATCACACAATCATGGAATGAACAAATATATCCACACAAACCTCAGACAACAATCAAATCCATTTACATGCAGTAAAAAACATACATTAAACACTAGTTCAAAAAGTAAGTTTGACCACATTGTCATCAGCTATCACAATCAATGATTTGCTTATCAAAGCCAAATCTAAAATAAAATTCAACCTAGACAATATTGTCACTATTCAATACTAAGGTGAGAACTTTTTCAATGATCAATCAATGTACACAAAGCATATTAGAGAAAAACATTTACATTTTTGCAACAATAGATGATATAACAATGTACTGCCAAAAACACACAGGCTAACATAGTTCAACCCTAATCTATCCACTAGTATTTGGTGATTTGGTTGTAGACTTTACATCTTAGATTAACTACATGAAGTTGGATTTCCTCAGTCACCCCAAGCCCTTCATTGAGGCAAAGGTTTGCAGTGATGTTTACTAGCAGCTACAGCTCAGAAGGAATGTAAACAAAGGGGAACATGAACATATAATATCAAAGTCAGAAGACATTGCAGCCTCAATTCACCTAAAAGATAAGATTTTTGAAGCCTCTATTCACCTAAGATTGGAAACCGAATTTTTAAAAAGATATTTTTCTAACAAATTCATTATGAAGATTAAGATTAAAATATTCTGGTTCTTAAAGTTTGAAATAAATCTATTAAATTTCACCTTTTTTTAAGCTTGGAGATGCATTCCCAATCTCAGTTTCATATCCCTGGCATGTACACAACAACCACTATAAATTATAGCGAGAGCGTGTGAACCTCTCCTGACCTTGGCAGTATTCATTGTAGATGAGCTTGAAGAGAAACAGGTGAAAGATGATGATGAGGAAAGCTATTGAGACCCAGAAGATGGTTGGAAGACCTCCAAAGTGATGTCCATGTTTGTGTAAGGCAATGACGTGATGTTCATGAGCTGGAGCTGGAAGATTGAGACATGATCAATCATTAATACAGACAAATAGCATTTAGAACAAAGAATAACCAGAGGATCAAGAGATCAAGTCACTAGGTGATAGTTAAACCAATTACTTGCAGGACAAGTGGAAAAAAAATAATACTATCAGTATAAACAATGACTAACTGATTTTTTCCTGTAGGCTATAACTACACCTCTCAAACTTGATTCTGAGCAGCTTTCTTCAGCTGCTCCCATGTTATTCCAGTATCCTCTACCAGGTTTGCTTGGGTCTGCCCATTTTCCTCTTTCCTTGAGGATTCCATTCATGTGCCTGCCTTACAACATCACAAGTTGGTTTTCTCAGGATGTGTCCTATCCAGCTCCATTTTCAACTTTTAATATCTTGGGCTATTGGGCTCAGTTCTCTCCCACAAGTTGACAGTAGATATCTTTTCTGGGTAACTAATTCCCAATATCTGGCGAAGGCAACTGTTGGTGAAGGTCTGGAGTTTTTAAATATTTGTTTTTGTAGCTCTCCATGTCTTGGAACCATAAAGAATGTTTGAGCAAGCCAGAACAGAAACCACAGGACACATTGTGTATGTGTAAGAAAACAAATTGTTTATTGCTAGACTGAATCATCTCAAAGACAAAAATATCAAGGGCAAGCATATATCTTTATCTTACCTCTGTGTTTTTTTACTAGAAAAGGATTATTAAGAATTAGTAAGCTTACAGTTGTGTATTACTTGGCATGATGAGCCATCAGACAACTGTTCAATATGTTAGTGAATGTACAGAGGGAACTGACATTTAATGGAATGTTCTGTGATAATGTCTAGTGTAGCAATGTGGTCAGTGCATAATTTCTTTCCAGAAACCAGCCTGTTCTGGTCTTAGTCTTTTGTCTAGGGTGTCTTCTAGTTTTATCTTAATTACTAGGGTTGACAGTAACATGATCCTTCGCCAGTTGTTGCTATTAGTCACTTTTGTAAAGTAACTTGATTAGGTAACCTGCTTCCAGATTATAAGGACATGTTTTGTTTCCCATATCTTGCACAGTAGCAGATGCCTCCACCTGTCTACTACTAACATATACAGACATTTAATAAACACAAGCTTTAACCAGACATAAATCCTGGACCACTGACATAATACCAGTGACCTAGGACCAGCAGTGAACATCCCTTATCATTGATAAAATTCCATTTTGGTCTTTATTTCTTAAAATGTATCTAACAGAATAAGTAGTCCTTAAATTAAATAAACCAGGCTATGATGCTCAATGTCCATAACAACCATCTAAAACATTGATTGTGTAAAAGACATCACAATACCTTCATTCACTTCTTTGACATGTATAGCATGTTTTAATTCCTCCATGTGTTGCTTGTCTGCTGTGATGTAGAGAACTGATGTGGGAGGGTCAGTTAACTTCACAGGAAACTGATGGGGTTCATTACTGAAGGACAAAATTTGAGATGATTTAATTACTATTGTGTAACAATCAAAAGTTTGATTATCTAACCAAATCAATTCAAACTTTTTAAGTAATATGCTATGTGAACCATTACCTAGATTAAGTAACAAAAAAATTATATATATACAAATAAAGTATTTAAAGAAATATTTCCCTTTTAAGACATTAATAAAGAAAGGCCAAGAGCATAAACATTTAAATAATATGATACACAAAAACGATTGCTAAATAACCTAACATAAAAGAAGAAAAATAATTTTAAAAAACATATTTTTGCTTGAGTACATAATAAAAAAAAATCTAAATTACATACTTTTGCTTGAGTATATAATAAAAAAAACATACCTAAGCTGTATTGGAGGATCTAAGCAGCCAGCATCACAGCCATAATAGGGTTTGTCATTTCTGTCCAAGGCAACATATATACTGGCCTTGTTATCATCTCCCACCACAACAGAGATATTCAGGTGTGTATTGTTGCCATAATTGACCCGCCGAAAGTGAAGGTCACGATGCAGGTCACTCGGGTGAGAGGTCATCTCAAGGTGCTGGTTGTGAAAATGTAAAGGACCCAAACTAAGTATCATAGCTTGCATGATTCCTTCTGCACCTAATGAAGGAAGCAAGAAATATATATAATTGTTTTAAAAATTGAAACGAGATGACTGTGTTCTAGAATATGTGGCCACATAAAAAAAAATCTTGGACTGGAATTGTGCTTGATATCAATGTCTCATTTCTAATTGAACAAATATTCCTGGGTTTATCCTTGAGCTTTAAAGGGTATCTATACAACTGTAAAGGAGAGTAAACATGATGATTTCTTGTTCTGGACACAACATCTTTGTTAACATCTTAAAACAGGATAAGATGAACTCAGATCAACCATATAAAACTTCAGTAACATAGTTGATAAATTAATGTATTATTTTAAGTCTGCACTTTGAAGGCACTGAGATATGAGAGAACAACTAATTTCATGTACTGGGCAGAAACAAAAATTGTAAGATGTTAATCTGAAGAAAATGTTTTCAGTTCTGATTTTCTATTTTTGATTTTTATATTTTCATTATTTCATCTTGCAATACAACTGAATAAAATTATCAAAATAATACATAATTATGACATACATATTCATCACATTAACAACCTTCAGAAAGATAAATATTAAATTATCGACAAAGCTTTAAGCTTAGCTGGAAGAATAGGTCACATTTTTTAATAAGTAAAATGTGCAGTACACATTATAAGACAAGAATAATGAAATAAAATCAAAATTTATTTTTTTTGGAGAAAAATATAACACTAAATCAAAATAAAAAAACTATTATGCAGGATGTAACACTGAGCTAGACTGCTGCTCTGAGTTACTGTGTTAAAAAAAGGCAAAGACTGTCATAGGTAAAAACAAGAAAGATGAAATGATAGATTTACAAATGAAATGTCCTACCTGATTGAGCAATGACACTACAGCCTTGTTTTTCTAATGTTATCATCCATGTGGTCACCACTCTGGCTATTTGAGATTCATCTTCAGGGTCTATCCAAAGTGTAGGAGATACTCTGAAATAATATGCATTATGTCATACTCTTGTTCATGTCATTTTCTATGATTTACTATCAGCAATTTAAAGAAGTTACTTCTCATGTGTTACATGTGAATGAAAAGTACACAAGGCTATGTCTGAGAAGTTAGAGAAGTTCTTTTTTACAATACCTCTATTGAAGTCACACTTTCGGAGTGGAACCTGGGCAACAGATGGGTGGATGCAATTATCGAAAAAGGCTCTAATAATTTAATTTTTTTTTCTAAGTGTGAGGATGATGCATTTCTTTTAAAATCTAACATTCATTAGTTTAAGTGCAAAATAATCCCTCTATAAGTTGTATAAAGGAGAAATTATCTTTTAAAACAAACAAGTTTTTTTTATATTTTTCTTGTTATTCCTAAAGCTAATTGATTGATACTTTTTAAAATACCACTTAACAGATAGTTTCTCAGTTGTGAATATAATATCTGTGATTTCACAGGATTTTAAATATGGCCATATTTTATTTGTTGGCCGAGAAACTTCCGTAGGGAACACACAGTTTTTTGAATACCTTTTGAATGTTTTGTTTTTTTTTTAAATAAAATCTTCAAACTTTTGCATTAATTTCAAACAGTAAGTGTTCAAGTAATAAGGTATGGGAGATTGAATCAAAATCAGTTTTAATTTAATTATTATTGTAATTGAAATAAAAGGGTGTTATTTTAAAAATTTTAAAGAAAATATTTTATAATTATGCTTTTTAAAACTAACACTATAAATATGCATACAAAATAGAAATGAATAAAACCTCCAAATGAATATCATAAATCTCCAAAACATTTCTTGGTCTCATTATTTTAAAAAAAGGGAAACTCTGCAACAGACCCAACCTACCTGAGCCTTGTATGTGGCCAGCTTTTCAAAGCAAATATTGGTCTCCATAGCCATCTTCGAGTTTTTATGAAATGCGATCGTGTTCACCTTTGACCTGAAGGAGGAGCTATTCAAATATGGCAGATGTGCAATAGGACTTTTTTCCTTTTAGTAACTGTAACTGTTTGGCAAAAGTTTGCACTGCACCATCTCTTTCAGTAATTGATGTAATAAGCAATGAATTGACAAAAGATTGAACTTAGAAAAGGTGTCACCTCGCATGTTGTTTTTTTGAAAGTAATTATTCAACATCCATGGATGTCCATCCTAGTTGACAGAATGTACATAACTCTTGCTGTCAGTACTGAAAGTGCTTTTACTTCTAATGCTTGCTAGACTTACTACACTATTGTACTTACAATGTTGTGTGTCCACCATAACATCTATCAGGATAATACAATATTTTCTCTATCGCAAGCTTATCTTCTGGTGAGGACTTGACATTATGGAGTGGGGCTGGTGCATTACTCAGTACATAATAAATGGTTTTGTTGATATGGTCTCCATTCAAAGCTCCTGATGCCATTGAGTGACTGATGGAAAAACCACTAAACCAGAGCTGGAAAAGTTAGATGATTGAAATACATTTAGTTTAAAAGAGTGCATATTAACACTTTAAATACAATTTATGCTTAAAGCTATAAACAATGTTGTTTTTAATGCTATTAAATGAACTGTTTCATTGAAGTTCAAAACAATGTACCTTCTCCCAAACTTTGGTGTGCTCTTGTCTTAAAAGTTTCTCATTTATATTCAATCCAACTTCCAACTCCTTCAAAAAGAATGAATAAAAAGTTGAATTTTTAAATAAAACTACTATAGCTAAAATTAGTTTTAGCACAAAGTAATACTAAGTTATTATATGGAAGCTTTATCTACTACTTGACCATGTACTGATTGAACATATTCCAACACTTGACAAAGTAATTATATGGAAACTTTGTCAACCAATTGACAATGTAATGATTGAACATATTTCAACACTTGACATCATCTAGAAACCTGTAGTGAAAACTTACTCCTTTAGCTTGATGTTTACTATCTGGAATGTACTTTGAGGCCTCCTCTTTACGTAATGGTTTGGAGTAATGAACTGATGTCAAGATGTGCATCTTTTGGAAACTAAGACATGAAAGAAAGAAATGAGTTTATTACATTGGGATAATATTGTATGAAAACAAGAACAAAAAGTATCTCTATAATATCAATATTCATTTAATATTCTACAATTAATAACATGTTACAAAATGGGATATGGATTTTAACAAGTTTCACTAATGTCTACATAGATATGTAATAAAGAAAACAATCATTTATAGACTTTACTTATGCATACTAGAATTTTAAAACATTTTTAATTGAGTAATTATACAATCATTATATAAATTGTTACATATATTAACAAGATTTCAGAGTTTGTGTAATCAAACAAACTCAGAGGCAGCCACCACAGGATTCCACCCATGTGCAAGGAATATTAAAGTCTTACTTAGACTTAGGTCCTCCCGCGCCGTTCGGCGCATTGGGCAGCAAGCTGTTTCATAAAGATAAAGAGTTTTCTTTATGTGTCAAGTTTGCTGTTTCTGTAGTAATTGTGGTTTTACAGGATGGGGTCGCTAGCCTCACGCCAAACCCTCCTCCTTCCTCACTGTGTCAACATGCTCTTTTAATAGTCTAAAGTAATCAAATCTCAAAGAATTTTTTTTTTAAAGTGTAGACCTTCATCAACAGATGTCTCAGAAATATCCTAAAAATACACTGGTACGGCATATTAGAAAACACCAAACTGTGGGAAATGAGTGGCAGAAAAATATAGAGGTGCAGATCTTAGAGAGGAAGTGGAGATGGATTGGTCACACCCTGAGAAAAGATACCAACAACAGAGCTAGGCAGGCCTTAGAGTGGAAGCCCTAGGAAACAAGACGCTGAGGAAGACCAAAAAGAAATGGCGACGCAGTATACTAGAGGATGCCGAGAGGACCAGAAAGAGCTGGGAAGCCATAAAAAAAAGTAGCAAGAGACCCTGGAGAGTGGCGTGTTTTTACGGAGGCCCTATGTTCCATGAGGAACTCAAAGGAAAGATGATTTTTTTAACTTGAAAACAAATTGATTATTGATAATGAAACTATTAGACCTTTTGGCAAGAAAACAAAATGTAATTTTAGTCAGATGAGCTATTTTAGATAATCATTCGGCATTGTTTCTAACTTGAAAACAAACTGAACATCAAATTAGCAATAATGAGCATTGTGAAATATTTCCTTTCATTTTTTTTTCCAAAAGGAGAAATCAGCTTTTAAATATGTTTTCAATAAAAATGTGACAGAATAGAAGTCCCAGATCTAACACCATATCACATCTCTAACACAATTAACCAGAAAATTATTAGATCTAGAGCTAGATGTTCATTAGTAATTTTAAAATTGTTTTTGAATTGTTATAGATCTGGGTTCTATTTTGATTGACATAAAGTGCAAATAGCGCGATGAAATATAATAATCCATAACAGAGATTTAGAATCTAAGAACTAAAGCAAATACTAGGATATAAAAATTAACAACATTTGAATATGTATTTTACTAAATAAGTTAGTTAATAAATGGAACAAAATATTTAATAATTAGCCATTGATAGTTTTTTAATTGTGACCAAAGAGGCCATTTTCTTGTATCAATGCACGAATCCATTAATTAGTTATCAATGAAAAAGCATCTGATGGATATAAAGACTTATCTCCCCTGAAGTCTATAAAAAGTAGGGAATTTTTATGAACAAGCTGCTTTCATATATAATTTTTAAATTTTAACAGTTTGCTTTCAGAAAACAAAAAAGTATCCATTGCACCAGATCTTCGCAAGATCTAAAATATCATGAAATCAGATTTTCAATTTCTTTTTTAGTTTTTGAAATATAAATGGGACAGATGGACTAATGGACAAACAGACAGCACAAAACAATAGTGGCTTTTCCCCTATCAGGGACAGCTAAAAATGAAATGTACCTTGATGGTTCAACCTTGACATTATTTGATTTGATTGAAACTGTTGCTATAGCAATTGGAATGAACATCTCTGACTTAGCCACAGGAACCAGACCTGAGTAAATTTTGTAATTCACAGTTTCTTTCGTGGAAATCACAAAACTGGAATTAATTTAAAACAACAAACTAGCAGTTTCTCTGAGATGAAATAAAGCAATATGAAAATGATTTTAGTGCAATAAATCTTGACAAGTGAGTTAGAAATGAAGTAAAATCATAAACATATTATTTGATAAATTTGAGATCAACATCATAAATGATTATTTCAGAATAATCACACACAAAAATACAAACAAAGAAACAAGCTTAGCACATATATATTTTAGCTGCTTAATTCTTTAAGAATTTTAGTATTGAAAAACTCAAAGCTGAATCTGATATCTATCAAATTAACTGACTAGCTAAATGCATAATGTTAAATGGAACAAGTTATCTATTAGCATAGTGCAGTGACGACCAATATAAATATGACTTCTATGTAGTTATTAGGTGAATTTTAAAGCATCCAGATACAAATGTGTATAATCAGGTACAATTTTCATTTTTACAAGAGATTTTAAGTTGTGAATTTAAAAAAATATATATTTGTATGTTGAGGCCTCTAGACATTACTTAACAAAGCTATATAAATAAACTTGATAATATTGTTATGCAATATAAAAATATACCCCTTATTTATGTTACTAGCTATAATGACAATAAATAATATAAACTAACAACTATCCAGGAAAAAATGTTCTTATTAAAATGTTCACATCTTTATAGCAAACAAAATAAATGCATGACTTAAATAAATCATTAATTTAATGATTTCTACAATTTCTAGTCAGACTATCACAAGTTTTATCAAACAATTACTATAAGGCAACACCTATACATATAATCCACCAATTGAGAAAAAATCTGCATAATTGCATAGTCTTGTTACTTTACACTTGCTGACTGCATTATAGTGTTCTCTTTACACTTGCTGACTGCATTAAAGTGTGCTCTTTACACTTGCTCACTGCATTAAAGTGTGCTCTTTACACTTGCTCACTGCATTAAAGTGTGCTCTTTACACTTGCTCACTGCATTAAAGTATTCTAAAATGGAAGTATGTCAAATACAAATTGAAAAGTAAAATATTTACCTGGCTGTTTCTGTCTCAACATTATCCCAACCAGAGGCTCCTATTTGATCTAACTCTATGACAACAGCTTGGGACTAAAAATAGATGTAAAGTTGAAAGCTAATTTAAAATATTAAAGAATTTGCTTTTATACTATCTTTAACTAAAACAGAATTTTTATTAAAAAAACAACTAACAAATTTCTATTAACTCTTTATCGCCGTAATTATTTTCCATGTTCTGACAGAATTGTTAATTTTTCACATTTGCATATTCTACTATGTTTTGATTAAACTTCTATAACATTTTCGTCTGTCATCAGAAAACGTTACTTTTGTTATAGAATTATAGGAGAATGCATGATCTTTTTATATCACACAAATACACGTTTATAAAACCAAAAATTAATTTAATTTAACAGCGTCAAAGCAACGATGGTATTGTTCATTAGGAGAGAAAGAGTTAAATACAAAATTCTTAGAACTAAATGAAAGTATATACACATATCTTGTTCATTCAATACCCTAAAAACTTTTTTTTTTATTTAATTAAAAATTTTCTTGATGATTTCATGAATCAGTAATAAATAAAAAGGATTTTTTTTAAAAACATTGTTGTATTATATTATAGTGTAAACATTTTTCGAAATTCTGTCATTAAAATATCAAAGTTTAATCAAAGTTATCTCAGAAATTAAAATTAATGGAAAATAGTGTATATTATTTGTTTTTGACAGCTTAAATTTGCTTAAATCTCAATCATTGTAAATAAGCTCTTGATAAACATATGTCATGCAAACTTACTGATGGGTTCTGTATTTGTATATCTTGAACAAGTAGTGCTGGCCTTGACCTATGTGCATAGATTTGTGACTTGACAGTTACACAGCTGGAAAACTAAACAATTCGAACAAAATTTTTGACTGATTACACAAATCTATTAGCAACGCAATCATTTATCAATAAGTGCCATGCCAACTTATATATGTAACAAATAGTGGTAAACCATATCAAGCTGCAAGTAGACAAGAGCAAAGTATTCAGATAAGTACACAGCATCTGTGAACTTATTATAAATCCCAGGAAAAATTGGAACAATACTAACAAAATGAGTACCATAGTTTCATCAATGTCAAGAAGAAGGTCTGCAACAGAAAATAATTTGGACCACTCAAGGATTACATAGAGAAAAATCAAATTTCCACTGTATGTGTATTTATATTGTATCTGGCTGCCTCTGTCTTAAAGAACAGCCTTTTCCAGACTTTGTTATGTCTCAACAGATCAGGCAGACTTCACCAAAACTTCTGTATGCTTATGTTTCACTTATATCAGCTTTTTTGTTTATTTGCATTGGTCCTGCATCTATGCACAATCTTGTTTACATGCTGTCAACTTCTTTCACAAAGGTTCATCAATTCCCAAGTCTCTGAAGTTCTATTTACAGATATCATTAAGAGCACTAAAACAAATTGACAACCTAAACAACTATGTAGAATAAAATAGGTTCTAAAACACACAGCTAGGGCCTTTTTAGAAAGGATAAAGGAAGAATCTTCTGAAAGGCTGAGAAAAAAAGAAAATTACAAATCTGCTTTTTTTTTTTTATAATCAATCTGGCAAAAACTCAAGAAAAGCTTACAATTGTGGCTAATAACTAATAAACATCAGTACCCAGAGCACAAACAAATATCAAAACTGTAGTTGGTTAAAATGTAGCTAGTTAAAATCAAGAGATTTTTAGCCAGTAAGCTATCTTTCCAAATGAAAGATCTAGACCTAAATTATATGGAAGCATGTAGATTTTAATAGATTAAATTAGATTTAAATAAAAATGCTTTTTTTTTTTCGTTAATCATCTATCATGAAATTTTCTGTTCTCCTTGTTTCAACTGAAGCCACAACAAAAAAAATACAGACCTTCATCAACAGATGCCTGAGAAATATCCTAAAAATACACTGCTATGACAAAGTAGAAAACACCAAACTGTGGGAGATGAGTGGACAGAAAAATATAGAAGTGCAGATCTTAGAGAGGAAGTGGAGATGGATTGGTCACACCCTTAGAAAAGATACCAGCAACAGAGCTAGGCAGGCCTTAGAGTGGAACCCCCAGGGAACAAGATGCAGGAAGACCAAAAAGAACATGGCGACGCAGTGTACTTGAAGAAGCAGAGAAGACCGGGAAGAGCTGGGACACCATCAAAAAGCTAGCAAGAGACAGTGGAGAGTGGCGTGTTTTTGTCGAGGCCCTATGTTCCATGAGGAACTCAAAGGAGTGATGACGATGATGATGTTGAAATTTTCTGGAAAAAAAAAGGGGGTAATGTTTTGGACTTTAAAGTTACAGTTGTGATGGAATCGCAGTTTACAGTTAGTGAGTAATATTTCTCTGGGTGTGTGTGTGTTATAAAATAGATAAAAAGTTCTGAAGCAAAAGTTAAATGTTTATAATAATTTTTTAATAAAAGTTGCACCAATAACTGAATAAACAAAATTAGTTGTTTTTACCATTGATTGAACCATTATATGGTAAGCAACACCAGACTTTACATCCAAGATATTGGATTCTGGAACAAACAAAAAAAAAGGTCTGTTATCACAGTACACTTTAAGTTCAATTAAGATATTATTTCTTGAGCAGAAAGACCATATACAAAAAAAAAAAAAAAAAAAAAAACAATGCACACCTTGCCAGTACGGTAACTAATAGCAAAGCCTAGGTAGGGTCAATTGCAAAGAGATGGAAGTGGGATGTTTGGCCGAGAACCAGCCTATTGAGGATACTAGAGTTAGAATCCCAACTCAAGGTGAGAAGTGTTTGCTGTGCATCTAATGGCAGCATGGAAACCTTCTCTCAGTCACCCCTCCTCCTTCTCCTCCAGGTCTATAAGAGATTGAACAAGAGACCACTAAGCATGGCATGAAATGTATACAAAAGTAATTGAAAAAAAGGTAGGGATAAGAAGGTTAAAAGATAGTGACAATTTTAGCAAGCTGCTTCATACATTCATTAATATCTGTAAGGTCAAATTGAGATGCTGGTCACTAGATATTCTAAATTTGTTTTGGTAAATTTTAAGTTTAAATGTCGAGAATAGTATATATACACATAAAAGCTAAATACTAACTTGAATAATTGTCCCCAACTATTAACCAAAAAACATACATTTGTTCACCTAATGAAGAATTACCTTTAACCCTGCCATTTAAGTGAACTTGAACAATAGGCCAGAATTGAACTGGCTGTGATAGTGCCCTATAGAGTCTTATGAACAGGCCACTCTCTGTGCCCAATGCTGCAGCAAGATTGCCATTTCCTATTGGATAAAAAAATAATGACATTGATGATTAAATAAACATACAGACTGAAAATAGTTTAAGTCTAAATAGTAAATGTGAAAACAACAGCATCAAATCTGAAGTACTGCATACAAATGAACAGCCCCATAATAAATACACCAATAATAAGGTAAAAAAAATTATCTCAATGTTTATAATCCATGTAAAACATTATGTTGAGAAGGTATATTAATTCAAACAAAACACAATTTAAAAAAAAAACGTTCTTTCAAAAACAACATTAAATTAAGTGCAATAATTACAATTATCATTTAGTTTGTCACTTACCTACATAAGCAAATTTTTTAATCAAAGAAGAAAGACCAGAGTCTCCGGATACAAATGTATTTAAATTATTAATACCGCTTTGAAATTCAACAAGACCTTGAGCAAGACAATCCTCATTGGGATCTGGAAACAAACACACAATCAACAATAATTTAATTTTTTATTCAAATGATATGAATATTTTTTAAATAACAAAATCCATTTAAAGTTTATATTTATAATATATACAAAATATATAACTATTTACACATTTTTTACCAATTTCAATGCTTGAAGTTCTGTGTATCCTGAATATGTATGGCAGTAAATAGTACAGAAGAACAACAATAAACACTAAAACAAACAAGAACTTTCTTGACCTGAAATAGAAACCAAAATGTGTATATACAGATATTTTCCCACAGAAATCAAAATAATGTTACAAAGATTATACACTTTTGTATTTTAAAAAAAAAAGCATTTTAATCAGACTGTACTTTAATTTGAAGCTAACAATTTTTTTGTTTAAATAAGTGAATACAATTACATTTAAGGTATTGTGCATATTTATATACCTGTATAAATACTCTTTGCTGTAATACTCCTACATAAATTGATTTTCTTCATATTTCCCTAACAATATGTAATATGGTAAAACTGCAGGGTGTATTATATTTTAAAAAACTATTTGTTTTTGGGTAGAACAAATTAGATATTACACATCATTTTTTAATACAATGTGCATTTTTTAAAATGAATTCTTAAAAAAAAAATATATCTAGTTAATATAGAAACCTGATTCCAGGTATCTAGTCACATACAATTCATACAAGGTCATAGTATCCACTGGATACATAGAGATTTAAGATTACTCTAATACTAATACCACTCTAGCTAGATCTATCAATCTATCTAGATCTTATTATATAAATAATTTAATTAATTTAATTTAATTAGATATTGACTATTATTATTATATTATTCAATTTATATATATATATATATATATATCACTAGCCATATGTTACACGCGGGTCTTAATTTGCGTATCACTTTCGATGTAGTCACTGAGAGTGTTTTGTAAACAATTAAATGAAATAATAATGTTATAAATAAGTAAGTAATATTTTTTTAATTATTATGTATAAAGTGTAAGTTTATAAGTAGATCTAGACTTTCTAGATCTAGATATTTCTAGTAAGATAAGTATCATCTAAAAACGAAGGCTACATTGATGACAGAGTTAGATAGTTTACCCAAGTGGAGAATGATTGTATAGTATACAGATTTATATTCTAGACCTAGATCTACTTATAAAATAAATGTTTGTTTTTTGTTCCCATTATGTAAGCTATATGTAGACAAATGGTACCTACCAATAGAAGTTAAAATGTTTACTGTATAAGTAATAATAGTGTAGATCTATAATTAGTAAAGATATAGATCTAGTATAAATCTTGCTGTCTTGTTTACGTTTTATAAAATGGAAGTAGATTTTAGATCTATTTTTAAAATGTGTATGTATTCTTAATTAAAGGTGTAGTCAAACATATATTTAAGAGAGTAAAATAATGAATTCTCAATGATCTAATAGAAATATAACGCAAAATAGAGTTTATTCAATTTATTAGTCAAAAGCCATTATCAGTTTTTAATTTTATTTAGAGCCAAAAGTTCATGACCTCAATACGTGTTGCCTTGGTGAATACTGCAGGCTTGTAGGGGACAAAAAGCAATAAAATATATTTTATAATCAAATCGAACGCGTGAATGTAATTGTTTATATAACATTGTTAGTTTAATTTTATGTAGATCTCGATTTAGAATCTAAACAATGTGAGTGCCCCAGTAGTCTAGTCAATAAATAAAACTTGAGCCTATCTTAGTAAAAGACTATAAACACCGTGATGTGAGCTTGGGTCGACCTAGGTGTAATGTGTTGACCTAGATACATTAGCCGTGTTTCATTCATCATTTCGTAGATAAGTTGCTAAGAGGTCTAAATGTGCATAAGTAAATCTTAAAGAAAAAAGTAAATTGAAAATAAAGACTTAAAATTAAACCGAATCGGTAACTGTAGGCTTAAATGCTTTAAAAAAACACATTGATTGGAAGTAAATTGCATTATGTAAGTAGTTTATATTATTAGTTTAATAATATGCCTTTATAATGTGAGATATATATGACTTCTGACGTTAATTTCATTCATATCACTATGCAGCCCAAGTAATGGTGCGCGCGAGCTATGGAAAAGTGTGTCAATGCAGCTAAAGCTATTCGCATTTAGAGTGAACGATCTTATGTAAAAAATGTTTTGTAAACTCAAATTTTAATTTTTAATTTGGATGGCTGCCTGGTCATGCGGTTTGTGCGCTGGACTGTCGTTCGGATTTATCGACGGTCGAGGGTTCAAACCCTGCCTGCTCCAATCCCCCGTCGTCCTGCGGGAGGTTTGGACTAGGAAGTAAACTATCTTCAACTCTGAAGGAACATCCAAAACATGTAAAACATTTTACAAACATTTTACAATTGTGCATCAAATAATGAAATGAATAGACGCTTATTTGTATGTTCATGTGTAAAATAACAAAATTATGTTTTATTGAATGAAAGCTAATTTAGGTCTAGAGATTTTCATCTCTGCGCATGCATGACCTCTCCTTTTAGACACAGCATGTAAACATGGCCTAGATTTATAAGATACAATACTTTTATAGTGTTGGACAACTTTTTTTTTTTGAGGGTCTTAAGTTAGTTTTAGATTTAGGGCTACAATACATACACTACGGTCTAAGTTAATACCCAAGAAACATTTCTGCCAAGTTTTATCAAGATTGGTGAAACGGTTTTGATTTCTATGCGGGGACATACATACGCCTTACTTTCTACTTAATATTTATAGGCTATATTGCTAGATCTATATATTAGATTAACTTATCATAATCAAATATGTCATATAATAGATAGAGTATAGAGTCTATATAGAGACATGATCTTATCAATTCTTATCTAGCTAGAATTTGCTAGATCTAATGATCCATTCTATGATTTTAAAGTCACTTACTAAACTACTAAATTTAAAACTAAAGTCAGTAACAGTAAAGTCTATTACAGTAAAGTGTGAGTAAAGAATAAAGTCCCTCCCTAAGCCTAAACTTAAACTTTAGCCTAAAGTGACCTAATTCCTAAAGTCTTAAAATAGCTATTTAATTATCTAGATAGCAATTAACTTTACTAAGCCCTAGATATACTAATATAGATTATATTCTCATTTGAAGCAGATGACGTAAGTCAGCAATTTATAAACTGTCACTGACTTTGTAGTTTGTTGAGTGAGTTTTGCCAAGTTTTGAAATCAGAAAGTGAGAAAAAAAAAAACTCGACGCCAACCTGCCGGACGAATTAAATGCATTACTAGCATTTTGAAGCCATGAATGCAATCCCATTTCTCGCTTCTGGCACTGAAGTGTTATTCTGTAAATGAGTTGCCTACACACATATGTTAAACCATTACGCATTTCACCTCATTTTATTGATGACCAGTCTAGGATTTGTAAAATTTCTATATAAACATGGCACCGGAAGTTTTGCTCGTTACGTACTGCGAGTTTTCCCCCTTTGCTTTTTAATGCACTGATCTATATAATAATAGATTTATTCTAAAAGACCGTACTTCTATCATAGTCACATAATAATAAGAAGAAGAAAAAAAAGGGGGGGGGGGAACGCTACCATTATTGACATCGCCTTACCACTGTCTCATAATTTAAGAAAAACTAAATGGAAAAACAAAAAAAAATATGGTAACCTAAGCTTGGCGATTAAGCGTTTATGGGAAGTTATCCAAAATAACAATTAATAGGCCTATAGGCCTACCCTATTGTTATATCAATCGAGGGGATAATAACAACTGACCATACAGATGCCTTCAAGGCTCGAGTCTTATGAACATTCTTAGGAACATTATCGTTGCCTGTCAGATCACTAGAAAATTCTTCAGTGGAAACTGATAAAGGGCCTATAGTCACTATAATTAATTTTGTTTCTCTTTAACGAAACTCGACCCTGGCAGCGCTAGAGAATGAATACTCGTTCGTTTCTAACATCATAATAATAGTAATAACATTACAACGTACAGGCTGACTGGATCAACAAAATTCAAACTACGAACAACCTAATACCAGAAATGCCTAATGAGGATTTCACAGCCGAGGAAGTCTCAGCAGCTATATCAAAAACTCATAACTGGACTGCTCCCGCCTGGACAATATACACAACTTTTGGTTGACAAAACTTACAGCCATACATGTACCACTAACATCAAATTTTAACGAGTTAATATCAGAACCGTCTTCAATGCTGATAGTAGGCCTACTCACTGAAGGGAGGACATCTCTCCAAAAAAGGGGATCCGAATCAACCATCAAACTATCGCCCTATCAGTTGTCTGTCAGTTGTGTATAAACTATTAACTTCACTATTAAAAAGTAAAATGTATAAATTTTGTTCTGCCCATAAGCTATTAGCAGAGGAACAACAAGGTTACACTGAGGAGTCGATGGGCTGTAAATTACAGCTAACTATAATATTGTTACGTATTTCTGAATCTTCTGGCTAAATGTATTAGTAGGCACACAAATTAAAAAAAATACTGCAAAGAACTTGACGACTCAACTTTCAGTTTCATATAACTTTAATGACTATTAACTCTAACAATTCGTCACTGTAACATGTAGCGTAGAAGACTGTACAATATCTGTCAGTTTACAGTTATCTATCCTTCGTTGCAATTCATCTCTTCACTTCGTTGCAATTCATCTCTTCTCAACTGGCACCGAACCGTATTCCACAGAACAGACCAACGACACACCAACGACACACTTCCCAGTGTCGCTCCAGGTCTCTCAAAGCTGAACCAAGTCGTACTCAAGTCTACCGAATCAGAGCCGCACACGTCTTACATCGACTGTATCGACTGTAACGGCTCAAGTCCACTGTAGTTCGCTGTATAGACTTTAACGACAGTAGTCCACTCCAGTTAACTCTACCCTAGTTAACTTGCATCGAGTCGTACACATTTCTCTTCCAGTAGAGCCGCACACGTATTACATCGTCTGTATCGACTGTAACGGCTCACTCACGACTGACTTTCACATTGATTCGTCCTCTAGAATAACACGTGAGGACACGTCACATCCTGTCTTTGTTTAAACGCGTAGATTCCAGAGAACACTGGCTGCTGTCATCTCGCTGGGGTCACACGTTGACCTCTACTTGTCACTATTCATTTGTAACAATATTGCACCAAGCTAATAGAAGAAAAAGAAACTTACACATGTGCTACATCGACTACAAAAAAGCATTCGATTCAGTTCCGCATGATTGGCTGTTGAAAACCCTGGAAATTCATAGAATCAACACAAGAATAAAGCAACTATTGAAAGTCTGTATAGATAATTGGAAGATAAGTCTACACCTTAATCGTGATAAACTAGGTTCTGTGCACATAACCAGGGTGACTCTCCGCTCTGCCTAGCTATTAACCCACCATCTAAATTACTTCATGGCACTACAAACGGTTTTAAGGTTGACACTAAATGTACAAAGTCTGTGTCTCACCTGTTATACATGGATGATTTAAATCTATAGGCAGAGAACGAGCAAAAGTTACACACCTTAATTAAAACCGTGAAACGCTTTAGTGACGATATCTGCATGTCTTTTGGCTTGGATAAGTGTGGTATCATAAGCATAAAAGAGGGCAAGGCAGCCAACACTAACATTGCATTTGAAGGCATCGAAGAACTGAACTCTGCCTCCCTTTATAAATATCTTGGAATAAACCAGAATGCCAAGATAAACCATAAAAAATTAAAAGAGGACTTTCTTGGCAAATACAAGCAGAGAGTAAATAAAATTCTCAACACAAAACTGTCTGGAAGTAACCTCACCACTACAATAAATAGCTGGGCCGTCCTAGTGCTCGTTTATAGATCCAGTGTCATCAAATGGACTGACACCGACCTACATGACATTGATAGACTCACTAGAAAATTACTTACCAAATTTCAATGTTTGCATCCCAAGTCCTCAACTATAAGGTTATACCTGCCCAGGAAGGATGGAGGCGTGGATTGCAGAACATCTTCAAACTGTGCAAGACGCAAGTTTCAAAAATACGATAAAAACAGCACGCCTCCAGCAATGAACTACGCAAATACGACTCCGATGCAACCCCTCTGAACCTAAACAATGTTGATGTTGATGTCGGTTTGGATGACGTAGAGCATGAAATTCGCCAATGGGAAGAAAAACACTCCACGGAAAATTCTCGGCTTTATAAGATGGGGACAACATTGACAAGGCTGCTTCCTTAGCATGGCTCAAAGCAGGTCATCTCTACCCTGAAACTGAAGGCTTTGTCACAGCAATACAGGACAGAGTAATTAGGACAAAAAATTACGAGAAACATATCCTAAAACTCAATGTTGTTGACAAATGCCGAAAATGTGGAAATGTCGGGGAGTCAATTGAACACATTATGGCAGGATGTTCAGCCCTATCGGAATCTGCCTTACCTAGGTCGCCATAACCAGGTTGCAAAGCTAATACACCAGCACTTGGCTTTGACACACAATTTGATCGGTAAGGATACTCCTCCTTATTACAAATACACACCACAAGCAGTTCTCGAGTCTACGGATCATCTACTGTACAGGGATAGGCCTATTTTGACGGACAAAACGATAGATTTTAATCGCCCAGATTTGCTGTTCATCGATTAAAAAAAAAAACGCTACCATTATTGACATCGCCGTACCACTATCTCATAATTGTAAGAAAACTGAGCTGGAAAAACAACGAAAATATGGGAACCTTGGCTTGGAGATTAAGCGTTTATGGAAATGATGTTAAACAACAATATAGCCCATTGTTATATCAACCGAGGGAATAATAACAACAGACCTCACAGATACTTTCAAGGCCCTTGGCATTCCTAGGAACATTCTCGTTGCCTGTCAGAGGGCGGTACTTCTGCAGACCTCCCTCATCACCCGAAAATTCCTCGGTGGAAACTGATAAAGGGACTACGATGAATTTTGTTTCCCTTTAATGATACTCGACCCTGGCTTCGCTAGAGAATGAATACTCGTTCTTTTCTAACATAATAGTAATAATGATAATAATAATAATAATCTTTATTATCCCTATGGAAATTAATCTTACAATTAGTGCATCACACCAAACAAAGCATTATAACTATAAAAAACCAAAATGTACTTTCACACCAGACTCACTCATAATTTACATGTCAAATATTTATATGAGATAGTTGAATTTTATTTAAATGATTCTATTGCCAGGGGAACAAAAGAATTTTTGTGTCGATTTGTCAATATTATCAGTGTCTTGAATTTTTGGAGGTAACGTCTGTATTATATAAGATAAGATAATATAATGCCAATGACCTTAACAGCAGCATTTAGGATTTCATTAAGTTTATTTTTATTTTTAATGTTCAGATTGTTATACTGGGTAGTGATATTAAAACATAAAGTATTACAGATGTAAGCGTGATAAAACATCGCCGAGGCCATTTCATTTTTCACTTTCATTTTTTAAATAAATAAACGAAGTTGTTTTGTTAATGAGAAATCAATAAAGAACAATTTTACATAAGTCTAGATGTTTGTAGACATAATTAATATTTAGGATGGTCTTGATCGAGTCTTCCAGCTTGGTGCGGTAGGTTCTCCTCCCTTCCTCAAGAGCAACGTTGAGATTTCGTTGTGCTCTTTTCTCATCTTGTCTGTCGCCACTCAAATAGGCTCTTTTCTTTTGGTTGATTTCTCGTTTTATTTTTGAAATTAATGTAATTCTTCACTGCTTCGACCCATTCTCCCAGATTTGAAGATTTGGGCATAAATCTTGTAAGAGAAAGACAAGGTTTTCAATTACAAAGGGGAACAGTATGCAGTCAGAGGCGGCCTTTTGGGGTGGTAAGTGAGGCAACAGTGATAGGAGATACCCTTGTCACCGTCATCTTCGGAAACCAGACCAGGTCTCATAAACGAGGATTTGTTACTCAATAGTTTGCAAGTATTTCTCGGCATCTGTAATACATGATACAAATTACCATGAAAGCAGTGCTGGATTTACCTATAGACATTTAGCTATAACTTAGCCCCCCCTCCCCCCGAGAGATTGGGGGCTTAAAAATGTTCGAATAATCATTTACAAGATAAACATATTGCTGGTAATTTTTTTAAATCAAATGCTGTAATTTTATTAGTTTAAAACGTATTTTATAATATGTAGCATTCAGAAAATCTCATTTCTTTTACTCTAAACATGAGGATTCTCCAAAATTAGTCTGCTGCCACACCCGAGCATGACATTGTTTATGACTGTGTTCTAATCAACTAGTCGCTGACACATTGTTTATGACTGTGTTCTAATCAACTAGTCGCTGACACATTGTTTATGACTGTTTTCTAATCAACTAGTCGCTGACACATTGTTTATGACTGTGTTCTAATCAACTAGTCGCTGACACATTGTTTATCACTGTGTTCTAATCAACTAGTCGCTGACACATTGTTTATGCCTGTGTTCTAATCAACTAGTCACTGACACATTGTTTATGACTGTGTTCTAATCAACTAGTCGCTGACACATTGTTTATGACTGTTTTCTAATCAACTAGTCGCTGACACATTGTTTATGACTGTGTTCTAATTAACTAGTCGCTGACACATTGTTTATGACTGTTTTCTAATCAACTAGTCGCTGACACATTGTTTATGACTGTGTTCTAATCAACTAGTCGCTGACACATTGTTTATCACTGTGTTCTAATCAACTAGTCGCTGACACATTGTTTATGCCTGTGTTCTAATCAACTAGTCACTGACACATTGTTTATGACTGTGTTCTAATCAACTAGTCGCTGACACATTGTTTATGACTGTTTTCTAATCAACTAGTCGCTGACACATTGTTTATGACTGTGTTCTAATTAACTAGTCGCTGACACATTGTTTATGCCTGTGTTCTAATCAACTAGTCACTGACACATTGTTTTTGACTGTGTTCTAATCAACTAGTCGCTGACACATCGGTAATGACTGTGTTCTAATCAACTAGTCACTGACACATTGTTTATGACTGTGTTCTAATCAACTAGTCGCTGACACATTGTTTATGACTGTGTTCTAATCAACTAGTCACTGACACATTGTTTATGACTGTGTTCTAATCAACTAGTCGCTGACACATTGTTTATGACTGTGTTCTAATCAACTAGTCACTGACACATTGTTTTTGACTGTGTTCTAATCAACTAGTCGCTGACACATCGGTAATGACTGTGTTCTAATCAACTATTCACTGACACATTGTTTTTGACTGTGTTCTAATCAACTAGTCGCTGACACATCGGTAATGACTGTGTTCTAATCAACTAGTCACTGACACATTGTTTATGACTGTGTTCTAATCAACTAGTCACTGACACATTGTTTTTGACTGTGTTCTAATCAACTAGTCACTGACACATTGTTTTTGACTGTGTTCTAATCAACTAGTCACTGACACATTGTTTATGACTGTGTTCTAATCAACTAGTCGCTGACACATTGTTTATGACTGTGTTCTAATCAACTAGTCGCTGACACATTGTTTATGACTGTTTTCTAATCAACTAGTCGCTGACACATTGTTTATGACTGTGTTCTAATCAACTAGTCGCTGACACATTGTTTATGACTGTTTTCTAATCAACTAGTCGCTGACACATTGTTTATGACTGTGTTCTAATTAACTAGTCGCTGACACATTGTTTATGACTGTGTTCTAATCAACTAGTCACTGACACATTGTTTATGACTGTGTTCAAATCAACTAGTCGCTGACACATTGTTTATGACTGTTTTCTAATCAACTAGTCGCTGACACATTGTTTATGACTTTGTTCTAATCAACTAGTCGCTGACACATTGTTTATGACTGTGTTCTAATCAACTAGTCGCTGACACATTGTTTATCACTGTGTTCCAATCAACTAGTCGCTGACACATCGGTTATGACTGTGTTCCAATCAATTTTTTGTAGAACGTCTTTATCATCAGCGAGAGGAAATCTATAAATCATTTCAGGATTAACTGTGATTTAAAGTGGCCAATTTGGAGGCGGCCGCACCCACCATTTCTGTGCCAGCCCACAGAGCCCGAGTGCAAAAACAGCAACCCCCTCTGAATATTAAACTAAAGCAAACTTCAGTCACCAGCGTAGCCAATGGGGGTTTGAGTTAAAAACCTTCCCTCCAGATGGTTTTGAGTTTCCCCCCCCCCCCAAAAAAAAAAAAGGGTTGGGACCATAAACTCCCCTTTTCAATAACAAACCTAAAGCAAACATGATCGTAGACAACACGGGTTATGAGGTTACCCCCCCCCCCTTTTTTTTTTTCAAACAAAAGGAAAAAAAAAAAGGTACAATTACTAAATTGTAGTCAAAAGGGTTTCCCTCCACCTACAATTAAAAAACAAAACAACAACCGGTTGTTACCATTTTTTACCAGTGGCTGGCAGGGGCGTAACTAGGGATTTGGGGGCCCGGGGGATTGACTTCTTTGGGGGCCCCTTGCATTTTGACATATGACATGAGATAGTGTACGCAAATATATATAAGCTCAAAATCAAATTGGTTCAGTATATAAACTTAACAAAATATAATCATGAAGACTCTTTTAATGAATATTGCCGTTGTTTATTAGTTAAATAATGCACAAGTGACAACTCTCAATTGATATCGCTTCACGTCGTGCATTCTGTGCAGCAAAGACATCTATAACATCAACTACATCGATACTTTCTAGTATTTGTGACTTCACTGACATTAAAACCATGATAAGCCTTTCTTGCGTCATTGTGCTCCTGAGATAGTTTTTGATGAACTTGAGCTTTGAGAATGATCTCTCACATGACGTAATGCAAGTGGCCTGAGTTAGCGGTATTCGGAGGAGGTTGCAAAGTTTGAGAACACGTAATTACCATATGAAGCTTTTTTACCTAAATATGTCTATTGGTGATTGTATTACTGCTTTGTTGATGAAAAGTGCTCGTGCATCAATGACATCATTGAAAAAGCGATTTTCCATTTATTTCATCATACAAACAGGAAAAGTAACACAGTTTGTCATAAGGGTGTCTTCATCTAACAGGTGTCTTGGTTCAAGAAGAAACCCAAAGGTATCCATTTTCTTTCCAGCCTTTGGAATCTGCCCTTCATCTTCATATGAAATCTGTCCAGCACTTCTGTCGCAACACGTTTGAATTGCAGTTCTATTGACAGTCCTACATTAGAACTCAACTTCCTATCAAGTCTTTTCTTTCTTCTGGTTGTTTTGATTACAGGGAATCCATAGTATTCACTACCTTCTTTTGCTTTTTCGATGGATTGGGTTTTTGTCAGTTTCTCATCATTTTGCAGTAAGGGTACTAATTTCTTTAGCAGCTTCCCGTATATGCAGTCCAGACTTTTGTAGTTTCTTCTGAACTATATTAGTTGGGCGCAGGAGCTTTGACCAGAATTCAAGATAGGCAAAAAATTCTTAATTTTTAACTGCATGAAGAAAATTCTGTGCTAATATTATATGGTATTACGTCATTGTTGGTTGTTTATGTTTTGTGCGAAAGCAAAAGATTCAGAGCATACAAAAGTGGGAAAGATCCATATCTTGTTATGCTCGAGTATAGAAATACTCCGATAAGTGGACTGCCGTATTCACCATCACAACTGCTGACGAGTAGAAGACTCTGGGAATCATTCCAACTGATCCCAAACTATTGAAACCATCGGTAGCTCAAAATGCAGAGACATTACTCAACGAACGACAGATGAAAAGCAAAGTGAAATACGATGCAAAAGCTAGACTACCTAAAGATTATTCTGTCGGAGAGTTCGTCTAGGTCAAACATGGCAGAAAGCAGTTGTCATAAAAAACATTCAGCACCCAGATCTTACATCATAAATACAAACGATGGAAAAACATACAGAAGAAATCAACAAGAGTTTCGATGAAGACATCTCTGGGTACTATGATACCGATGATGACAATGAACTGCAAACTGTTTTAACAAACGAAACAGACAGTTATAGACCAATGTCTAGAGAACTTATTGTACCAGTCAAGACAACCAGAAGTGGACGAATTGTTAAAGTTCCTAGTAGACAGGGCCGGCCTTAGGCCTCTGCAGCCTATGCGGTCGCAGTGGGCCCCGCGCTTGCATAGGCCCCGCGCTAATTCTAAGTATTAAATTAAACCATTATAACGTAAATAAATAAACAGGGTTTTCGCGACCTACTGATTTTCCAGGGCCTCAAGGAAATCTCATGAAGATTAGACCAAATTGACATTTTGGGGTGCCAATAAATAAAAAGTGGCATTGCGAGCTTTCATTTGATAAAAATGTATTGCAAAAACGAAAGTAGGCCTATTTTATAATTCAAAAAAAATAATTTTGACATTATGCTTATCCTTACCCAGACTAGGCCCCGCGCCTTCCGTTTCGCATAGATCCGTTTAGATCTATTATTAGTAAAGGTAACAAGATAACTGGAATTCGCTGTATATCATGCAGTTTTATTCGTGTCAACAAAGTTTAAGATGTAAAATTAACTTTAAAAAAAACTTTGATCTCTGTGGGAAAAAATATTTTTAAAATGTCAACAAAGTCAACGTACTGATAGACCTAGATCTAGGTTTAGTCTTTGTGATAAATTTAATCCTTCAATGTTGAAAAAAAAAAGACACCTGTTGACACTATTTGTCAATCAAATATATTAATTTATGTATTTACAAATTTATTTCGGACACCCATTTGGCCCCCCCCCCCAGGTGGGGGCCCGGGGGGATTTTTTAAATTCTCCCCCCATCCCCCCCCCCCTTAGTTACGCCACTGGTGGCCGGGCTCCATTAATAAAGAGCAGTCAATAGCTGATTTGGGTTTTGATCTACAATTTTTTAACAAAAAGATGCACTGTACGATTCACAGATTCTCTCGGGATATGCATTTTAGGCCTATATTTAGTTTTAAATTACCCGAAATAATGCTTGGCGCCGGAACCCCGCTGGGGGAAGCTCACAGCACTCCCCTAGATCCCCTAATTGGCAAGGGTGGATGTCAAGTGTCTTTCCTCTAACTAAAGGAAAAGCCTATTCTAGAGAACAAAAAACGTCCGAAAGAATGTAATGAAGATTAAGTACGTATACTTCACATCATGGGCGTAGCCAGGGGGGGGGTTGGGGGGTTCAAACCCCCCGAAATGAAATCCCCCCCCCCGCAGTGGGGGGGGGGGGGACAGAATTCAGTGACTAATTTTTTGCTTTCATTTCGTTTATTTTAAGTGAGATTTTAATACTAAATCATCACTTACCACAGCACAGCCTAGGGAGTTTTAAGTTAAAAACCCTCTACCAGGGGGTTTTGAGTTTAAAACCCCCTACCAGAGGGTTTTGAGTCAAAAAAAACTATCAGGGGGTTTTGAGATAAAAATCCCTCTACCAGGGGGTTTTGAGTTTAAAACCCCTTACCAGGGGTTTTGAGTTTAAAATCCCCTACCAGGGGTTTTGAGTTTAAAACCCCCTACAGGGGTTTTGAGTTTAAAACCCCCTACCAGGAGTTCTGCAGTTAAATCCCCCTTTTCTATAAACAAAACTAAAAAAATGCAAACGACAATCTCCAAATTCCAAGAAAACAGCTAAGGAAGATTTTGACTTTAAAACCACCTCCAAAAATTACGATAAACACCCTCTCAATATAAAAAAAGCAAATTACACATTCAAAATTCTATGAGCGTAACCAAAGAGGTTTAGAGTTTAACCCCCATCCCCTCCAGTTGGTGTTTGAAGCTAAAAAGTACCTCTTCAATATTAAAAAAACCAAGTTACACACAGTAAAATCTATGAGCGTAGCCAAAGGGGTTTTGAGTTTAAAACCCCCATCCAGCGGGGTTTGAAACTGAAAAGCCCTCTTCAATATAAAAAAAAAGCAAATTACGCACTCAAAATGTTATGAGCGTAGCCAAAGGTGGGTTTGAGTTTAAATCCCCCTTCAGAGGGTTTTGATGCTAAAAAATACCTCTTGAATTTAAAGAAAGCAAATTACACACTAAAATTCTTTTAGCGTAGCTAAGCTAATGAGGGGTTTTGAGTTTTGAGACAGACATATATATATATATATATGTATATATATATATATATATATATATATATATATATATATATATATATATATATATATATATATATAATGCTGGGGAAGAACAAAAAACTCCCCCCCCCAAAAAAAAAAAATCTTGGTTACGCCCTATGTGTGTGGGGTGAGAGTGTTGTCATCGTAATTGTAATTGTTTGACCTGCTTGCATTATTTATAGTGCAATTCTAATATTCTATGATTCAATATATTGTTATGAGGAAATAGACAAACATAGAATTAAGTTTGTTTAAACTATGGACATTTTAATTTATAGAAATAACAAATCTGTATATAGCCTACCTAATTGTTATAGAAAAATACAAAATAATTACATATTTTACTTATTATAACCTTCACGGTTCTCTCTCTTCTCTTTCTTTCTCTCTCTCTCTCTCTCTCTCTCTCTCTCTCTCTCTCTCTCTCTGCTGATTCATAACTGTATAATTTAATATACAACTATTTAAAAAAAAACGCGAACAAAATGTATTTCTCATAACGATCAACAACTAAAAATGCCTCATCTATTATCATGCATGCACAGCATATGAATGGTTTCAAATACTCTCTAAAGAATAATCCCTCAAGCAGTTAAAGACGACAGTTACAAGTCTCCCAGTAATTGTATCTTCCATTATGGAATCGGTCAATACTCTGTTCTTATCAGGGATGAGTTGCGTTGGCCAGAAAATGTCTTTATTTATTGTGGCATGACAGAAACATTGCGTTCCCAATACACAGCTGGGTTTTTGTAGAGTGCTTGATTGGACAAAAATCAATGGAAACTTCCGGTATTTTACTAGTGGCCGGAAAATAATTTATAGCTGTTTGTGTCCATTTTAGACTTTAGTTTCGTAAGGACATGCGATCTTTGAACAAGCTTTTACTTTTAATTGATAGCTCATTGTTGTTGTTTTTTAGCAGCCCCAGAAAGGGGAAAAGATGCTATTAGTTTTGTGTGAAATGTCCGTCCGTCCGTTGGTCCGTCCGTCCCGTTTAGATCTCATAAACTAGAAAAGATAGTGAAAATCCGACATCATAATAATTTAGTCAATTCAAAGTTCTGAAGCAACGGCTACTTTTTTCTTTTCTAAAACCAAAAAATCCAATTTTTTAAACACTTATGCAAGCAGTTTTGTTTCATAAAAATACACCACTTTTACCCCTTTTTCAACGCATTCATGCAAACAGTATATAATTTTTTGCAAAGAAATTTCTGTCATACTAACTACTACATTTACTCGAAAAAATGTTTATTTTTTTTTAAAGAAAAAATATCTATTTAGTATGCATATAAGTTGGACATAATTTAAAACAACAATTAATAAGTAATTTTTCAAATTATCGCGTGAGCTGCAATTTACATATAGGACATCCGAACACTTCAGAAAAGGAAAAATTTTAATTTTTTTTCCTTTACGAAATGTTTTTTTTTTTTTTTTGAGGAATTAGAGATTGACCATTTACAAAGCAATCAGATCAATTAGATATTCATTATAAGACATCAGTTAGGCCAGGTTCATATTTACTTCACTTTCATCTATCCTTTGGTTTGCTGGACCGCTGGGGCGCCACACAAGATCTGTCAACCTTCTTTCTCCATTCTTCTCTGTCATTTGTCTTTAATCGAATTTAATTCTCATATTCTTTCTGAAAATATTGATACCTGCCTTTTTACCAAATGTTCATCTTCTCCTGGTATAATTGCTAAGCATGTCAAATATACAACTTCTTCTGGTATAATTGCTAAGCATGTCAAATATACAACTTCTCGGTGTATAATTATCTTATCTTATCTTATATAATACAGACGTTACTTCAAAAAAGAAGATGATTACGTCCTACGCGTCATGCATTTAGTCATGCATATTAACCAATGACTTAAATTCTGCCAAGTCACTGGTTTTCCTGGCTAGCTCAGGCAACCCATTCCATGCTATAATAGTACTAGGGAAGAAGGAGTATTTGTACAAATTTGTCCTAGCATATGGGACGAGGAATGTGCCTTTATCTTTATGTCTTTCAGAGTATTTTATTAAATTTTATTTTTGTATTTGAAGATTATGGTTCAGTGTTTTATGTATGATTGCTACTTTACTTTTGAGCCTTCTGTCCTGAAGGCTTTCTAAATTTAGTGATTTTACTAAAGGTGTTACTCTAGTCAAATGTGAATATTCGTTTGTTATGAATCTCACTGCTCTATTTTGTGTCTGTTCCAGTTTCTTAATGTTTTCTTGAGTTGAGTTGCTAAGCATGTCAAATGTTTATCTTCTTCTGGTATAATTGTTAAGCATGTCAAATGTTCAACTTTTTCTGGTTAATTGCTAAGCTTGTCAAATTTTCATCTTCTTCTGGTATAATTGCTAAGCCTGTCAAATGTTTATCTTCTTCTGGTATAATTGCTATGCATGTCAAATGTTTATCTTCTTCTGGTATAATTGTTAAGCATGTCAAATGTTCAACTTTTTCTGGTTAATTGCTAAGCTTGTCAAATTTTCATCTTCTTCTGGTATAATTGCTAAGCATGTCAAATGCTCAACTTCTTCTGGTATAATTGCTATGCATGTCAAATGTTAAACTTCTTCTGGTATAATTGCTAATCATGTCAAATGTTCAACTTTTTCTGGTTAATTGCTAAGCTTGTCAAATTTTCATCTTCTTCTGGTATAATTGCTAAGCATGTCAAATGTTCATATTCTTCTGGTATAATTGCTAAGCATGTCAAATGTTCAACTTCTTCTGGTATAATTGCTATGCATGTCAAATGTTAAACTTCTTCTGGTTTAATTGCTAAGCATGTCAAATGTTCACCTTCTTCTGATATAATTGCTATGCATGTCAACTTCTGGTATAATTGCTAAGCATGTCAAATGTTCAACTTCTTCTGATATAATTGCTATGCATGTCAACTTCTGGTATAATTGCTAAGCATGTCAAATGTTCAACTTCTGGTATAATTGCTTAGCATGTCAAATGTTCATATTCTTCTGGTATAATTGCTTAGCATGTCAAATGTTCAACTTCTGGTATAATTGTTAAGCATGTCAAATGTTCAACTTCTGGTATAATTGCTTAGCATGTCAAATGTTCAACTTCTGGTATAATTGCTTAGCATGTCAAATGTTCAACTTCTGGTATAATTGTTAAGCATGTCAAATGTTCAACTTCTGGTATAATTGCTTAGCACGTCAAATGTTCAACTTCTGGTATAATTGCTTAGCATGTCAAATGTTCAACTTCTGGTATAATTGCTAAGCATTTCAAATGTTCAACTTCTGGTATAATTGCTTAGCATGTCAAATGTTCACCTTCTTCTATAATGTTTTCGTTATCCTCCTTGTATTTTTCAGACATATGAACAGGAAATACTTTGGTATAGGTTTTGATGTCGATCTCATAATGCATGTTTGATATCTTTGTGATGATAGTAAATAGATCTTACCGTTCATATAAAACAGCTTGTTTCTCAAATCAGGTAACAATACTTTGACTTTATCTCCTTGTTCAAAATTTCAGAGTTTCTTTTATTTATTTAATATTCTTTGGCTTCCATTGTTTTCTCACATTCCTTTATTGGTGTTATACTTGGATCAGAGTCATGCTGAAATGTTTTCTTTCTGTCTGATGTAAAAGATTCTTTGATAACTGTTGCTTTTTCTGGTTGCTGACGTATTGCATTGTTGCCTTGATGAGTCTTCGCTTGGTTGTAATAGAAATTGTCCATCCATATCAGAGGATTAGTAGCTAGTGATGCAAATGTAGAATTGTTTATGTCATGAGACATTGATTCATGGGCGTAGCCAGGGAGGGGGGGGGGTTGGGGTTCAACCCCCCCCCCCGAAATGAAATCCCTCCCCCGCAGGGGGGTCGATCGGAATTTAGTGACTGATTTTTTGCTTTGATTTGCTGAGATTTTAATACTAAACTATCACTTGCCCCAGCACAGCAAACGAGGTTTTGAGTTTAAAACCCCTACCAGGGGGTTCGCAGTTAAATTCCCCTCTTCTATAACACACACACAAAAATGCAAACGACAATCACCCAAATTTCAAGAGCACAGTTAAGGAAGATTTTGATTTTAAAACCCCTTCCAAAATTTCCGATAAACCCCCTCTTCAATATAAAAAAAGAAAATTACACACTCGAAATTCTATGAGCGTAGTCAAAGGGGTTTTGAGTTAACCCCCGACCCCTCTTCAGTAGGGTTTGAAGCTAAAAAATACCTCTTCAAAAAACGCAAATTACGCACTCAAAATGTTATGAGCGTAGCTAAATGGTTTTGACTCAGTTTTGAATTTAAACCCCCCTTCAGCGGGGTTTGAAGCTAAAAATACCTCTTCAGTATGATAAAAAGCAAATTATGCACTCAAAATGTTATGACCGTAGCTAAATGGGTTTTGACTCAGTTTTGAGTTTAAACCCCCTTCAGTGGGGTTTGAAGGTAAAAAATACATCTTAAATATTAAAAACAAAGCAAATTATGAGTGTATTCAAAGGGGTTTTGAGTTTAAATTCCCCTCCAGTGAAGTTTGAAGCTAAAAAATAGCTCTTCAATATAAAAAATAAAATTACACACTCAGAGATCTATGAGCGTAGCCAAAGTGGTTTTGAGTTTAAACCCCACGCAAGCGGGGTTTGTAGCTAAAAAATACATCTTCAAAGTAAGAAAAAAAGCAAATTACGCACTCAAAATGCTATGAGCGTTGGCAAAAGGAGTTTTGAGTTTAAACCCCCTTCAGAGTGGTTTGATGCTAAAAAAATACCTCTTCAATCTAAAAAAAAACAACAACAAATTACACACTAAAATTATTTGAGAGTAGCCAGGACTATTGGGGGTTTTGAGTTTAGATCCCTCTCCTACAGATGGCTTTTTTTTAAAGTTGAAAACCCCTCCAGATGGTTTTGAGTTTAAAATCCCCCTACAGAGCGTTTTGAGGTGGAAAACCTCTATCTTCAATATTATTCTAAAGCAAACTAAACTACAGTTACTAAATTCTGTGACCGTAGCTAAATGGGGTTTTGAATTTAAAAAAAACCTTAACTCTAGAGATTTTTTGGTTTAAAACCCCCAACAGATGATTTTGACGATAAAACTTCACTTTTCGATATAAAATCTAAAGCAAACTACAGTCACTTAATTCCAAGAGCGTATTCAAGATAGGTTACACATTTCTACAAGTGGCGGGGCTCAATTAATAAAGTGAATAGTTTGAAAAACACTAAATAAGGCTTAACAAAGATGGCTGACAGATTTTAGGAGTCACTTATAGAGATAGGGTCTAAATCAAGGAAATCCTATGCCGAACTGGGAGTCGACCCCTTAGTAAGATTGTGACAGAGCGTAGCGTGAGGTTTGCGGGACTTGTTCTCCGACAAAATGAATTAGGCATAAGAAGAGTTGCGATGACATCCTAGTACAACTTGGCGCCACACATTCATGAGGTCCTCAGAGCAGGTAGGAAGAGGCTTCAGACATTACCAGTGACAGATTTTTGTGGAAACAGCTTAACGGCAAATGCGCCGAACGACGCGGGAGGGTCTAAGTCAGTAAGAATAGAACATTAGATTTTTTAAATAAAACTTTTTAATAGCAGGAAAATGCACTGTAGATACCTCAGAATATGCATTTTATTGGCTTTCAATATCAGAAATGGTGCTTGGCGGCGGGGCTTCACCCCGCGCTGGGGGAGCTCCTAGTGCTCCCCCAGACTCCCTTGCTAGCAATGGCGGGGAGTCTACAATTTTCCCACTAACTCCAGGAAGAACCTATTCTAGGGCACAATAAGCGTCTTCCGAAAAAATGATGGGTCAGAATGTAATAAAGATTATATATACACACACACATACATACATATAAATATATTTTTTTCGCGGGGGGGGGGGGGGGGAGAAAAAAAAATCCCTCCCCCGAAAAAAAATCCTGGCTACGCCCATGCATTGATTCATTGTTGTCATTTATGAGTTTCTGAACTGGCTTATTTTATGTTTCAAATCTTTTAAGATTCATTTGAATTGTTTTTTTTTCTTAAGATTTAACATTTGACAATGTCCACATTCACAATTACTGACATATTTCTTGACATTTTTTGTGATGCGTGGCCAGTAAAATCTATATTATATCTCTCTTCTTCGCACAGTTTGGACAAGCAAGAAGTAAAGGAAAGATCACTCTCTTATTTCTGCGGATAGTCACCCCAAGAGGGATGGGGAGAACAAATGGGTATTCCCACGTCGCTACGGATGGCTGCGCGCTGGACTGTCAAACCCTGCCCGTCCCATCCCCCTTCGTCATGCGGGAGGTTTGGACTAAGAAGTAAACTATCTTCAACTCTGAAAGAACATCCGAAATATGTAAAACATTTTACAAACAAACATTTTACAAACACTAAATAGCAGCGCCGGACTTAACCATTGTGACCAAAAAGTCATGGAAAGAGAACAAGTAATCTACTATGTATATTCACCAGTCACTAAATAGCAGGGCCGGACTTAAGCAGTGCGGGGCCCAATGCGGATTTTGCGGGGCCATGTTTGGGTAGGGAAGAGAACAATAAGTGAAATTTAAGAGTTTGTATTACAAAATAAATTCGTCTATGCATTTTATTCATTCTTTACTACTCACAGAATAACTTTACGAGCCTTGCGTGTAGCAAAGTCATACAGTATAGCATGATAATTATGTCTCCTACATAGATCACGCTCAATAGCAAGAATTACCAAATGTTTCAATCTATCTTTGAGAATTGTTGACCTCAAGTAATTCTTCATTAGTTTGAGTCGAGAGAAGCTTCTTTCACCAGATTACACAATTACGGCAAATGCATAATGCCGTTTTTATTTATCGAGCATAGGATTGGCGTTTTCTATATTGAATGACATCCCAAAATGACACTTTTTATCTATATATTTCCGTATGTTTTAAGGACATATAAGGTTATAATATGGTTTAATTTAATAATTTATACACCTAGAATTAGCGGGGATCCTCTGAAAGTGCGGGTCCTATGAAAGTGAGGGGCCCAATGCGGTTGCGTAGGTTGCAGTGGCCTAAGGTCGGGCCTGCAAAATAGCGGCGTATGCTACGTTACCGGTCGACTAGTTCTTCCTGGTTCTCGTCACACTCACATGTTTGATGTGGAGAAACTCATGCTTTGCTTCAATTATTTCTTTTCTGTACTTCTGTGTTTGGGAGGCGCGGTGGATGAGCGGTAAAAACGCTTGGCTTCTAAACCGGGGGTCCCGGGTTCGAATCCTGGTGAAGGCTGGGATTTTTAATTTCGGGATCTTTGGGCGCCTCTGAGTCCACCCAACTCTAATGGGTACCTGATATTAGTAAGGGAAAAGTAAAGGCTGTTGGTCTTTGTGCTGGCCACATGACACTCTCGTTAACGTAAGCCACAGAATCAGATGACCTTTACATCATCTGCCCTATAGACCACAAGGCCTGTAAGTGGAACTTGACTTTTTTTTAGTTTACTTCTATGTTTCATACTTGTTGTGACTTCATGAGAAATCCATCTTTGAAATATGGTTCGTTGTCTTGGTCTGAAATCTTTTCGATTGTGCCTTCTGGAACGTTCTTTTCAATACTTGGATTTACCTTTGTTCAATTTTAAATTCGTCATTCTTTTATTTTAGCAGTACATTTGTATTTTCAATCATATCATCAGTAACTGCTTTGATGTCATGTTTAGTACATTTTCATTTCCTGTGGAGTCATTAGTGCTTATTTGTTCTGTTTCTATTTGTTCTTGTTCTTTTGTCATTGATCTCGTGACGACAGCGTAGCATTCTTGGCTTAATACTATTGTGTTAGACCAGTCAATGAGATCTTGAGATTTACTTCCGGTGTCTCGAAGAACTTTTACTCGTTGATCACCAACAAGACCTGGATAAAATTGAAGACCTTTTGTGTTGGCAACAACAGTCATTGTAGAAGGCTCAGTGTTTTCGTTTCTAGTGAAAACGGTTTTCTCGTTTCCATATCGTGGGTGTCGTGAATTTTGCGAATGACTTTTGTAAGCTGTTCTTTCAGTGGATATATGACTTCTTGAAGTTAGCCTTTCAGTGGATTGATCTCTGACGTTGATTTGTTTCTTTCTGCATTTGCATAATGTCTTTTCATGTGATAATATGTGCACTCAATGTCCTTGATGCGACATTGTGAAGCATGATGGTTTTTATAATTGCATTTTGTCGTTCTTATAATAATGTGACATTCTGTTATCTTTCGAAAAACAAACAAAATTCTCGTCTGCAGTTGGTTTGACTGTTTTGTTTGGATAGGCAGCCTTATATTGTCTAATTATTTTGCCAGAACTTGGAGATCTTTAGGATTTCTCTCAATAATAAACGATTGGATATCTTCTTAGTGAGCGTGAGTAATGAGTAATACTATTAATTAATACATGTTCTATCAAGGTTTCAAATGTATTGTTAATCTTGGAAAGTTGTGTCCACTTGTTGAACTGCATTGTCATTTTAGACAGAAATATCCATGGATCATCTTCCTGTTTTTGTAATTTTTTTTCAAAATATATATCCTGAGTAGCACCATACTGGCGTAGTAGGGTTTCTTTGACATCTTTATAATTATTGCGCTCGTTAAAAGATTATTGAACCGAGACCAATCGTTACAGAAGGCCTAAACAATGACATGCAACGTCACAACCAGTGGGCAGTTTAGACCAATAGCGTGTTGCCACGGTATTATTTATCTGCATCCATTTTACTTTATTATTTATCTACATCCATTTTACTTTATTATTTATCTACATCCATTTTACTTTATTATTTATCTACATCCATTTTACTTTATTATTTATCAACATCCATTTTACTTTATTATTTATCTACATCTATTTTACTTTATTATTTATCTACATCCATTTTACTTTAATATTTATCTACATCCATTTTACTTTATTATTTATCTACATCTATTTTACTTTATTATTTTTTCACATCCACTTTACTTTATTGTGTATCTACATCCATTTGAGTTTTGTTTCACATGTTTCTGTTCCTTCAGATTCGGAGATAATCACTTCCTAGCCCAAACCGTCCTCAGGAGAGTGGGAGATGGCGGCGGGCAGGGTTCGAACCCTGGACTTTCGTAACCATTGAACGACAGACAGTCCATAAAGCAAATTAGACGCAGTCATACTTTATTATTAATTTATATCGCCTTGTCTTGGATTCCTAAGATTAATAATGGATGCAGTATTTCAGAGGACTACACAAACCCAGTAGTCTATTTGTCCACATGTGAAGCTGCTGGCGGTCTATTGAAGTTCGCTTTACGTCTTCTGCGCCTGTCTTCTACAAGGGGGCCTCAAATATTTGTCTCGCGGCCTTTTTCAAAGCTCTCCGACTGTCTCTTTCAGGGGCTATTTGCTGCCAGTATCTGCTGCCACGTACTTTTCTCTATGACAGTGAGGGCAAAATTGAGCCTGAGTTGATGTTATAGCGCTTACGGAAGGCACCTCTGTTACGCCATCCTCCTTTAAGCTCGCTAAAAAAAGATCGCCTTTGTCATTTGGTCGTCCCCCGTGCGGAATAATTATCCGACACAGTCTAGCTGTCTAATGGTAAATAGTGCTTCTATACTGTCCACACCGGCCTGCAAAAGAACAGGTTATGTGTAAGGTAAGGTGACCCGGCAAAATAGCGCCGACATAATAGCGCCGACATAATAGAACCGAAAAAATAGCGGGACAAAATAGCGCGAAATTTTCCGACAAAATAGCGCAAGACAATATAGTGCATACTTATATATGATGTTTATAAAAGTACCAGATAAGTAAGTGAGGATCCTGGACAGCATTTTTATTGAGGTCTCTATCTTCTTCAATATTAACAGATCTAAAAGTACGCCACATTTGCAGACAAAGAGAGTACTCCTCTTTTGGGCATTTTGGTTGTAGAATCTTTCTATGCTACAGTCGTCACTGTTACCCCGTTTCAACGGTACGTAAGTACATACATGTATTAATCAGGATGATATTTCTGTATAGGTGTCCTTAATAAAAGTTCTGTGACTAAGTTGATCTTTGTTTCAGGGTGTTAGGGTTGGGGCTACTATGGGATGCGTGGTTTTTGTCAAGTTTTTGAGCTCTCCCTTGGAACCGTGGCTGACCCTTGATTAGTTTCAGTTCTCCCTTGGAACCGTGGCTGACCCTTGATTAGTTTCTGTTCTCCCTTGGAGCTGTGGCTGACCGTTGATTAGTTTCAGTTCTCCCTTGGAACCGTGGCTGACCCTTGATTAGTTTCAGCTCTCCCTTGGAACCGTGGCTGACCCTTGATTAGTTTCAGTTCTCCCTTGGAACCGTGGCTGACCCTTGATTAGTTTCAGTTCTCCCTTGGAGCCGTGGCTGACCCTTGATTAGTTTCAGTTCTCCCTTGGAGCCGTGGCTGACCCTTGATTAGTTTCAGTTCTCCCTTGGAACCGTGGCTGACCCTTGATTAGTTTCAGTTCTCCCTTGGAACCGTGGCTGACCCTTGATTAGTTTCAGTTCTCCCTTGGAACCGTGGCTGACCCTTGATTAGTTTCAGTTCTCCCTTGGAACCGTGGCTGACCCTTGATTAGTTTCAGTTCTCCCTTGGAACCGTGGCTGACCCTTGATTAGTTTCAGTTCTCCCTTGGAACCGTGGCTGACCCTTGATTAGTTTCAGTTCTCCCTTGGAGCCGTGGCTGACCCTTGATTAGTTTCAGCTCTCCCTTGGAGCCGTGGCTGACCCTTGATTAGTTTCAGTTCTCCCTTGGAACCGTGGCTGACCCTTGATTAGTTTCAGTTCTCCCTTGGAACCGTGGCTGACCCTTGATTAGTTTCAGTTCTCCCTTGGAGCCGTGGCTGACCCTTGATTAGTTTCAGTTCTCCCTTGGAGCCGTGGCTGACCCTTGATTAGTTTCAGTTCTCCCTTGGAACCGTGGCTGACCCTTGATTAGTTTCAGTTCTCCCTTGGAGCCGTGGCTGACCCTTGATTAGTTTCTGTTCTCCCTTGGAACCGTGGCTGGCCCTTGATTAGTTTCAGTTCTCCCTTGGAACCGTGGCTGACCCTTGATTAGTTTCAGTTCTCCCTTGGAACCGTGGCTGACCCTTGATTAGTTTCAGTTCTCCCTTGGAACCGTGGCTGACCCTTGATTAGTTTCAGTTCTCCCTTGGAACCGTGGCTGACCCTTGATTAGTTTCTGTTCTCCCTTGGAACCGTGGCTGACCCTTGATTAGTTTCAGTTCTCCCTTGGAACCGTGGCTGACCCTTGATTAGTTTCAGTTCTCCCTTGGAGCCGTGGCTGACCCTTGATTAGTTTCAGTTCTCCCTTGGAGCCGTGGCTGGCCCTTGATTAGTTTCAGTTCTCCCTTGGAGCCGTGGCTGACCCTTGATTAGTTTCAGTTCTCCCTTGGAACCGTGGCTGACCCTTGATTAGTTTCAGTTCTCCCTTGGAGCCGTGGCTGACCCTTGATTAGTTTCAGCTCTCCCTTGGAGCCGTGGCTGACCCTTGATTAGTTTCAGTTCTCCCTTGGAACCGTGGCTGACCCTTGATTAGTTTCAGTTCTCCCTTGGAACCGTGGCTGACCCTTGATTAGTTTCAGTTCTCCCTTGGAACCGTGGCTGACCCTTGATTAGTTTCAGTTCTCCCTTGGAACCGTGGCTGACCCTTGATTAGTTTCAGTTCTCCCTTGGAACCGTGGCTGACCCTTGATTAGTTTCAGTTCTCCCTTGGAACCGTGGCTGACCCTTGATTAGTTTCAGTTCTCCCTTGGAACCGTGGCTGACCCTTGATTAGTTTCAGCTCTCCCTTGGAGCCGTGGCTGACCCTTGATTAGTTTCAGTTCTCCCTTGGAACCGTGGCTGACCCTTGATTAGTTTCAGTTCTCCCTTGGAACCGTGGCTGACCCTTGATTAGTTTCAGTTCTCCCTTGGAACCGTGGCTGACCCTTGATTAGTTTCAGTTCTCCCTTGGAACCGTGGCTGACCCTTGATTAGTTTCAGTTCTCCCTTGGAACCGTGGCTGACCCTTGATTAGTTTCAGTTCTCCCTTGGAGCCGTGGCTGACCCTTGATTAGTTTCAGTTCTCCCTTGGAGCCGTGGCTGACCCTTGATTAGTTTCAGTTCTCCCTTGGAGCCGTGGCTGACCCTTGATTAGTTTCAGTTCTCCCTTGGAACCGTGGCTGACCCTTGATTAGTTTCAGTTCTCCCTTGGAGCCGTGGCTGACCCTTGATTAGTTTCAGTTCTCCCTTGGAGCCGTGGCTGACCCTTGATTAGTTTCAGTTCTCCCTTGGAGCCGTGGCTGACCCTTGATTAGTTTCAGTTCTCCCTTGGAGCCGTGGCTGACCCTTGATTAGTTTCAGTTCTCCCTTGGAACCGTGGCTGACCCTTGATTAGTTTCAGTTCTCCCTTGGAACCGTGGCTGACCCTTGATTAGTTTCTGTTCTCCCTTGGAACCGTGGCTGACCCTTGATTACTTTCTGTTCTCCCTTGGAGCCGTGGCTGACCCTTGATTAGTTTCAGTTCTCCCTTGGAGCCGTGGCTGACCCTTGATTAGTTTCAGTTCTCCCTTGGAACCGTGGCTGACCCTTGATTAGTTTCTGTTCTCCCTTGGAGCCGTGGCTGACCCTTGATTAGTTTCAGTTCTCCCTTGGAGCCGTGGCTGACCCTTGATTAGTTTCAGTTCTCCCTTGGAGCCGTGGCTGACCCTTGATTAGTTTCAGTTCTCCCTTGGAACCGTGGCTGACCCTTGATTAGTTTCAGTTCTCCCTTGGAGCCGTGGCTGACCCTTGATTAGTTTCTGTTCTCCCTTGGAACCGTGGCTGACCCTTGATTAGTTTCAGTTCTCCCTTGGAGCCGTGGCTGACCCTTGATTAGTTTCTGTTCTCCCTTGGAGCCGTGGCTGACCCTTGATTAGTTTCAGTTCTCCCTTGGAGCCGTGGCTGACCCTTGATTAGTTTCAGTTCTTCCTTGGAACCGTGGCTGACCCTTGATTAGTTTCAGTTCTCCCTTGGAACCGTGGCTGACCCTTGATTAGTTTCAGTTCTCCCTTGGAGCCGTGGCTGACCCTTGATTAGTTTCAGTTCTCCCTTGGAGCCGTGGCTGACCCTTGATTAGTTTCAGTTCTCCCTTGGAGCCGTGGCTGACCCTTGATTAGTTTCAGTTCTCCCTTGGAGCCGTGGCTGACCCTTGATTAGTTTCAGTTCTCCCTTGGAACCGTGGCTGACCCTTGATTAGTTTCAGTTCTCCCTTGGAACCGTGGCTGACCCTTGATTAGTTTCAGTTCTCCCTTGGAGCCGTGGCTGACCCTTGATTAGTTTCAGTTCTCCCTTGGAGCCGTGGCTGACCCTTGATTAGTTTCAGTTCTCCCTTGGAACCGTGGCTGACCCTTGATTAGTTTCAGTTCTCCCTTGGAGCCGTGGCTGACCCTTGATTAGTTTCTGTTCTCCCTTGGAGCCGTGGCTGACCCTTGATTAGTTTCAGTTCTCCCTTGGAACCGTGGCTGACCCTTGATTAGTTTCTGTTCTCCCTTGGAGCCGTGGCTGACCCTTGATTAGTTTCAGTTCTCCCTTGGAGCCGTGGCTGACCGTTGATTAGTTTCAGTTCTCCTTTGGAGCCGTGGCTGACCCTTGATTAGTTTCAGCTCTCCCTTGGAGCCGTGGCTGACCGTTGATTAGTTTCAGTTCTCCCTTGGAGCCGTGGCTGACCCTTGATTAGTTTCAGTTCTCCCTTGGAACCGTGGCTGGCCCTTGATTAGTTTCAGTTCTCCCTTGGAGCCGTGGCTGACCGTTGATTAGTTTCAGTTCTCCCTTGGAGCCGTGGCTGACCCTTGATTAGTTTCAGCTCTCCCTTGGAGCCGTGGCTGACCGTTGATTAGTTTCAGTTCTCCCTTGGAGCCGTGGCTGACCCTTGATTAGTTTCAGTTCTCCCTTGGAACCGTGGCTGGCCCTTGATTAGTTTCTGTTCTCCCTTGGAGCCGTGGCTGACCGTTGATTAGTTTCAGTTCTCCCTTGGAGCCGTGGCTGACCGTTGATTAGTTTCAGTTCTCCCTTGGAGCCGTGGCTGACCCTTGATTAGTTTCAGCTCTCCCTTGGAGCCGTGGCTGACCGTTGATTAGTTTCTGTTCTCCCTTGGAGCCGTGGCTGACCGTTGATTAGTTTCTGTTCTCCCTTGGAGCCGTGGCTGACCCTTGATTAGTTTCAGTTCTCCCTTGGAGCCGTGGCTGACCCTTGATTAGTTTCAGTTCTCCCTTGGAGCCGTGGCTGACTCTTGATTAGTTTCAGTTCTCCCTTGGAGCCGTGGCTGACCCTTGATTAGTTTCAGTTCTCCCTTGGAACCGTGGCTGACCCTTGATTAGTTTCAGTTCTCCCTTGGAGCCGTGGCTGACCCTTGATTAGTTTCAGTTCTCCCTTGGAGCCGTGGCTGACCCTTGATTAGTTTCAGTTCTCCCTTGGAGCCGTGGCTGACCCTTGATTAGTTTCAGTTCTCCCTTGGAGCCGTGGCTGACCCTTGATTAGTTTCAGTTCTCCCTTGGAACCGTGGCTGACCCTTGATTAGTTTCAGTTCTCCCTTGGAACCGTGGCTGACCCTTGATTAGTTTCTGTTCTCCCTTGGAACCGTGGCTGACCCTTGATTACTTTCTGTTCTCCCTTGGAGCCGTGGCTGACCCTTGATTAGTTTCAGTTCTCCCTTGGAGCCGTGGCTGACCCTTGATTAGTTTCAGTTCTCCCTTGGAACCGTGGCTGACCCTTGATTAGTTTCTGTTCTCCCTTGGAGCCGTGGCTGACCCTTGATTAGTTTCAGTTCTCCCTTGGAGCCGTGGCTGACCCTTGATTAGTTTCAGTTCTCCCTTGGAGCCGTGGCTGACCCTTGATTAGTTTCAGTTCTCCCTTGGAGCCGTGGCTGACCCTTGATTAGTTTCAGTTCTCCCTTGGAGCCGTGGCTGACCCTTGATTAGTTTCTGTTCTCCCTTGGAACCGTGGCTGACCCTTGATTAGTTTCAGTTCTCCCTTGGAGCCGTGGCTGACCCTTGATTAGTTTCTGTTCTCCCTTGGAGCCGTGGCTGACCCTTGATTAGTTTCAGTTCTCCCTTGGAGCCGTGGCTGACCCTTGATTAGTTTCAGTTCTTCCTTGGAACCGTGGCTGACCCTTGATTAGTTTCAGTTCTCCCTTGGAACCGTGGCTGACCCTTGATTAGTTTCAGTTCTCCCTTGGAGCCGTGGCTGACCCTTGATTAGTTTCAGTTCTCCCTTGGAGCCGTGGCTGACCCTTGATTAGTTTCAGTTCTCCCTTGGAGCCGTGGCTGACCCTTGATTAGTTTCAGTTCTCCCTTGGAGCCGTGGCTGACCCTTGATTAGTTTCAGTTCTCCCTTGGAACCGTGGCTGACCCTTGATTAGTTTCAGTTCTCCCTTGGAACCGTGGCTGACCCTTGATTAGTTTCAGTTCTCCCTTGGAGCCGTGGCTGACCCTTGATTAGTTTCAGTTCTCCCTTGGAGCCGTGGCTGACCCTTGATTAGTTTCAGTTCTCCCTTGGAACCGTGGCTGACCCTTGATTAGTTTCAGTTCTCCCTTGGAGCCGTGGCTGACCCTTGATTAGTTTCTGTTCTCCCTTGGAGCCGTGGCTGACCCTTGATTAGTTTCAGTTCTCCCTTGGAACCGTGGCTGACCCTTGATTAGTTTCTGTTCTCCCTTGGAGCCGTGGCTGACCCTTGATTAGTTTCAGTTCTCCCTTGGAGCCGTGGCTGACCGTTGATTAGTTTCAGTTCTCCCTTGGAGCCGTGGCTGACCCTTGATTAGTTTCAGCTCTCCCTTGGAGCCGTGGCTGACCGTTGATTAGTTTCAGTTCTCCCTTGGAGCCGTGGCTGACCCTTGATTAGTTTCAGTTCTCCCTTGGAACCGTGGCTGACCCTTGATTAGTTTCAGTTCTCCCTTGGAGCCGTGGCTGACCCTTGATTAGTTTCAGTTCTCCCTTGGAGCCGTGGCTGACCCTTGATTAGTTTCAGCTCTCCCTTGGAGCCGTGGCTGACCGTTGATTAGTTTCAGTTCTCCCTTGGAGCCGTGGCTGACCCTTGATTAGTTTCAGTTCTCCCTTGGAACCGTGGCTGGCCCTTGATTAGTTTCTGTTCTCCCTTGGAGCCGTGGCTGACCGTTGATTAGTTTCAGTTCTCCCTTGGAACCGTGGCTGACCCTTGATTAGTTTCAGTTCTCCCTTGGAGCCGTGGCTGACCCTTGATTAGTTTCAGTTCTCCCTTGGAGCCGTGGCTGACCCTTGATTAGTTTCAGTTCTCCCTTGGAACCGTGGCTGACCCTTGATTAGTTTCAGCTCTCCCTTGGAGCCGTGGCTGGCCCTTGATTAGTTTCAGTTCTCCCTTGGAACCGTGGCTGACCCTTGATTAGTTTCAGTTCTCCCTTGGAACCGTGGCTGACCCTTGATTAGTTTCAGCTCTCCCTTGGAACCGTGGCTGACCCTTGATTAGTTTCAGCTCTCCCTTGGAACCGTGGCTGACCCTTGATTAGTTTCAGCTCTCCCTTGGAGCCGTGGCTGACCCTTGATTAGTTTCAGTTCTCCCTTGGAGCCGTGGCTGACCCTTGATTAGTTTCAGTTCTCCCTTGGAGCCGTGGCTGACCCTTGATTAGTTTCAGTTCTCCCTTGGAACCGTGGCTGACCCTTGATTAGTTTCAGTTCTCCCTTGGAACCGTGGCTGACCCTTGATTAGTTTCAGCTCTCCCTTGGAGCCGTGGCTGACCCTTGATTAGTTTCAGTTCTCCCTTGGAGCCGTGGCTGACCCTTGATTAGTTTCAGTTCTCCCTTGGAGCCGTGGCTGACCCTTGATTAGTTTCAGTTCTCCCTTGGAACCGTGGCTGACCCTTGATTAGTTTCAGCTCTCCCTTGGAGCCGTGGCTGACCCTTGATTAGTTTCAGTTCTCCCTTGGAACCGTGGCTGACCCTTGATTAGTTTCAGTTCTCCCTTGGAGCCGTGGCTGACCCTTGATTAGTTTCAGCTCTCCCTTGGAGCCGTGGCTGACCCTTGATTAGTTTCAGTTCTCCCTTGGAGCCGTGGCTGACCCTTGATTAGTTTCAGTTCTCCCTTGGAGCCGTGGCTGACCGTTGATTAGTTTCAGTTCTCCCTTGGAACCGTGGCTGACCGTTGATTAGTTTCAGTTCTCCCTTGGAGCCGTGGCTGACCCTTGATTAGTTTCTGTTCTCCCTTGGAGCCGTGGCTGACCCTTGATTAGTTTCAGTTCTCCCTTGGAGCCGTGGCTGACCCTTGATTAGTTTCAGTTCTCCCTTGGAACCGTGGCTGACCGTTGATTAGTTTCAGTTCTCCCTTGGAGCCGTGGCTGACCCTTGATTAGTTTCTGTTCTCCCTTGGAGCCGTGGCTGACCCTTGATTAGTTTCTGTTCTCCCTTGGAGCCGTGGCTGACCGTTGATTAGTTTCAGTTCTCCCTTGGAACCGTGGCTGACCCTTGATTAGTTTCAGCTCTCCCTTGGAACCGTGGCTGACCCTTGATTAGTTTCAGTTCTCCCTTGGAGCCGTGGCTGACCCTTGATTAGTTTCAGTTCTCCCTTGGAGCCGTGGCTGACCCTTGATTAGTTTCAGCTCTCCCTTGGAGCCGTGGCTGACCCTTGATTAGTTTCAGCTCTCCCTTGGAGCCGTGGCTGACCCTTGATTAGTTTCAGTTCTCCCTTGGAGCCGTGGCTGACCCTTGATTAGTTTCAGTTCTCCCTTGGAGCCGTGGCTGGCCCTTGATTAGTTTCAGTTCTCCCTTGGAGCCGTGGCTGACCCTTGATTAGTTTCAGCTCTCCCTTGGAGCCGTGGCTGACCCTTGATTAGTTTCAGTTCTCCCTTGGAGCCGTGGCTGACCCTTGATTAGTTTCAGTTCTCCCTTGGAACCGTGGCTGACCCTTGATTAGTTTCAGTTCTCCCTTGGAACCGTGGCTGACCCTTGATTAGTTTCAGCTCTCCCTTGGAACCGTGGCTGACCGTTGATTAGTTTCAGTTCTCCCTTGGAGCCGTGGCTGACCCTTGATTAGTTTCAGTTCTCCCTTGGAACCGTGGCTGACCCTTGATTAGTTTCAGTTCTCCCTTGGAACCGTGGCTGACCCTTGATTAGTTTCAGTTCTCCCTTGGAACCGTGGCTGACCCTTGATTAGTTTCAGTTCTCCCTTGGAGCCGTGGCTGACCCTTGATTAGTTTCAGTTCTCCCTTGGAGCCGTGGCTGACCCTTGATTAGTTTCAGTTCTCCCTTGGAGCCGTGGCTGACCCTTGATTAGTTTCAGTTCTCCCTTGGAGCCGTGGCTGACCCTTGATTAGTTTCAGTTCTCCCTTGGAGCCGTGGCTGACCCTTGATTAGTTTCAGTTCTCCCTTGGAGCCGTGGCTGACCCTTGATTAGTTTCAGTTCTCCCTTGGAGCCGTGGCTGACCCTTGATTAGTTTCAGTTCTCCCTTGGAGCCGTGGCTGACCCTTGATTAGTTTCAGTTCTCCCTTGGAGCCGTGGCTGACCCTTGATTAGTTTCAGTTCTCCCTTGGAGCCGTGGCTGACCCTTGATTAGTTTCAGTTCTCCCTTGGAGCCGTGGCTGACCCTTGATTAGTTTCAGTTCTCGTTTGGAGCCGTGGCTGGCCCTTAATTAGTTTGAGCCTGGCATCTCCCTAGTGTAGTATTTGAAGATACCGGGCCGTGTGGCCGGAACTGAGTGTGCGTGCATGAGGTGTATTCATTTGTACAATGGACCTCATTCACCAATCGTAAACAAACAACATTTAGCCACGTGGTTCTCTATCTCTTCTATACAAATTACGTAATCCATAAAGGCTGTCACGTGATACGTTTTTTTTCCATTGTTTTATCAATATTATCATGTTTGTTGTTTGTTTACGATTGTTGAATGAGGTCCATTAATTATGCATTAACTTATTATAGCATGATTTGTACACATTCTGAATATTAAGTATTTGTCTTAAGTATTAAAAATGTAAAACTTTTATTGTTCAGCGACTGTTGACCTCTTATTTACAATTCAGTTATTATGTAACTTAGTTTGATGTTCTTTAATTGAGACACTAGCCTGTCTTTATATCATTCTATTCTAGCATCCACTAGTTAAGCCGTAAAACCCAGCTTGACAGAAGTAGGGACCCAACAAAACACAATCAAATGCAAAAGGTTTATGATTGATGACAGAATGAAGTTTACTGACATTAAGAGAACGACAGATTTACATCCCAAGTTTAGGTATTATAATATATAATTTTTGTTTTATTTTTAAAGGAATGACTTTAAAAAAAATGTTACAATTTAATACGTAATGGAAAAGTTGTGAAAGTTTTTGTTGATATTATAGGTACTTTACAAAATGAAAAAGATAATGCTATTTAATTTCAAACATTCAGAACTGAAACCTCTCAGATACTCCCTCCCACATGTGTTCACAACAAGATTGGGTCATGCTGTAACTTGATGCTATACAAAAGCAATTTAAATAACCCTCTAATTAGTCATAAATAACCCTCTAATTAGTCATAAATAACCCTCTAATTAGTCATAAATAACCCTCTAATTAGTCATAAATAACCCTCTAATTAGTCATAAATAATTCTTGCGCCCCCCCCCCACCAAAAAAAAAATGCATTCCAATTTAGGCACTATCATTGTGCATTCCCTGCTATCTATAGAAACTAGTTACTCGTCTGAGAATGGCTTTTCTGGTCTCCCCTGATTCCATCACTGAAAATCAACGAGTTATGTCACTTGTGTGTTCTCACCAGTAACTGTTCAACGCAGCAAACATTTTCTACGGCAGCGGGTTTTCAAAATGTCAATGATCCGTGCAGTCTCCTGGCTGTCAAGTGCTGTTAGATGTCGGGAGAGAAAACCCGCACTTTTGAATCATTGCCATTACTAGAAAGCCCGCCACTCTATAAACGATCAGTCACTCGATAAAACTGTTGCCAGAGTCGTTAACTAGCCGTAAAGAAAAAATAAAAACATTTTGTTGTCACGGCATATTGACAGCTGTAAGTTGTTAGGCCTTGATACATACACTACTTGAAGACTTCACTCTTCTAGAACATGAACAAACGTCGGGGACCCGAGCTAGAAATTCTGGTGCACTAGAATGTCCTGATGTTTATCCACTATCATTCTGAGGTAAAATCTGTCAACAGGACATTTCTTTGTATAAGGAACCTCTATACTCTACTTAAGATCGCTGCAGCGTGTTCCCATTCATAGCCTTAGCTATCCACTATGCATTGTGTACATTTAATGATTTTCTTTGTAATGCTATGTTTGAGATTCTCTTTTGGGATGTTAACACAGACATTCTTTAAGAGATTAGACAACGTTCTGTTCACAAACACTACCACAACGGAATTGTGCTGGCGAAACAGATGCAGTGATAGCTTTCTGTCATGTAGTCTAGCCTGCAACAGTGACCCCACCTGTAGCAGCTACAACTATAACTCTTCTCTTCAAACATGCACGAAAAATGTTGGTGATATCTACACATTTGGAGGTGGAACTCTTCAGTCGTCGGTTGCGATACAGTATGTGGGCAAGATTCAAAGTGACGGTAAGTAGATCCAGTTTCAGTTGTTTTTTTCTCGTCATGGTCACATTTACAAATTATCTTATCTTATAAAATACAGACGTTACTTCAAAAAAAAAAAAAAGATGATGATGATTACGTCCTACGCGTGTCCCTTGGTCGATTTAGTCATGCACGTTAATCAATAACTTAAACTGTGCCAAGTCCTTGTTTTTTCTGGCTGATTCAGGCAACCCATGTCATGCTCTAATAGCAAATTGAATCCTTTATTTTATGATTTTTCATTATCCTTTCGAGCTGAAATTTCACACTTAAACTTGTGCTTTGAAACAACACAGTATTAAAACGCAAAATACCTAGGTGTTGTTCTGTTGTCACAGATTAATAATAAATTACTGTAGACGTTTCTAATTAATAATGATAATAACGAGAATGTCTTTATCAAGGTAGACATATATAACTAACTTTTATTTCCGTCCGATCCTTTGCTTTCGCACAAAACATTAACAACAAACAATGACGTAATATCATATACTATTAGCACATCCTTCCTTTTGAAGCTATTATCACATCCTTCCTTTTAAAGTTCTTAAGACTTATATTTACAAGGAATTTTGACAACTCGACCACTTCTGGTTGTCTTGACCGGCACAGCAAGTTCTCTAGATGTTGGTTTATAATTGTCTGTTTCTGTTGTTCTAACAGTTTGCTGTTCATTGTCTTCGTCGGTGTCATAGTACCCAGAGATGTCTTCTTCGTAGCTCTTGTTTAAAAACCGTTGATTTCGTCTGTATGTTTTCCCATCATTTGTCTTTATGATGTAAGATCTGGGTGATGGATGTTTCTTAATGACGACTGCTTTCTGCCATGTTTGTCCTAGACGAACTCTCACCTTCTCCCCGACAGAGTAGTCTTTAGGTAACCTTGCTTTTGCATCGTACCTCACTTTGCTTTTCCTCTGTCGTTCGTTGAGTAATGTCTCTGCATTTTCAGCTACCCATGGTTTCAATAGTTTGGGATCAGTTGGAATGATGTCCATGAGTCTTCTACTCATCAGCAGTTGTGATGGCGAATAAAGCAGTCCGCTTATCGGAGTATTTCTATACTCGAGCATAGCGAGATATGGATCTTTCCCACGTTTGTATGCTTTGTTGAATATCTGCTTTACGATACCAACATACACCTCACTTTGTCCATTTGATTGAGGGTATCTGGGACTTGATGTTGTTATCTTGAAACCCCATTCAGAAGCAAACTCTCTATATTGATAGCTATTGAATGACATATTGTCGCTCACTATTTCTTCTGGTATGCCATGTCTAGCAAAAATACCTTTCATTGCCCTGATAACACATTCTGCTGTTTTGTTCTCTAGTCGTTTTATTTCAGGATATTTGGAGAAATAGTCCACAACTAGCAAATAGTCATTGTTTCGCCATTCAAACAAATCTGTCGCAACCTTTTTCCATGGTCTGTCTGGTACAGCATGAGGTAGCAATTTTTCCTTCACATTATTTCTTTTGATCGTTGCACATGTTGCGCATTTCATTCTTGTCGAAACAATATCTTTGGACAATCCTGGCCAAAACACACTCTGTTTTGCCTTCGATCTGGTTTTCTCAAGACCAAAATGACCTATGTGCAACTTGTCGAGAATTTCATTTCTCATACTTGAAGTAATTATAATTCTGTTCTCATAAAACAATATTCCATTCTCTTTATGAATACTGTCTTTAAATGACCAATACACTTTCACTGTTTCATGAACTTGAGTTTTTATCTTTGGCCAACTTTCTCTGACATAATTGATTACAAGTTTTAATTTAGCATCAGATTCAGTTTTCCTTCTAATTTCAATAATCTTCTGATCACTTCCCGGAAACTGTGCTGTTGCGCTATGAATTCTCATAACCATGTCATCATTTGAATTGTATTGTTCTTGACCATTGATGTACGGACGCGATAATGTATCAGTTATTTGCATTTTTGACCCTGGAATGTAAGTTACTGTTAATTGATATCTCAACAGTCTTAACATCATCAACTGAAGTCTTGGTGAAATCTTGCGTAAAGGCTTCGTCACAATAGTTTGCAAAGGTTTGTGATCTGATTGTACAGTCACAGTTCTTCCAAAAATATAATGGGGAAAATGTTCAGCTGCAAACACTATAGCTAACATTTTTAGCGGCCCCCGTAAGGGGAAAAAGCCGCTATTAGGTTTGTGCAAAATGTCCGTCTGTCCGTCTGTCGGTCTGTCCGTCCGTCCGTCTGTCTGTCTGTCCGTCTGTCACACTCAGATCTCGAAAACTAGAAGAGATATGAAAAATATTATTTCATCATTAAATGCGGCTTCAAAAGTTTAGGTGCAACGGCTACTTTTGGTTTTCTAAAAGCAAACCGTTTAATTTATACAATTAATTATGCAAGCGATTTTTTCATAAAAATACACCAATTCTAAAACAATTACGTAAATGTAAGGGAAGCAATGTTACAATATGCTAACAAAGATGGACAATTTTTGTGTATTTTCAGTATCACTAAGTCAAATATATTTTTAAAATGTACAGGAAATGTTTACAACAAATATAAATAATAGTTAAAGATGTTTTTTCTGGTCAACTAGTTGCTAAAATTAAAAGAAAACATTTCTATTTGTTTATAAAGGCTAATAATGCACTTTGTATGTAAATATCACGCACATTTTTTTAAATGGACTTTTTATGCAGCGATTTTCGTGCAGTAGCGTAACGTCGCAATATGACCAGGTGTTAAACCAATTCCTTAAACTTTTTTAAAAAATCAGATTTTATTTATTTTTTGCTTAGTGCCCCCATCTGAATAAAAGAAGATTATTTTTGTGCGTTTTGTCTGTTGGTCGGTCTGTCCGTCACGATTAGATTAAAAAAACTAGAACTCTAAAAGCTATTGAAAATCTGATTTACCCTTTAATGTTCCTCCCATAACATCTCAATAGTTTTAAGTATCTAAAAAAATTGATTGTTCCGGATTTTTTTGTGCAAAACTAATCAACCCAAACAAATGTTTGTTTGCTCTTCTAATTTATATTACATTCCATTTCCATGCATAAACGTTGCAAAAACACATTATCAATAATATGTTGTTCCGTTTTTTATGTAAATAACATATTAATGCTAAATTAAAATCTCTATACTGACTTATATTTCATTAAGTGTAAAAATGTTCCGGATATTGTTTTATAAAACATGAATTATGCCTAATGATTGTTTGAAATCGCATAATTTACTAATATTACACTTATATTATTTGACAATGCGTCACTATAATTTGGTTATCAATATCAAATTGTTCCGTATTTTCATCTTTAAACAAATTTTAAAAATATCGACAATAGGTTGTTCAGGGCTTAAAAAAAGTAATTTACTAGAATTGATTACTGAAAATTACTTTTTAGACATTTAATTTTCTTGCTGAAACATAACATAGAAGTTTTTTAATCGATAAAGAAAGTTCCGGATTTTGTTTCTTACAAATCGTCGCCAGAAATTTCCGAATTTATTTAAAAATCTACTAACGCCAAATAATTGTTTGAACTCACTCTTCTAATTAATAAAAAAATAATCTTCTCATTTACGAAATAATGTTTTTACGGATTTTTATGAAAAATATTTTAACTCACTACTCTCTTACAGTACATTTAACTTTCTACCTAAAACATTAAAAAATCTAATTATCGTTAATATTATGTTCCGATTTTTAAGGAAAACAGAATCCAAACACCAAAGTAAGGTATGAAAATCTCTCCACATGGCTGTAGTACATCTAATTTTTATACGAGACCATCCAAAAAATTTAATTAACGGTATTACATTTATCTGAAATTCTCTTTTTCTTTTACTATTTATACAAACATCCGGAACAATCTATTATATAAACTTTTCAATTGTGTTCATACCTAAAAATTATTGCGATGTTTTGAAACGTAAAATAAAGGTTAATCAATTTTTAATAACTTTTAGTTGTTTTTTTTTAATATCTAGATGACGGACAGACCGACTGACAGATAAAACGCAAAAACAATGCGGCTTTGATCCTCTTTAAATAAATTCTATTAGAACTCAGTGCACCAATGTCAATGAACCCTCGTTAAATATCTCGTGTAAATAAAGACATTTTTTTATGGTACCGGTACTAGCCTATTGTGAGGTAATGGAATTTTTTTTCTTTGACGTCATATCAATGGACTCTTTAAATGTAATGTTAAAAGAACGCACTCGGTGCACCAATGTCTATTAACCCTCGAAAAGTTTCTCGGATTAATGAAAACATATTTTAGTCTAACTTAGCCGTGTGACGTAGTGTTGTTTTTTTCCTTGACGTCATATGGAATGAATTCTTTAAATGAAATGCTAAAAGAACGCACTCGGTGCACCAAAGTCTATGAAAACTCGATAAATGGCTCGTAATGTTGAAGGCGATTTTTATTCTAGCTAGGCCGTGTGACGTAGTGGTTTTTTTTTTATCCTTTGACGTCATATGGAATGAATTCTTTAAATGAAATGCTTAAAGAACGCACTCGGTGCACCAAAGTCTATGAACACTCGATAAATGGCTCGTAATGATGAAGGCGATTTTTAGTCTAGCTAGGCCGTGTGACGTAGTGTTTTTTTTCCCTCTGACGTTATATGGAATTAATTCTTCAAATGAAATGAAAAAAGAACTCGGTATAGTAATGTTTATTAAGCCTCGTTATGTGACTCGCGTTTAAAAAAGGAATGATATCTTGATTTAGATCTAATCTAGATTTTTTAAACTAGATCTAGATTTTTATTACAGTATATCTAGATCTGGATTTATATTCTAATTAAAATTATTTTAGAGTCTAGATCTAGAATTTCTAGATCTAGTTTAGACTAAAATAGACTAGATTAAGATGTAGAATTTCAATTTCTAAACTTAAAGTGTAAAAAAAAAGTGTAGATTTTCATTTCCAAACGTTTTGATCAATATTGCAATGTTATAATATACTAAAACTAATCTACTATTTTTTATTTAATCTAAATTTAAATTTACGGCAAATGAATCTTTGAAACATTATTACTTTTGACCATCAAAATTAAATCACCTCTTGAATATTATTTGCGAATATGCAGATCCGACAGGGATCCGACTTCGACGGGGGCCGCCTCTGAGTTTGTGTAACATAAACTCTCTTTGTAATCTTGTTCCTCATAGTAAGAAGAGCGCATGTCAAAATAAAATATCTTTTAATTAAAAAATGGAAAAGGAAGAGGGGGGGGGGCTGACATTGAAGTGCTTTCTTGAAGAACATTCGAGATAATATACCGCATACACGTCTGTAATAGGTGTGATCGTCGTAGATTTATCTTTGTGTTCAGTAAGACTTCATAGAACTCTAGTAAGACATCATAGAGCTCTAGTATGACATCATAGAGCTCTAGTATGACATCATAGAGCTCTAGTATGACATCATAGAGCTCTAGTATGACATCATAGAGCTCTAGTATGACATCATAGAGCTCTAGTATGACATCATAGAACTCTTGTAGGACATTATAGAACTCTAGTATGACATCATAGAGCTCTAGTATGACATCATAGAGCTCAAGTAAGACATCATAGACTCTAGTAAGATATCATAGAGCTCTAGTATGACATCATATAGCTCTAGTAAGACATCATAGAACTCTAGTAAGACATCATAGAGCTCTAGTAAGACATCATAGAACTCTAGTAAGACATCATATAGCTCTAGTAAGACATCATAGAACTCTAATATGCCATCATAGAGCTCTAGTAAGACATCATAGAACTCTAATATGCCATCATAGAGCTCTAGTAAGACATCACAGACTCTAGTAAGACATCATAGAGCTCAAGTAAGACATCATAGAACTCTAGTAAGACATCATAGAACTCTTACTTACTTAGACTTAGGTCCTCCCGCGCCGTTCGGCGCATTGGGCGCAAGCTGTCTCCATAATGATCTGTCACTGGCAATGTCTGAAGCCTCCTCCCACCTGGTGTCCACTGTTCTGAGGTCCTCCATGAAGGTGTGTCGCCAGGTAATACGAGGACGTCCCTGTTTGCGCTTTCCTCGTTTTGGCATCCATGTTATCGCAACTCTTGGTGTTCCTAATTCATTTTGACGTAGAACATGTCCTGCAAACCTCATGCGACGCTCAGTCACAACCTCACTAAGTGTTCGACTCCCAGTTCGGCATAGGATTTCCTTGTTTGAGATCCGGTCTATGTAACTGACTCCCAAAATCCGTCTCAGCCATCTCTGTTGAGCCACATTTAGTCTTTTCTCAATTTTGACAGATGACTTCCACGTCTCACATGCATATGTAGCAGTTGGAATGACGAAGGTGTATTTTTGTCTCGAGTCCAATGGCTTGGCTAGTCCAAATAGGCTGCAGCCTTTGGAAAATGCTCCCTGCCTTTCCTATTCGACATGCTACATCATGGTAAGCATCTCCATCATTTGTTATGATGCTGCCAAGGTACGTGAACTTGTCCAGCTCTTCAAGCTTTGACTCGCCAAGTCTGATGGGGACACCCTTTGCCTTATATCCCACTCGCATAATTTTAGTCTTATCCAAGTTTATGCGGAGGCCAATTTTGGGTGCCTTTCTGTCTAGGCTCTCCGTCATTTCTTGAATGCATTTATTTGTAGCCCCGAGTAGTGCAACATCATCAGCAAAGTCCAAGTCCGTCAATCGGAGTTGTTCATGCCATGGAATACCAAAGGCAGTCTGGTTCATTGCTCTCCTCATTATGTAGTCGATGGCTAGGAGGAAAAGGAAGGGAGATAAGATGCACACCTGTCTCACACCTGTCTCGATTGTAAAAAACTCTGTTGTTCCCTCTTCTGTTTTAATGCAGCAACTAGACTGACTGTAAAGGTGTCGTAGGATCTGGACGAATTTTTCTGGGATACCGTATTCTCTAACTATTTTTCATAGTGATTCTCGGTGGACACTATCAAACGCTTTTTTGAAGTCCACAAAACTGATCGTTAGTCGTTATTGGTACTCAAGACATTGTTCTATGATATTTCGTAAAACGAAAATCTGCTCTGTACATGATCTGCCTCTTCGGAAACCTGCTTGTTCTTCTCTGAGCCTTTCATCTACAGACTGTAGTTAAAAGATCTTTGTCTAACCAATTTGTTTTTATAGTAATATTTTGTTTATCTTCTACATGTTGCCTTTGTATGACAAAGTCAGTCATCTGCATTATGTTCATAATAATCAATTGAATAAAATACTTTTTTTGTATGTTAAATTTCTATTTATTTTGCAAAATCCAATTTCATTTTTTATATTTCATTAAAATGTTATAATTTGATCGAAGTTATATTTTTATATTATTTTTAAAATAGAGTTATTGTTGTTTTTATAAACAATCTGATCTCCTGACTAAACCCAGATTGAGATTGTTGACTGTCAACAGAATGGTCGTTAATCTCCCCCTGCAGTTCAACCTTACGGCCATCAAACGATGTCTCCAGTGGGGCTACCAAGGTTATTTTACATGACAATGTGCAGCTAGTCTAGAGTTCAGAAGGAAACTTAAACTGTTCTCTCACAGAGCTCGTGGTATTAGGACCATTGGGGGTGGGCGAGTGGTGGTTACAAAAAAACAAAAAACTCGTTCAGCTGCTCCAATTTGAGACTGGATTTGAGTTATCTCCCCAATTCAGGCCATGCCGTGACCCCAGAAAAGAATTTGTTCGTGATTCCATTCCAATAACGATGTGACGTAATAAAAAATAAGATAGTCTTCTATGTCTACTTGTATTAACACAAACTCGCTGTTATTATTATTGTTATTATTAATTAATGTCTACAGTATGTTATTTATTTATCTGTCACAACAAAACATGGTGTCAGATCTAGTGTCTGATTCGATTAAAGCTTTGGTAACGGTAGTGGTTTCTAAATTGCTAAAAGTACATTTTATTTGTATCAAGTGGTGCCGTTAGTTCATTTTGTTTTAGATATAGACATAGAATCTATACGAATAATGGAATTATTCGATCCTCTTAAACCGTTGTCACTAGACGGTAATCTATCTGAAAGATGGAAAAAATGGAGACACAGAGTTTTGAACTGTTTATGGTCGCCACTGAAAGAAATAGGAAGCCCGAGCCAGTGAAGAAAGCTTTATTGTTACACCTAATCGGTGAACCCGCTCGAGACATCTACAATACTTTTCAAGTATGTGAAGATGAGACTGTAGACAAAGTAATTGACAGGTTTGAGAATCATTTTTTGCCTAAGTCCAACACTGTGTATGACAGATTTGAATTCTTCTCAAGAAATCAGAAGGACGGTGAAACGTTTGAACAGTATTAAACTGATTTGAAGAAATTGGCAAAAGAATGCAAGTTTGACAACCTTCGAGATGAACTCATCAGAGATCGATTGGTTTGTGGCATACAGTCGGATCGAGTGAGAGAGAAACTTCTGAGAGATGTAGACTTAACTTTAGAGAAGGCAGCAAGCATAATTCGTGCTGACGAGCATACACAGAACCAAATGATAGATATGAAAGGACTACATGTGGATGCTGCTAATAAATTAAATAAGACAGAAGATATAAAGCCAGTCAAAACCTCACAGGGAAAAATGGCAAAGAATCATGTCACAAGTTTCATTAGAGATTGCAGATCTTGTGGTGGATCTCATGGAAAATATAATTGCCCAGCATTCGGACAGACATGCCGAAAATGTAAAAAAAGAAATCATTTCGCTGTAAAATGTCGTTCGAAACATTTCAAGGCTGTTGATTTACTGGAAGATGAAAGTCAGGCAAGCCAAGTAAATGAGTTGTGGTTTGAGGCAATTGGTACTGACAACAATGTCAAAGTTTGGATGGTTGATGTCAATATTATGGGAAAAATAGTCAAAATGAAGATTGACACAGGAGCACAAGCTAATGTGATATCAGAGTCAACGTGGAACAATTTAGAAATTGATACTCAGTTAAAGAATTCAAATACTACCCTACGAGCATTGGGGGATGAAGCATTAGAACTGAAGGGAGTTGCATCGCTCAATTTAAAGTCGGCGAAGTAGAAGTTAAAGGTGACCTGTCATTTCATCCCCGGTCACTTCATCCCCGGTCACTTCATCCCCGGTCATTTCATCCCCGATCATTTCATCCCCGGTCACTTCATCCCCGGTCACTTCATCCCCTGGTCACTTCATCCCCCGGTCACTTCATCCCCGGTCATTTCATCCCCAATTAAATATTTTATATATAAATATGATTATGCTTTTTGACATTTTATGACTTGTTACTAATGCGTTTACAGTGTTTCCTCTTCCACTTTGTTTTCTTAATGAGAAATCTTATATTATATTGTAAATCTGGGTGTGTACTTAGCTATAGGCTTCTATTGGATGTGGGGGTTGTAATATCATAATATTATCCGGATCGAAGGCCAAGGTTTGGTGGAAGTAGTAAAAAATCATTTGAGAGATAGTGGATTACAATAATTATGACCGTGCCGCTGATAACTTAAGGCCAAGGTGTGGTGCAAGTAGAGGAAATCTTTTGAGAGATAGAAGTGCGATTACAATAATTATGACCGTGCCGCTGATAACTTATCATCAAAGACCAAGGTGTGGTGAAAGTACGACCATGTTTCACTTTATTTTATTTTTCAATCGCTCTTTCTTGAAAATGGGCGCGTCATTTTTAGCCTTGAAATAAGTTTTTTTTTTTTTTTCTAATAAAGGCTGAGTTCACCCATCCTCGTGATATCATGTCGCCTGTATAAGTTTTGCTTCAATTCCTATTAAACATTAACGTGTTACAATTTTGTCATTTAAATAAAAAATGAATACAATCATTACATGATTTTTTAAATTACTATTTATTAGATAAGAATGATCAGATGATGAAAATATCAGGAAATGAAAATACCGGGGATGAAGTGACCAGGGGATGAAATGACCGGGGATGAAGTGACCGGGGGATGAAGTGACCAGGGGATGAAATGACCAGGGGATGAAATGACCGGGGATGAAGTGACCGGGGATGAAGTGACCGGGGATGAAATGACCGGGGATGAAGTGACCGGGGATGAAGTGACCGGGGATGAAATGACCGGGAACCAAGTTAAAGATGATCTGTACATGATCAAGAAAAGTATAAATCCTATACTAGGTCTGAAGACATCTATTGCTTTAAAACTAATTGAGGCAAAGAGAAATGTCGAAGTACACGATGTCAAGCAACAAAATGAAGTTCCACAAGTGTTGATGAAAAAATATAAGCAAGTATTCGAAGGACTCGGTACATACAAAATGAAGTATCACATTAAACTGACGTCAGATGCAAAACCAGTTATTCAATGTGCGCGCAGAGTTGCACCATCACTCTATGAAGAATTGAAAAGAAAACTCACACAAATGCAACAAGATGGAGTGATCACAGAAGTTGATGAACCAACAGAATGGGTAAATAACTTGGTTATAGCAAAGAAGAAAGATAATTCTTTGAGGTTGTGTTTAGATCCCCGAGAACTGAACAAATATATAATGAGAGAAAATTTCACTATACCAACATTTGATCAAATCAATAGTTCACTGGGAGCAGCAAAAGTGTTTAGTATACTTGATCAAAAGGATGCATATTGGCAAGTGGAGTTGGATGAACCAAGCTCTTATTTATGTACATTCAATACTCCGTTTGGAAGACAGATTCTTGAGAATGCCTTTTGGTATATCCTCAGCTAGTGAAGTATTACAGAAACGTGCTTATCAAGTATTCGGAGACATCCCAGGTGTACATATCATGTCAGATGACATGCTGATTGCAGCAAAAGATGAAAAAGAACATAATCAAATTTTTGAAAATGTTCTGGAGAGAACTAGAAAGAACAATATAAAGTTTAACAAGAACAAGATACAATATAAACTTTTTGGTGTTAATTATCTCGGAAGACAAATTGGAGCAGATGGTATTCGTCCAGATTCAGCTAAAATCAAAGCAATAATGGAAATGCCAGCACCAACAGATCGAACAGAAATTTAAAGACTGCTAGGGATGCTGAACTTTCTGTCAAGTTTCATTTCAAACATGTCAACAATCACAAGTCCGTTGTGTGAATTGCTAAAGAAAGATGTATTGTGGCAGTGGAATGCAGAGCAAGAAAATGCTTTCCAACTTATACAGAAAACACTTAGTGAAGCTCCAGTTCTGCAATTGTTTAACCCTGAAAAACCAGTTACTATTCAGTGTGACGCTTCTTCTAAAGGGTTGGGAGCATGTTTAATTCAAGAAGACAAACCAGTTGCGTATACGTCAAGATCATTGACAGAAACAGAGTGCAGATATGCACAAATAGAAAAGGAAATGTTAGCTATAGTGTTTGCAGCTGAACATTTTCACCATTATATTTTTGGACGAACCGTGACTGTACAATCAGATTACAAATCTTTGCAAACTATTGTGACGAAACCTTTACACAAGATTTCACCAAGACTTCAGTTGATGATGTTAAGACTGTTGAAATATCAATTAACAATAACTTACATTCCAGGGTCAAAACTGTTAATAGCTGAGACGTTGTGTAAAGTTTCAACGTGTCCCAGAGTGAGGGTGGGAGAACAAAAATGTGTATAATTCTCTAAGATAGAAAAATCCCACATATTCAGACATATTTCTTAATATTGAAGGATCAATTTCCCTAGTTGATATCCAACAAAATAATTAATTACCAGATGTTAATTGACTAATTGATTAATTTTTTGATTCATGTCATTCAATAATGATGTAAAGTTTCAACTTGATCCGAGTGTGGATGAAAAGTGGGAGAAACAACGTGCTCAAACTGTGTACTAGGCAGACAGACAGAGTGAGTTCATATAAGCTTTGTTAAAATATGATCATATTATGACGAGAAACATTATTACTTAGATCATCAATGTTATTATCGCGACCATATTCACAATGATTAGGGCTTTGAAAATATTGATAAACTCTGGAAAAGGATTAAAAAATATTTGATAAAAAAGCAGGGAGATAACTTTTTTTACCTTTCTAAATGTAGTATGTTTGACAACTTTTGTTTACCTTTCTAAATGTAGTATGTTTGACAACTTTTGTTTACCTTTCTAAATGTAGTATGTTTGACAACTTTTGTTTACCTTTCTAAATGTAGTATGTTTGATAACTTTTGTTTACCTTTCTAAATGTAGTATGTTTGATAACTTTTGTTTACCTTTCTAAATGTAGTATGTTTGACAACTTTTGTTTACCTTTCTAAATGTAGTATGTTTGATAACTTTTGTTTACCTTTCTAAATGTAGTATGTTTGATAACTTTTGTTTACCTTTCTAAATGTAGTATGTTTGACAACTTTTGTTTACCTTTCTAAATGTAGTATGTTTGACAACTTTTGTTTACCTTTCTAAATGTAGTATGTTTGACAACTTTTGTTTACCTTTCTAAATGTAGTATGTTTGATAACTTTTGTTTACCTTTCTAAATGTAGTATGTTTGACAACTTTTGTTTACCTTTCTAAATGTAGTATGTTTGACAACTTTTGTTTACCTTTCTAAATGTAGTATGTTTGACAACTTTTGTTTACCTTTCTAAATGTAGTATGTTTGATAACTTTTGTTTACCTTTCTAAATGTAGTATGTTTGACAACTTTTGTTTACCTTTCTAAATGTAGTATGTTTGATAACTTTTGTTTACCTTTCTAAATGTAGTATGTTTGATAACTTTTGTTTACCTTTCTAAATGTAGTATGTTTGACATCTTTTGTTTACCTTTCTAAATGTAGTATGTTTGATAACTTTTGTTTACCTTTCTAAATGTAGTATGTTTGACATCTTTGTTTACCTTTCTAAATGTAGTATGTTTGACATCTTTTGTTTACCTTTCTAAATGTAGTATGTTTGATAACTTTTGTTTACCTTTCTAAATGTAGTATGTTTGACATCTCTTCAGTAAATGTCATCGGTGAAAACTTCTGAGTTGAACCACAGTTCTAATTGCACTGAAGTTAACATCTTTACATAAAGCATTGTATTGTGCTTACACTAGAGATAATCTTTATATTGAAACACTGTATTGTGCTTACAGTCAAACAAAGTTAACTTTTATATCTAAGATTAATATAGTGCTTATCACCTTCAACTGTCCCTTAGTCTGTTGGGACACCACAAAAGATTTGTCAACCGTCTTTCTCCATTCCTCTCTGTATATTGCCTTGGATAGAACCCCTTTCGACGGCAGGCCCATCCATTATTTTATATTGTCTTCCCATCGTTTTCGCTGTCTGCCTCTTCTTCGTTTTCCTTGTACTGTTTCCTGAAGGAAGGTCTTTGCAAGCCCCGAAGACCTTGTAATATGGGCATAGAGTTTTAGTTTCCATTTTTTTTACACTAGTTAACAGGTCATCGTGGGTCCAATCTCTCTAGTAACCCTGTCTCTAATCTCTTCGTTTATGATGAAATGTGATACCTAGGATCCTTCTGTAGCATCTAATTCCATTGCTAGGATCCTCCTCTCTAGCTCAGCAGTCAGCGTCCAAGACTCGCAAACATACAAGACCAGGGAGCGCATCAGTCTGACTTTGGTGTCAAGGGCTATGCCTTTGTCTATTCATAATGTTTTGAGTTTTGCTAGTGCTGCTGTGGACTGTGCCGGGCCTGTGCTGCTTCTACTTCTACTTCAACAAATGTTTGTTCAAGAAGCTTGTCTCTCCCCAGTGACGGACGGTGCTTGGATCCTTGTGTACAGAGCTCAAGCAGAGAACAACGTGTCAGCCTACGGCGTCTATAACAACAGCGGTTATGTGAGTGACAAGGACTTGAGTAGTCTCCCTTTGTCTTCTATCTCTAAAACTGGTGACGTCACTTCCTCCCATTATCGCTCAAGATGGATAAATGAGTGGCCGAGTAATATCTCTCAGGTGAGTAGAAGAGTCATTCTATTCTGTTGCATATATATATATATATATATATATATATATATATATATATATATATATATATATATATTCTGACCCTTCATGCTTTCGGAAGAAATTTATTGTACCTTTAGAATAGGATCTTACTGCAGTTAGTGAAAATACTGTAGACATCCCGCATGTTGCCATCAATCTAGGGGCTCCGCTTTAAGCTCCGGCAGCAGGGTTTTGGGCGGAGCCCTGCATCCTAGCACACTGTTTCCGGTATTTATAACAAAAAAAAATGCATATTAATTTTATTAATGGAGCCCAGCGACTGGTACAAATGTGTAACCCTTCTTGGCTACGCTCGTGAAATTTGGTCACTGTAGTTGGCTTTAGATTTTATATCAAAGAGGGAAGTTTTATAGTCAAAATTATCTGTTTGGGGATTTGAAACTAAAAAATCTCTGGAGTTGTTTTTTTTTAACTAACTCAAAACCTCCTTAGCTACACTCATAGAATTTGGTGACTGTAGTTTGCTTTAATTAGAATAATATTGAAGAGGGGGTTTTAACCTCAAAGCTAGCTGTAGAGAGGGGGTTAAACTCAAAACCATCTGGAGGGTTTTTAAACTTTAAGCCCTCGCGTGGGAGGGTTTAAACTCTTGGTTACGCTCACAGAATTTGGTGGCTGTAGTTTGCTTTAGTTAGAATATATTGAAGAGGGGGTTTTTAACCTCAAAGTTATCTGTGGGGGGTGGGGGTGGTTAAACTCAAAATCATCTGGAGGGTTTTTAAACTTTAAGCCCTCGGGAGGGGGGTTTAAGCTCTTGGCTACGCTCATAGAATTTTGTGTGTGTGTAGTTTGCTTTAATTTTACATTGAAGAGGTGGTTTTTAACTTCAAACCCCGCTGAAGGTGACTTTAAACTCAAAACCCTCTGGAGGGGTTTTAAAATCAAAATCCTCTTGAAAAAGGGGGGGGGGTAAAAACAAAACACCTCTATGCTACGCTTATAGTATCTGGTGGCTGTTGTATGCTTTAGTCTTTTATTGAAATGGGGGGTATTATAAAAAATAAATTTCGGAGGGAGGCTTAAACTCAAAATCACCTTTGGCTTCGCTCATGGAATTTGGTGACTGTCGTTTGCATTATTTTTTGTTTTATAGAAGAAGGAGGGTTATAACCTCAAAATCCCCTGAAGGGGGATTTTAAACTCAAAACCCTTTTGGCTGCGCTGGTGCAAATGATGGTTTAACATTTAAATTTCACCTAAAATAAACAAAATCAAAGCAAAAATCAGTCATAAAATTTCATTCGGGTAGGGGGGTGTTTAAATTCCCCCCCCCCCCAGCTATGCCCATGGCTCTGATAATATCTCTCAGATGAGTAGAAGTCATTCTATTCTATATCTAATAGGTGACCACTAAAGGTATGCTATATTGTAATCGGGATACCACCTCTGAGATGAGTAGTAAAATCATTCTAATGTGTAGGTCTGATAATATCTCTAAGACATGTCGATGTAAGCGAGACCTAAGGAACATTGATAACAACAGCTGGGGGAAAACGTTAGAGGCAACTATTGGAAGAGCCATAAGACTTAACAAGCTGCAAAGTAATCAAACGTAGACATTAACAATCAGCCTCTCGAAGTCAACGGCCTACCAAGGGGGAACACTCGAGACGAATTGGATAAGGAAGCTCCATGACAAGAAGAATCTCTCTCTATGGAAGTCGTGTTAGAGTTATATTTTCAAAGAACGTAAATATATAAACCCTTAACAAAACAACATGATCATCTCCAATCGCCATTGCTAGATATACTTCAGATATACTTCACATATACTTCAGAATACTTCAGATATACTTCAGCGTCGAATAGGGAAAAAAAATTATTGTGTGACTTTCTAGGTTGCCTTTATTAAATAGAAATCCATCAAATAGGTTTTCAAGTGTCCACAATACTTATTTTTACCTGTAGCCCGTTCAGTTCTTCTGGACTCTTCAGTTCTCTGGAGCGTTCCCCCCCCCCCCATTACCACAAACAACCTGACGTCTGCCCTACTTCAGAGTTATAAAATGTATTCTTTTTATGTTGTCGATGTCGTTTTCTAACCCAGATTGGAGTCTGAGCAAAGCTTGTCCATTTCCAGTTACTATAAGTTTTCTACTTTCAAAGTCATTAATGAATTAAAGAAGATCGAATCGAGTTCATTTCATCTTGTGGCAAATTATTCCAAAACCTTCTTAGATGTTTGTTTGTTTGACATGTTTAAAATCTTCCTTCAAAGTTAAAAATAATCTACTCCCTAATTCAAACCTCCCGCAGGTTGACGGACGGGGCAGCAGGCAGGGTAGTCCGAACTAGTCCAGCGCGCATAGCGCACGACGAGGCAGCCATCCAAATGTCGCTTATTTGTCAAATGTGATTGCTATAAAAGTTTGTCTAATAATGACAAACCAAGCACGTGACAAAACCTTCCTTAATGTTCCTTATGGCAAGCACGTGACAAAACCTTCCTTAATGTTCCTTATGGCAAGCACGTGACAAAACCTTCCTTAATGTTCTTTATGGCAAGCACGTGACAAAACCTTCCTTAATGTTCCTTATGGCAAGCACGTGACAAAACCTTCCTTAATGTTCCTTATGGCCTGCACGTGACAAAACCTTCCTTAATGTTCCTTATGGCCTGCACGTGACAAAACCTTCCTTAATGTTCCTTATGGCAAGCACGTGACAAAACCTTCCTTTATGTTCCTTATGGCAAGCACGTGACAAAACCTTCCTTAATGTTCCTTATGGCAAGCACGTGACAAAACCTTCCTTAATGTTCCTTATGGCAAGCACGTGACAAAACCTTCCTTAATGTTCCTTATGGCCTGCACGTGACAAAACCTTCCTTAATGTTCCTTATGGCCTGCACGTGACAAAACCTTCCTTAATGTTCCTTATGGCAAGCACGTGACAAAACCTTCTTTAATGTTCCTTATGGCAATCACGTGACAAAACCTTTCTTAATGTTCCTTATGGTTATTATAAAAGTTTAACTAAAGGTAGCCTACATTAATTATCAAAGCAGGTCAAATTTGAGCTGTACACTCAAGGTCAGACTGTTCTGACATTGCTCTTCAACGCTACGGGGAGCAATTCAACCAACTGGTTTTCACACAACAGACTGATACAGTCTCCATTTACTGACCTGACGTGGCCACCCGTCATCTTCTCATCAACAGGGTACGTGAAATGCTAGACTTAATTAACTTTATGAACAAATACATGAAAGTATTCGTTTAAAAAATAAAACGCCTCATTTTTTTCTTCCATAACTGTATAGCCAAATAATATAACTATTTTATTCCTTGTGTATTCACCAAAGATTACTATATGCTTGTATCTTATATTCATTCAAGACTACAATTTTTGGATTTACTAAAGTCTACACTATCATATTTAGGAACCTTAGCGTTAAGTGCAAATCAAGTAAATTTCAGGAGAAGTGTTGTCACTGATAGTTTTAATCTTTATTGATTTAGATATCCCAATACCAGAAGGAGATTTTGTATCACCAACGCTACCAGCTTTATAGATTGCACCCAGAAATCATGGCTTCTGGTCGAAGACACTGTGGATACCACCTGCTCATGGACATCCGGCGCCACAAAAACTTTCCCCAGGTTTCAGTACAGTAAAACTAGCACATTTACGACATTCAGCACCAAAAGTAAGTCTACCGCTCGCAAACAATCAGCTCTTCTCGGCTTGACAGACGCTTGACTTGCTGTGGAGGCGAGGAGAGACTACTTACTAGACTCGTGACGGCATTGGAGACACTGGCGGATCGGAGGAGGGGGGAGGGTCGATCGTTCTTGCTTCACTAAACCTCACTCCTCTGTGGAGGGGGAAAGAAATTTTTTTGAGAAATTATACCATTTGGTAATTAAATATACATATACTATTTATTGGTGTTTTAATCATTAGTGTATTATATCGCCCCTCCCCCATATAAAATGGAATCTTTAGTGAATGATAGAGGAGATGGTAGATGCGATCGCCACCCCCCTCCCACCAATACACATTATCACTTTGAGGGGAGGGCTGGTCTAATCGTGTGGAGAAATCACATAACCTGTGTAAATTAGTAGGGTAGTTGCTAAAATAAATAACTAGGCATATATTGCCCGCGGGTCTTTATTTGCGTATCACGGTCGATATAGTCACTGAGAGAGTTTTGTAAACAATTAAACGAAATAATAATGTTATAAGTAAAGTGAATGCGGAATGCGTGAATGTAAAAATAGTATGAATGGAGCTCTAAAAATAGCTAATCGACTTAAATGCATTTTTTCAAATAAAAACATTTGCTTAAAATTTGAAATGAATAGACTTAATTTTGTGTGTTCATGTGTTAAAGTATAAAGTAGATTTTGAGTTAGACATAGATCTAGATCTAGACTAATCTTGGATAGAGTTCATTCTGCGCGCGCGTGAAGGCTTCGCTCTGCGCATGCGTGACCTTTTTTTTAATTAGATTACGCGATTCATGAATGAAACTATTAGAATATATCTCAACACGACTTCGCAGCTTTAGCGAACGAATGTATGATAAATGCTTTAGAAAACAAATTTGAATGTTAATTTGATTAAAATATGAAAATAATGGACTTTTTGGGTAATGTCTAATGGAAGAATGTACGTCAGGATATCTAAATTTGCAGATTTAAGGAACGAATTTATGTAAAAAATGCTTTTGAAACACAAATTTGAAGCTTAATTTGATTCAATAATGAAATCAATAGACTACATTTAGTAATTTTCATGTGTCAAAGTAAAAAACTACCTCTGCAAAGTGTAGTTATTAAAATTAGATCTAGATCTAAATCCTTTCGATCTTTTCTCATGTCAACATGGTAAACATGGCCTAGATTTATAAGATTCTATACTTTCATAGGTCGGTCAACTTTTTTTTTAAGGGTCTTAAGTTTGTTTTAGGGCTACAATACATACACTACGGTCCCAGTTAGTACCCAAGGAACATTTATGCCAAGTTTTATCAAGACTGGTTTAACGGTTTTGATTTCTATTCGGCACATAGGGGGCCTACATACATACATACATACATACATACATACATACATACATACATACATACATACATACATACATACATACATACATACATACATACATACATACATACATACATACATACATACATACATACATACATACATACATACATACATACATACATACATACATACATACATACATACATACATACATACATACATACATACATACATACATACATACATACATACATACATACATACATACATACATACATACATACATACATACATACATACATACATACATACATACATACATACATACATACATACATACATACATACATACATACATACATACATACATACATACATACATACATACATACATACATACATACATACATACATACATACATACATACATACATACATACATACATACATACATACATACATACATACATACATACATACATACATACATACATACATACATACATACATACATACATACATACATACATACATACATACATACATACATACATACATACATACATACATACATACATACATACATACATACATACATACATACATACATACATACATACATACATACATACATACATACATACATACATACATACATACATACATACATACATACATACATACATACATACATACATACATACATACATACATACATACATACATACATACATACATACATACATACATACATACATACATACATACATACATACATACATACATACATACATACATACATACATACATACATACATACATACATACATACATACATACATACATACATACATACATACATACATACATACATACATACATACATACATACATACATACATACATACATACATACATACATACATACATACATACATACATACATACATACATACATACATACATACATACATACATACATACATACATACATACATACATACATACATACATACATACATACATACATACATACATACATACATACATACATACATACATACATACATACATACATACATACATACATACATACATACATACATACATACATACATACATACATACATACATACATACATACATACATACATACATACATACATACATACATACATACATACATACATACATACATACATACATACATACATACATACATACATACATACATACATACATACATACATACATACATACATACATACATACATACATACATACATACATACATACATACATACATACATACATACATACATACATACATACATACATACATACATACATACATACATACATACATACATACATACATACATACATACATACATACATACATACATACATACATACATACATACATACATACATACATACATACATACATACATACATACATACATACATACATACATACATACATACATACATACATACATACATACATACATACATACATACATACATACATACATACATACATACATACATACATACATACATACATACATACATACATACATACATACATACATACATACATACATACATACATACATACATACATACATACATACATACATACATACATACATACATACATACATACATACATACATACATACATACATACATACATACATACATACATACATACATACATACATACATACATACATACATACATACATACATACATACATACATACATACATACATACATACATACATACATACATACATACATACATACATACATACATACATACATACATACATACATACATACATACATACATACATACATACATACATACATACATACATACATACATACATACATACATACATACATACATACATACATACATACATACATACATACATACATACATACATACATACATACATACATACATACATACATACATACATACATACATACATACATACATACATACATACATACATACATACATACATACATACATACATACATACATACATACATACATACATACATACATACATACATACATACATACATACATACATACATACATACATACATACATACATACATACATACATACATACATACATACATACATACATACATACATACATACATACATACATACATACATACATACATACATACATACATACATACATACGCCTTACATTCTACTTGATAGTATAGATTGTGCATTGTTTTTAGCGACGTTAAAAGTAGGGACGTAGTCAGACAGACGAATGAAGAAGAACAAGATGGCTGGGGGGTTTAGAGACAGAAAGAGATTTACAGAAGCTGCTAAGTAAACGACGGATAGCCAGACAAGACGATCATGCCCATCTGTAAATAAATACCAGTTGAATTCTTTACCTGTCTTGATTAAGTATATTATTGTTAATTGTGATGTTCCTTGGCGCAGTAGAATAAGTGAAGTAGTGTTATAGCTAGATAACACACAACATCCACACAACATCCACACAACATCCAAACTTCCATGCTATTGTTTTGTTTGTTGTTGTTTTTTCAGCCCAGGGACTGGCCAATGTTCTTGCAGTATTCATCAAGTTCTGAGACGACCAATGACCAAATACTGGTTGAAAAAAAGAGACAACTTTGTCAAGGGAGAGAAACTTCACTACACTTGATCAAACTCCTGCTTGAATCGCTGTCTTGTAGCCAAAAGACGACGAGTAGACCGGAACCAACTTAGCAGTTCTAGTTCACAAACCTTCACTCTGTCCTGATATTAGTATCTGATAATTTAGTAGCGATTGAATTGATGTATTATTATTATTATTATTTCTACAAGTAAATGTTTCAGTGTATGTTATAGTGTATGTCTAGACATGGTATAGCTCAGTAATATAACTGCACTCTAACGGGTACATAGTTAAAGGTCAAAAGGCTCTCAATACATTGGTCATTTGTTGAAATCCAGTTTTTTCAAATTAAATATCTCAGAGAATTTGTGCAATATTTCCATTTTCATATTTTTGGACATTTTCATATATGGAGAAAATCCAGGAAGAGCAAGCTTTTTGGTGCAGCTGGTGTACAGAATATGCAAATATTGATTGGCTAAATATGTTCATAAACGTTAAAAATATGTTTGTTTCACTTTTCAACACTGTAGAATCGAATTTTTATCTCTCTCTCTCTCTCTCTTTTTTTTTTAGCAGATAATTTTTATAATTGAATTGGCAACAGGCTAACATGGATCTTTCAGCATATCTTTGAATGTTTTTGACATTGTTTATTGTCTATTTATTTCAAAATCTTACCCGATCTTCATTTTTTTAGTTTGAGTTTCTTTTTTTTTTTAGGCTCCATTATATAGCCATCACATTTGTTCATATCGCTTTATCTTCTTTTTATCTCAGACTAAATTTTATTGCTGAATGAATGTGATAAATTTCAGTATTAAAATTTGCAATATTAACTGCTTATTATTTATCTCATTTTACTTCTAAGACTAGCCACGCCCATATAAGATCTACAATTAGGACGAACTATTCTCCAAGAAAGCTGGAAACTTCATACATCAAATTAGTTTTGTTGTGATCTAAATGTTTTAGACTGTAGTTTTTCAAATAAAACGAATTATGGGCCGTCCAGATCTTCACCTAAAATATTTTGCGCTCATTCAGTGGTGCCTTACCAGTTTCGACCTTAGGGACATTGAAGTTTCAGACACTTCCGGAGGCGCATCACTGACAAAGAAAGTATTAGACTAACGAAACCGATTTTCTGCGGCGCAAGTTTCGAGGCATTGGATAGCAGCGAATGAAGGGCAAGATAAGGCCCGCAGGCTGTAATTTGCAACATTTGAAAAGGATTTGTCAGCTTTCATGTCAGCTGTAGAAAATAAAATGTGAACAACTGAAACCATTTCTTTTCTTTACGAACAGATTTAAAAACAACAACAACAACTATCCTTTCATTATATGAATTCACACAATTAATTGAAACTTTACTTTAATGATTCTCATATTTGTACTTCTATTATTTCTATACAAGGAAAACACTAAACCTTCATATAATGCCTGCAATTAGCATTTTGCCGGTAATAATGTTCTTCTATTTCTACTATATACAAGCCAATTCTCCCACTTGCGGCGGACGATAAAATATGAAAATTTAATCTGCTATTACAAACTTAAACCTTGAAAAACTAAGCCACTTTCCATATAGAAACTGCAGTTGTTAAATTTAAACGATTCTTCTACATAAAGCCTTTTATTCTAAATAAACAATTTTTAAACCTTAAAAACCTTTAAAGTTTGAGTGTGTGTGTTTTTTTTGGGGGGGGGGGTGGGGGCGATGTATAATGCGGTTTGTGGAGATGGGTAATTCTAAATATGGTGCGTCTCTAGATCCAGATGACAAAATATAAACAAGGTTACAAAGACAGTTTGTGTGGAAACAAACTCAAAATCGGTCCCGGAAGTGGTCCACCCAGGTTGGTAAAAAGGCAGGTATCAATAGTTTCAGAAAGAACATGAGAATTAAATTCTATCAAAGACTAATGACAGAGAAGAATGGAGAAAGAAGGTTGACATATCTTGTGTGGTGCCCCAGCAGTTCAGCAGACCAAAGGATAGGTGAATGTGAAGTTAAATGCGAACCTGGCCTAACTGATGTCTTATAATTAATATCTAATTGATCTAATTGTTTTGTAATGGACCAATCTCTTATTCAAATCCTCAAAAAAAAAAAGAAAAAAATTTCCATAAAAAAAAAAATTTCCTTTAGTTAAGTGTTTTATAGCCGTAGACTTGCTATGCAGTTCACGCGATAATATGAAAACCTACTTATTAATTGTTGTTTTAAATTATTTCCAACTTATATGCATACTAAATAAATATTTTTTTTCTTAAAAAAAAATAAACATTATTTTCGTGTAAATGTAGTAGTAAATAAGACTGAACTTACATAACGTAGCAAAAAAAAAAAATTTAAACAAAAAGTCTAAAACCATTTGCATAAATGTGTTAAAGTATGGTATATGTAATAATATGACCTACTCAAGAGCCAACCGCGTCTGTTACTATTAATAGTGAATAGTTGTAAAAGTGGTGTATTTTTATGAGAAAACTGCTTGCATAAGTGATTTAAAAAATTAGATTTTTCGCTTTTAGAAAAGAAAAAAAGTAGCCGTTGCATCAGAACTTTAAATGGATTAAAATATTAGGATGTCAGATTTTCACTATCTTTTCTAGTTTACGAGATCTAAACGGGACGGACGGACGGACAGACATTTCACACAAAAGTAATAGCGTCTTTTCCCTTTCGGAGGCCTCTAAAAATGTGTAAAGAGTGGACTAAATTACGAATAGTGATATTTTTTCTTTCAAACTGTAAAAAACTTTGTGCACTGCGGGGGGTGGGGGACATTATTATATGCTAGGACGCAACGGATGAATCAAAGAAGGGTGTTCTTTGTTTTAAACCTTGCTTTACTGACCTTTCAATTGAGGAATGCAAAAAAAAAGTGAGGCAGCCTAAAAGTTCGTGGTATGAGGGCTTTCTATTGTAAGATGCCAACAAAGTTATGCTATGACTCTACAAGGGCCAAAAAGTGTGTTGTTGGGGGAGATGCGTTTTATTTTAACAGTAGCGTGTTTATTATGTGTGTGTGTGTGTGGCGTTAGAATGTATGCAGAATAGAAGGCTACAACTGATAGTATGTGTGCATGCTCAATACTAGGGTGTTTCAACCGTAGCGCAGCACGGGTATGTGCTCATCTGTGTGTGTTCAAAGAAAGAAAAACAAAAAAAAAACACTATGAAAATTTCTGGCTACAACAAAGGCTACACCTATTGTCGTCAATGGCTTCGGTTGTCATGTTTACATTTAGAGGCTACACCTATTGTCGTCAATGGCTTCGGTTGTCATGTTTACATTTAGAGGCTACACCTATTGTCGTCAATGGCTTCGGTTGTCATGTTTACATTTAGAGGTTACACCAGTATATTGTCGTCAATGGCTTCGGTTGTCATGTTTACATTTAGAGGCTACACCTATTGTCGTCAATGGCTTCGGTTGTCATGTTTACATTTAGAGGCTACACCTATTGTCGTCAATGGCTTCGGTTGTCATGTTTACATTTAGAGGCTACACCTATTGTCGTCAATGGCTTCGGTTGTCATGTTTACATTTAGAGGTTACACCAGTCTATTGTCGTCAATGGCTTCGGTTGTCATGTTTACATTTAGAGGTTACACCAGTCTATTGTCGTCAATGGCTTCGGTTGTCATGTTTACATTTAGAGGCTACACCTATTGTCGTCAATGGCTTCGGTTGTCATGTTTACATTTAGAGGTTACACCAGTCTATTGTCGTCAATGGCTTCGGTTGTCATGTTTACATTTAGAGGTTACACCAGTCTATTGTCGTCAATGGCTTCGGTTGTCATGTTTACATTTAGAGGTTACACCAGTCTATTGTCGTCAATGGCTTCGGTTGTCATGTTTACATTTAGAGGTTACACCAGTCTATTGTCGTCAATGGCTTCGGTTGTCATGTTTACATTTAGAGGTTACACCTATTGTCGTCAATGGCTTCGGTTGTCATGTTTACATTTAGAGGTTAAACCAGTCTATTGTCGTCAATGGCTTCGGTTGTCATGTTTACATTTAGAGGTTACACCAGTCTATTGTCGTCAATGGCTTCGGTTGTCATGTTTACATTTAGAGGTTACACCTATTGTCGTCAATGGCTTCGGTTGTCATGTTTACATTTAGAGGTTAAACCAGTCTATTGTCGTCATTGGCTTCGGTTGTCATGTTTACATTTAGAGGTTACACCAGTATATTGTCGTCAATGGCTTCGGTTGTCATGTTTACATTTAGAGGTTACACCAGTCTATTGTCGTCAATGGCTTCGGTTGTCATGTTTACATTTAGAGGTTACACCAGTCTATTGTCGTCAATGGCTTCGGTTGTCATGTTAACATTTAGAGGTTACACCAGTCTATTGTCGTCAATGGCTTCGGTTGTCATGTTTACATTTAGAGGTTACACCAGTCTATTGTCGTCAATAGCTTCGGTTGTCATGTTTACATTTAGAGGTTACACCTATTGTCGTCAATGGCTTCGGTTGTCATGTTTACATTTAGAGGTTAAACCAGTCTATTGTCGTCAATGGCTTCGGTTGTCATGTTTACATTTAGAGGTTACACCAGTCTATTGTCGTCAATGGCTTCGGTTGTCATGTTTACATTTAGAGGTTACACCAGTCTATTGTCGTCAATGGCTTCGGTTGTCATGTTTACATTTAGAGGTTACACCAGTCTATTGTCGTCAATGGCTTCGGTTGTCATGTTAACATTTAGAGGTTACACCAGTCTATTGTCGTCAATGGCTTCGGTTGTCATGTTTACATTTAGAGGTTAAACCAGTCTATTGTCGTCAATGGCTTCGGTTGTCATGTTTACATTTAGAGGTTACACCAGTCTATTGTCGTCAATGGCTTCGGTTGTCATGTTTACATTTAGAGGTTACACCTATTGTCGTCAATGGCTTCGGTTGTCATGTTTACATTTAGAGGTTAAACCAGTCTATTGTCGTCAATGGCTTCGGTTGTCATGTTTACATTTAGAGGTTACACCAGTCTATTGTCGTCAATGGCTTCGGTTGTCATGTTTACATTTAGAGGTTACACCTATTGTCGTCAATGGCTTCGGTTGTCATGTTTACATTTAGAGGTTAAACCAGTCTATTGTCGTCAATGGCTTCGGTTGTCATGTTTACATTTAGAGGTTACACCAGTCTATTGTCGTCAATGGCTTCGGTTGTCATGTTTACATTTAGAGGTTACACCTATTGTCGTCAATGGCTTCGGTTGTCATGTTTACATTTAGAGGTTAAACCAGTCTATTGTCGTCAATGGCTTCGGTTGTCATGTTTACATTTAGAGGTTACACCAGTATATTGTCGTCAATGGCTTCGGTTGTCATGTTTACATTTAGAGGTTACACCAGTCTATTGTCGTCAATGGCTTCGGTTGTCATGTTTACATTTAGAGGTTACACCAGTCTATTGTCGTCAATGGCTTCGGTTGTCATGTTAACATTTAGAGGTTACACCAGTCTATTGTCGTCAATGGCTTCGGTTGTCATGTTTACATTTAGAGGTTAAACCAGTCTATTGTCGTCAATGGCTTCGGTTGTCATGTTTACATTTAGAGGTTACACCAGTCTATTGTCGTCAATGGCTTCGGTTGTCATGTTTACATTTAGAGGTTACACCAGTCTATTGTCGTCAATAGCTTCGGTTGTCATGTTAACATTTAGAGGTTACACCTATTGTCGTCAATGGCTTCGGTTGTCATGTTTACATTTAGAGGTTAAACCAGTCTATTGTCGTCAATGGCTTCGGTTGTCATGTTTACATTTAGAGGTTACACCAGTCTATTGTCGTCAATGGCTTCGGTTGTCATGTTTACATTTAGAGGTTACACCAGTCTATTGTCGTCAATGGCTTCGGTTGTCATGTTTACATTTAGAGGTTACACCAGTCTATTGTCGTCAATGGCTTCGGTTGTCATGTTTACATTTAGAGGTTACACCAGTCTATTGTCGTCAATGGCTTCGGTTGTCATGTTTACATTTAGAGGTTACACCAGTCTATTGTCGTCAATGGCTTCGGTTGTCATGTTTACATTTAGAGGTTACACCAGTATATTGTCGTCAATGGCTTCGGTTGTCATGTTTACATTTAGAGGTTACACCAGTCTATTGTCGTCAATGGCTTCGGTTGTCGTAGATGTTACACTAGTCTACTGTCGTGTCGCCAACTTACAGGTGCTCTAGAAATCTATGATTTAAATTATTGTTAGCTTTTTAGCCATTTAAATAAATTTAAAAGTCTAGTGGAAAATTTTTAAAATCAAACTAAATTGTTTAAATCTCCCTTCAGCGGTGTTTGAATATAAAAATACCTCTTTAATATTGAAAAAAAAAACAGACTCAAAATTCTATGAGTGTAGCCAAAGGGGTTTTGAGTTAAACCCCCCTCCAGTGGGGTTTGAGCTAAAAAATACCTCTTCAATATAAAAAAATAAGAAATCAAATTCTTTGAGTGTAGCCAAGCCAATGGTGGGTTTTTAGTTTAAAACCCCTCCAGATGGTTTTGAGTTTGAAATTCCCCTACAGAGAGTTTTGAGGTTGAAAGCCTCTCTCTTCAATATTATTCTAAAGCAAACTACAGTCACCAAATTCTGTGAGCGTAGCTAAATGGGGTTTTAAATAATAAAAAAAAAAACTCCAGAGATTTTTTAGTTTAAAACCTCCCAGCAGATGATTTTGACAATAAAACATCCCTTTTCGACATAAAATCTAAATTCCAAGAGCGTAGTTACATTTCTACCAGTGGCTGGGCAGCTTGGGCTCCATTAATAAAGTGCAGTGAATAGTCATCCGCCAAAATTGAAAAACACTAAATGTGGCTCAACAAAGATGGCTATGACGGATTTTAGGAGTCAGGTCTCAATCAAGGAAATCCTATGCCGAACTGAGAGTTGAACCCTTAGTAAGGTTGTGACAGAGTTTCGCATGAGGTTTGCGGGACATGTTCACCGACAAAATGAATTACGCATAATAAGAGTTGCGATGACATGGAGGCCATTACGAGGAAAGCGCAAACAGGGATATACTAGTACAACTTGGCGCCACACTTTCATGAAGGTCCTAAGAGCAGGTAGGAAGAGGCTTCAGACATTGCCAGTGACAGATTTTTGTGGAAACAGCTTGCCGCCCCATGCGCCGAACTGCGCTGGAGGATCTAAGTCAGTAAAAATAGCACTTTAGGTTTTTGAAATAAAACTTTTTAATAGCAGGATAATGCACTGAAGATACCTCAGAATATGCATTTTGTTGGCTTTCAATACAGGAAATAGTGCTTGGCGGCGTGGCTCCCCCAGACCATCTTGTTAGCAAGGATGGGGAGTCTCCAATTTTCCACTTACTCCTGGAAGAACCTATTCTAGGGTACAATAAACGACTTCCGAAAGAAAAAGGGTCAGAATTTAATAAAGATTAATTATGTACGCAAACACACACATATATACATAAAAATCCCCCCCCCCACGAAAAAAAAATTCTGGCTACGCCCAAGCACTATATATTCTACAAAAGTTACTGCTCACTAGGAGGGGTCAATCACAAGATGTTATCATTTTCAAAGTTGTTTTTATGTGAAAAAGATAGTTATATCTATTTCCTAGGGATCTTGTAGTGCATTTTATAAATAGATCTATGTGTGCATGATGCCGTCAACCTTATAAGGAAAATCATTAGACCACAAATATATATAATTGTGCCTACACTTTTCTTTCAATGACTAACCTCTTCTAATCATTAGACCACAAATATATATAATTGTGCCTACACTTTTCTTTCAATGACTAACCTCTTCTAATCATTAGACCACAAATATATATAATTGTGCCTACACTTTTCTTTCAATGACTAACCTCTTCTAATCATTAGACCACAAATATATATAATTGTGCCTACACTTTTCTTTCAATGACTAACCTCTTCTAATCATTAGACCACAAATATATATAATTGTGCATACACTTTTCTTTCAATGACTAACCTCTTCTAATCATTAGACCACAAATATATATAATTGTGCATACACTTTTCTTTCAATGACTAACCTCTTCTAATCATTAGACCACAAATATATATAATTGTGCATACACTTTTCTTTCAATGACTAACCTCTTCTTTTGTCGCACAAGCACACACACACACAAATAATATATTTTTGATACATTCAATTAGCAAGAAATCCATAATAGTGTTCAATGATCATAACTTTGAAACTTAGTATAAATTCTGTTTTGTTAATGCACATTCTAAAAAATATCTAAACTGTGCTAGACTAACACATGACAATCTTTACACTGAAGTTTCAAAGGCCTTAGGTCCTACAGCAATAATAATGCCGATTTGTAAGAATAAGATCATTCTAATACCGTATATACAGAGCTTGTTCTCGCCCTTGTCCATATTCAGTGAATACAAGCAACAGTCTAATGTTAACCTCGTTTCGAGTCGACGTTATCAACCAACGATTTCGGAACACACTTGAAAGAATCGTAGCAAGTCAAATTAAAAAAAAAATACTTTTTTAGAAACAAAATTTACATTATTTTGAAGCAATCATAGACTTATATATTATATCTAGACTGGAAACCGGAAATAAATTTGTATCCGCGACTGATCGATTCACAGACCTATATAGATATAGATTTGAATGTACGTAAACTCTCTTTTCAGGCTCTAAGGGGAGTCGCCCCTATATTTTTTTTTCTGTCTTAGAAAAGTAATGATCTTTAGTTTTCAAAGTTTAGAAATAATGCAAAATCATTTCTAGGATATTCACGCAAATATATGAAACAAAGCCATTTCCTGTTTGTTTCCATTGAGATAATGTTTCAAAAATCCTAGATCAAAATAATTCATGTTGATTTTAATCATCTTATGTAAATTTAATAGATTGATTACCTAGATATTTCTAGATTATGTATCTAAAAATTGCAAAATAATAATTATGAGACGATAGTACTCTTATTTTTGAAGTTCAATTATCTTCTTATCTTATATAATATAGACGTTACTTCAAAAAAGATGATTACGCCCTACGCGTCATGCATTTAGTCATGCATATTAACCAATGACTTAAATTCTGCCAAGTCACTGGTTTTCCTGGCTAGCTCAGGCAACCCATTCCATGCTCTAATAGCACTAGGGAAGAAGGAGTATTTGTACAAATTTGTTCTGGGACGCGAGGAATGTACCTTTATCTTTGTGTCTTTCTGAGTATTTTATTAAATTTTGTTTTTGTATTTGAAGATTATGGTTCAGTGTTTTATGTATTATTGCTACTTTACTTTTGAGCCTTCTGTCCTGAAGGCTTTCTAAATTTAGTGATTTTACTAAAGGTGTTACTCTAGTCAAATGTGAATAATCGTTTGTTATGAATCTCACTGCTCTATTTTGTGTCTGTTCCAGTTTCTTAATGTTTTCTTGAGTTGAGGGGTCCCAAACGGAGGATGCATATTCTATTATTGGTACAAGATTGCTAGATCTAGATCTAAAAAATAAATTATATGTTACATAGGTTAGGGTAAAAAAAAAAAAGACTTCACTTCTTTTAGCTACATTACAAAACAACGCCTTGATCCAACTTTCTAAAAAATGTTCACGACATTTTTTGTAGTGTTCAAAAGTCTCCATGTCCATAAAGGAAGCAATCGTGTCATTAATTGTTCCTAAACCTGAACTAACAAAACTATGAATGATAGAGATGTGTGTGATTGGAAAATATTGTTATTGTTTTTGTTTAATGCAACTTTCATACCTATAGAGTGTTCAGTCCACTTTGGTCCAATCACCCATTTGGGGAGAGGGGTATATGGGAGAAGGTTTTTGTGCTGCTTTTCTAAAAGCAATTTTAAAAAAAAGTTGCTCCAGTCTGAATTTGAACTCAAGTCTCAAATCTCCACGATGGAAGGCTTGACGCATTAGTCACTGAGCTATGCAAGTACTTATAAAAGTAGATCTTTTTTATAGTCTTTAAAAAATGTCTATGGTCTAACATTTTTAGCGAACGACCTAATTCTCTACATAAGATGTTATCTCCCCTTACATTTCAATATAAAACTAAATTAATTAATTACGACTGGTTTATTAATAAATGCTTAATTTTTTTTTTATTGAATCATGTGTACTCATCGACAATGATTAATTGTGTAAAGTTTGAACTTAATCCGAGAAAGGGAAGTGTACGACATAACGTGTACAAGATTCCACCCGAACAGAGTGAGTAGATCTCTGTTTTGTACACATGCTAAAATGATATCGCTCAAGTTTATTTTTCTCTGTTACAACTGAAGTGGGCGGAGCCAAGCGTTATCCCACAATTCTTATGTCAATATTTGAGTCTGTACTCGAGTCTTTCTAAGCTGGCATGTGGAGAGATTTCTGCTATCAGTTTGTCACATGTCTAAATCTGACTTGAAGACAAACTCTCTAGGCCACAAGAGATTGCAAGAGATAAGGCGTCGACAAAACTGTTGCTCTGTGTGACAAGACTTTAACAATCTGCATGTAATAACTCAATTCTGATGGCAGTCTGGGTATTGGTTTAGAGAGTTTGAAGTTTGACGCTTTTTTCTTTTTGTAGACTCATTTTTGTAGCTCGCTTAGCAATGAAACGAAACATTATAACTGGTATTTTAATTGATTGAAGATGAATAGAAATACTTACTCTATAAATACTTAAGGGGAGGATTACCTTTGGAAATCTAAATTTTGGACCCAAAAATCGATTTTTAGATTTAAACATATTTAGATAGCTTATCCATTTATTTACTTGATAAGTACTTTAATTTTTTTAAAATAATGCTTTAAAACATATTTTTTTACATTTTTCGGGTGTATATTAATGACGATTTTATAAGAAAATGCAAAAATTCTCCATAGTTACAGGTTTAATAATTTTTGTGCATTGAAAATAAAATAGTCATATTTGGTATCAATTTGTTCAGCGTCCAAAGGTCTTTTAAGATTTGGCATCACTTCCTAATCTTTTATTAGTACATTTTCGCTATATTTAGAAACTTACGTACTCTTTTTGATTAGTTTTGGTGTAAATATAATAATAATAATAATAATAATTTTATTTATAAAGCGCTGTTAACAAACAAAAATGTAGGCTCAAGGCGCTGTAACAACATTACAAACATAAATACAGCTGCTAGAATAACAGTTAATCTAAAAAAGTTTTAAACAAGTAGGTCTTAATGTTCTTCTTAAAAGTGGTATAGCATGTTGTCTGTCTGAGATCAATGGGGAGTGAGTTCCAAACCTTTGGTCCGTGAACTGAAAAAGCACGCAGACCGTAGCTTTTGAGGGAGAAACGTGGCACTACTAAAAGCGTTGAGTCCATTGAGCGCAGGGTTCTCTGGGGGACATATGGAGTAATCAGTTCGCTAAGGTACAAGGGCATCTCATTGTTATATATACACTGATGACAAAGTGTGGCGACCTTGTAATCGATTCTCGCTTTCACGGGAAGCCAATGGAGCGTGCGCAAGAGCGTAGTAGCAGAATCTTGTCTAGTTTTTTTAAGGACTATTCGAGCGGCGTTGTTCTGTATACGTTGCAGCTTGGCTATTTTGTAATCAGGTATACCTGCTAGCACGGCGTTGCAGTAGTCAAGGCGGGAGAGTATGAATGCCACAGCTAGCGTTTTTGTTGACTCCGTTGTTAAATATGGTCGGATCTGGCCTAATCTGCGCAGCTGCAGATAAAGACCTTTGCAGAGCTGATTTATGTGTGGGTCGAAAGATAGTGTTGAGTCGAAGAAAACTCCAAGATTCCGCACTACGTGGACAAAAGGAACATGGCAGTTCGTGATAAAGAGAGAATCTGTGCTTTCAACTTTTGAGACATTGTTCCTAGTGCCAATCTTAATTATTTCTGTCTTGTCTTCGTTCATCTTGAGTTTATTTTCAACCATCCAATCGCTCACCCTTGCAACGGTACTACTGATTTTCTCTGCCAGATGCGACACCTCTGAGGGTACTGATGAATCGTATAACTGTGAGTCATCGGCAAAAAAATGGTATAAAATGCCGGTTGGCCGTATGACACCGCTGAGTGGATATGTGTACATAGTGAACAGTACTGGGCCTAGAACTGATCCTTGGGGTACTCCGTACTTCAAAAGTAAGCTTGTTGATTCCGTCCCGCTAACAACGACACTTTGGGTGCGTTCCGTCAGGTAGGATCCAAGCCACTTTAGGACGACTCCTGCTAAACCAAAAGTTGCAGAGAATCTGGCCATCATAATTTCATGGTCTAGCGTATCAAAGGCTGCGGACAAGTCCAGCATAGAAAGAATTGATATGTGGCCTTTGTCGGAATTGTGAAGTAAGTCGTTTAGTACCCTGACCACTGCTGTCTCTGTGCTACGGCACTTCCTATATGCAGATTGAAATTCTTCCAAGAGACCCGCTTATAAATGCTGCGTTCTGATTGGTCTATCCCAGGAAAGCCCTAGCGACCTTGTGTACGTCAGGTTATCGAGAATAAATGGCTGAACTGCCTACATACAGCGTGTTGAAATTATCGTATGTGAAAAACTAACATTTACTTTCTAAACAGTTTTAGTATCTTAAAATAAACGTTTTATATGTTCTGTGCTTGCTTTTCTTACATCTTGTAAGTAGAATTATCAACATTTTACAGTTGACTGAGTTGTAGATCTAATACTATAACTAGTCAGACTAGTCTCTCTGGCGACTCTGCTGGATTGCCTGGATATATCATATTATTCTTGTCTAGATTTATCTAGATTCTATATATATATATAAAATATATAGTCTAGATCTAGATCTATATTGATCATATTCTAGAGCTTAGACTTCTACGATTGTGACTTATTCAGTGATTGTTTTCAAGTTCATTCTTATTTGAGCTTGACTAGATCTAATCTAAGTCTTATCCATAATTATCATCACATCTACTATCATCTAGCTTTACTGCTCTAGACATTCTAGATTCTAGCTCTAGTGCTAGCCATGGGAAGATTAAAAAAAAGAAGTAAACAACTTCTAGAGGCTCGCAAGATTGCCAAGATGAAGAACACTGTTCGAAAAGATCATGAACTAGATCTAGACAAAGTAACACCAGCTCCTTCAACTCCAACTAACTCGTCAGTGTTGTTGTCTATGCAAACAAGTTCCAAAAAAAAAACTGTTGATATTCCTGCTATGGACATTGGAAGCTCTAGCTCTCTATTTAATGATCAGTCAGCTAAACAAGCATATAGAACAATCATTGACATTAGTCAAATTGAAAAATTGCTTTCACCTCTTCTGTGTCCTTATTGTAATGCTGATGGTCTAACTTTGCATTCAGATGACAACAGTCGTTTCGGACTTGTATTAAAACTGAAACTTTACTGCGATAATTGTGGCACTGTGGTGAATGATGTTTTTACATCTGAACGCTCACTCAATGATAAAAAATTTTCCATCAACACATCTGCCGTTGTTGCCTCCTCATTGTGTGGACTAGGACCATTAACGTTCAACAATTTTTGTGAACATTTAGACCTACCGGGTCTATCAGCCAAAAATTTCTACAACAGGACAAAGTCTATTTATAAGGATGCTGAAGATGTTCGTCAGGCTTTGCGTAGTAAAACTATTCGACTTGTAAGAAAGGAACATGCAAAAAATAGCAATTCAGCTCTAAGTGATGATGACATTTTGGACATTGCCGTTTCATTTGATGGTACTTGGATGACCAGAGGACACAAATCAATGATAGGTGTTAGCTGTGTCATAGATGTATTGACAGGCTATGTCATTGATTTTGAAGTACTATCTAGCTTTTGCCAAACTTGTAGCACAACTGGTACTAGACTAAAAGCACAATCTCCTGCACTCTACAAAGAATGGTTTGAATCTCACAAACCTGATTGTGATATCAACTATACAGGTGAGATATTTTTCTATTGTTTTAAAACCTTTTACAGTAATTAAAATCTAGATTCATTTTTATACTGACATGTTTTTTTTTAAATTATTTAAAAACAGCATACAAAACAGTTTATTGTCTTTCCATTAACTTTTTGTTTTATATTTTTCAGGATCGTCTGGAATGATGGAAACACATGCGGCCGAGATCTTGTGGAGGAGATCCATTGAGAAGTTCAAATTGCGCTACACCACTATGTTGTCAGATGGTGATTCTAAAGCCTTTAATAAAGTCTGTGAAATAAAACCCTATGGAGATGTACCTATAACAAAAGAAGAGTGTGTCAACCATGTGGGGAAAAGGATGGGCACTGCACTCCGTAATTTGGTTACAGATTGTAGCAAGAAAGGAATTTCACTTGGAGGTAATGGTGTAGGAAAACTTACACAACAAACAATCAAAAAACTGTCCAAGTATTACACCAGAGCGATACGGAAACACAATGATGCTAAGCAAATGAGAAATGCTATACTTGCGAGCATGTATCACAATTTTTCGACTGATAAGAGGCCGATGCATCATCTGTGTCCTTCAGGTGCAGATTCTTGGTGTTTTTATAAGTCTTGTGAGGCAAAAAATGTAAAGCCTGGTAAACACAGTCTCCATATACATACGCCTCTCAATTATGACTTACTAGCAGAACATCTGAAACCTATATACAAAAGATTGTCAGAGCCTCAACTTCTACAACGATGTTTGCTTGGCTCAACTCAAAATGCGAATGAGTCTTTTCATTCATGTATTTGGAATATTTGCAGCAAATCAAGATTTTCTTCACTAAAAAAAGTTAACTTTTCTGTTTTAGCTGCAGTAGGACAATTCAATTTTGGCTTTTCTTTTGGTAGTGAAATAAAAAGTTTTTTCAACTGCCAGGTAAGCAAAAGCAGCCAGCGACTTGGATTATTGAGACTTAAGAAACGCTTGAAAAATGCAGCTTATAAAAAACAACAAGTTGTAAAAAGAAGACTGTTATTAAGAAAGGAGGCTAAGGCACGTAAAGAATTGCAGTTTATTGAAGCTGAAGGAGTTTCATATTCATCTGGACATTTTTAAATTTTTTATGTAAGTTCTCAATTTTTGCTTTTTTTTCTCATTTCTGTTTTTTCTTAATTAGTCTTCTTAAAAGTCTTATAATTTAAGAACTAGTTGGTTTAATGATGTGAAATTTTGAATAACACTAGTTTACATGCTGTTCTTTAACTTACAAGTGTTATATATTCAAATATAGTTAGTTAACTTAGTTTTACAAACATCATTTTATTTAAAATCAGTTTTTCTCAAAATGGCCGTTTTCCAAAAATGCATTCACTAAAATTTATAAATCTTTAGAACCATTAAAGATATTTACATGAAATTTGAAACACTTATAGATCTATTGTAATACTTTCATGTGACATCTTGATTTTTTAAATATATTGTTTGGTTTTCATTTTCTATTGACATGAATGTAAAAAATATATATTTTTCTTTAAAAAAATGAATGATCAACTTTACTCTTATATGTTAAAAACAAATATTAAATTATAATAAATTTTGAGATGTCACTTTATTCTTTGTTGTTTTCTTTTTCAAATGAAAAAGATTTGACTCATATTTGTCTATTAGTTAAAGAGAAATAGCATTTTAAAAATCATATACAAAAAACAAGATGGCGGCCGTTTCCATGGCAACCACAAAAGTCAAACACATTTTTTCTATGTTTTTAAAATCAGGATGAGTTACTGTATCAACCATACAAGTTTGATAAATTTCTGATAAATATTAACGAAAATAGATTTTTTAGGTGTACCTCCCCTTAAGAAAAATGTTAAAAGTGTGCAAGCGTATAGAAATTAGAAAGCATATTGTACAGCAAATTTCCTCCAGGGATAATAAAGAATATTATTATTATTATACATCTCATTGGGTGAAATATGTGCTACACTGAGAGGGATCGAGTTCAAAACCTGAACTAGACAAGGAGTCTTTAAGTTAAGATTTATGTTGTGTTTACTAATAACAACTGGTAAAAAAAAGCAAACTAAAATTATATGACCATATTACAAGGTCCTCGGGTCTCGTAATTACCTTCCTTCAGGCAACAGTACCAGGAAAAAGAAGAGGCATACAGAGAAAACGATGGGAAGACAACATAAAGGAATGGACTGGCCTAACAATAAGGAAGGTTCTCTCCAAGGCCAATGACAGAAAGGATTCCCAGATCTTGTGGGGTGAAGGTCTTTGCGATCCCCTAGAAGAAATGCATAAATGAATACTTAATGCTATACTCCTAATGAAAATCAGTTCTAGGAACTCAGTAGAAAATAATAATAGAATAGGCATGAAAGTTTTTAGGTTTAAATTTGTCAGATAATTAGATTTCTCTTTGATACATTTATTTCAAACTGACTTGTATATTCTTATTAGTTAACTATATAGTTATTGGGATTTTCTTTTTTTTTTTTGTATGGAAACAAAATTTCATTTTCTTTTTACACTGAACTGTCAACTTGTCAAACACAACGCGAACCAACGGCGCAAGTGACAACCCACTTCCTTAGCATTGAGTTTTACATTCAACAAACATTGATTGGCCAGCACCGCGCTACACATTACAGCTTATCTCACAACTTGATATTGCTCTTTGTTTTAAATACAGACTTAAACACTGTTGTTTCAACTCAGACTTCTTAAAACAATGCTGCATTTGGATGTAAGGGTCGATAACATCACTAATGTAAGTGGATTACATTTCATAAATAATTCAAACAATATCCATCGTTTCAAATTGTTGTATTTCATTATTATTTTTAGACATTCTTTATGCTAATTGTTATGGCATAATTAGGAATTAATTATTTGTTTCGGAAATAGGGGAAGTTTTGACTTAGAGACAATCACGTGACTAGTAAAAACAAGACTAGGTTGTAGGCTGAAGGAACTATCAGCCAAGATAAACAGACTACCTCCAGAACGCATTAGAGATAGGAAGATTCTTATGAACGTATAGAGTTAGTTAACATTCGACGGTACCCTCCATTGTTATTAAACTTCTTGTTCGACATTCAGTAGCAGCGTCAACTAACTTAAATTGATTGTTCGGCCTTTCGCCGGTGTTATTGGATTTCGTTGAGTTATTTGAATTAGACACCGCGGAAGCGCCTAACAGAATAAATCTAGTCAAGTTCTTTTTTATGTCAAGAAAACGTTGCTAGTTCCAAACGAAGTGTGGCCATTGTTTCTATCAAGAGAATAAGCCTTGAACTGCAACTATAAAACACCTGATGTTGTATACAAAAGCCCTCCACAGAGAACCATAATTACTCTTTAGAGTTTGGGTTCAAGTGGATGTTAGAAATGAATAATGCAACAAATGAAGTATAAACGTTAATCTCCAAAATTAACTTTTGTCAAAACATGAAAAGAATCATTTTTTAAATGTGAAGAAAATTAATATTGAATGATTTTTTAGTGATTTTTTAAATTTAGTGTTTGAAAAAATGTATTTGAGCATTTCAGTTAATTGGGTATGTTGTACGGGAATTGCAGCTGTAAAAATAAAATGAAAGACTTGTTCTAGGTCCCTCATCCCCTGGCTCTTCCAACACACAAACACATAGAAAACGTAAAACTCATCTTATGAAATCAGACGTTAGTTCAAAAAAGAAAAAAGATGATTACGTCCTACGCGTGTTCCTAGGTCAATCTAGTCATGCATGTTAATCTCTCATAGCAATGCAAAAGAAGAAGCACTTGTACAAATTTGTCCTAGCAAAAATGAAAGTTCAAATATCCGAATTTCGATAAAATCACAAAATTTGATTTAAGAAATGTTACAGTCGTTTGGTTGTAGTGATGGCCATATATTCGTTAGCCATTAGACACAGAAGAGGGTCAACTTTTGAATCGGCCAACTTATTATTTAAAAAAAAAGTGCTAAAATTCTTGGTGTATTTTTTAAACAAATGCACAAACCTATAGTTATATATGTTCTAAAATACACAATTACACAACCATAGAACAGGTACAAGAATATAAATATCTAGGTACAACTATCAACAACAAACTAAAATGGAATGAACACTGTCAAAACATATACAAGAAAATTCATCAGCGACTTTTCTATCTCAGAAAGCTAAGAAAATTTAACATAGACAAAACAATAATGAAAATCTTCTACACAGCAACTATCAGCAGTCTAATCAACTTTGCCATCACCTGCTGGTATGGTAATACTTCAATGGCACAAAGACATAGACTTAATAGACTAATTAAAAAAGCATCGTATATCACTCAAATACAGCTACCATCTCTTGAAGAGCTTTTTCAAGAAAGATGCATTTCCAAAACACTCACGATTCTTAAAGGCAACCTGCACCCATTAAACCACTGTTACATAAGATCTGAACGAAGTGGTCGTCTCTTTTCCATTAGGATAAAACAGAAAGATTTAAAAACTCCTTTATGCTACTATCGGTCAGAGTGATACAAGATCAGCTGTCGACATCGAGAACTACATAGGAGTCCAATTCATAAAGCGCTGGTTGTGAGTGTGTATGTGTTTCGTGAGTGAATGTTGTTCGAATTTTTCATCCATATTGTTTTTATAAAGTAGTTATGCTGAGGTTGTCAGTTGTAGTCAAACTGAATTTCCATTTGATTGGATGAATAAAATTATCTTATCTTATCTTAATATATCCGGGTGTTTTTAAAATGGCACTTTCTTTAAAGAACATTTGCAGTGATTGAGGAGATAAAAAAAATCTCTAGATCTAACTTTTAAAGCCAATGCTATTCTTTTCAGATAGGTTGGGTTTAAAGTAAAAAAAAAATGGAGCTAATATTTTTATTTATTTTGTAACTAGAGAAGATCTACATAGATCTAGAATTAGATCTTAGCTTAGGCCTATGTATAATTTATTCAAAACATTATTAAACTAGACATACCTGAGAAATGTTATTTGAAATCTCATTGCAAATGTATTACTTTCTTGATGACAATATCTCAAGCGTAGCAGTTGATCTCCGTAACAACTCTTTTTTTTAATAGGCCTACCTCTTTTTAGTTGACCATTTGTTTATAAATAAGTTATGAGTTGTACCACAGTCATACAGTGACAGTTTAATGCTTCCTTCATTGTGAGTTTATTTGTGCTACAAGGAGTTAAGATAATTTGATCCTGTGGTGCTAAATGTGCAAAACTCTCTCGTTGAAAATAGCTTTTAAATTCTACAAAATTGCGTTGAAACACTTCCTTTAGTTTCAATATATACATCAGATACACCAGAAAGTGTGCTATTTATAGTTTGTCTAATATGTATGAAAACCTCCATATTGGCTACAACATAGTGGAATGTCTTCAGTGCTTATTTTACCTAAAACATTACAGGGAGTTCCTTCAAAGAAAAAAATATTTACATCCTACGCGCATCCATGTAGTCGTGTATGTTAATTAGTGACTTCAACTCAGTAAGTCATTGGTTTTCCTGGTTGATTCAGACAACCCGTTGAATTAGCCCAAGGTTATTTGAAATGTGCCATTATCTTTGTGTCTAAGTATTTATATAGTGTTTTAGTTCCTCTCTCTCTCTCTCTCTCTCTCTCTCTCTCTCTCTCTTTAGAGTCTTGGACTTAATATTATCGCCATATAAAATGGCTCACTACCGCAGAAATACGCTTCTTAAGAAAAAATACACTCGATTAATTGGCTGCGTCTTATGCCAGGTGTCAATGGGGATAAGCTTCCATTGTCAATAAAATACTTCCAAACGGCACGCGTCTGAAATAGCCTCTAACAACTTAAGTCTAGCACCTGGTCTGCTATTGTGGCTTAGATTTTATGCTCTCATCAAAACTGCTCTTACTAGGCGGATACCTGGCGCCTTAAAACCGGGATCATTTGGCAGACGGAGCTCGTCGGCTTAGTAAAGCAGTTCATCTTGGAGATAGCCTTGTGGTACTAAGGGTTCAGGAGAAAACCTCGAGGAAAATCAGGAATGAAGCCCTTTAGGCGTTGTTTGTATCAACAATGATATTCCCTCCGGCATCTTCTGCAGAATGTAATGAAAAGCGCTACTTTAGATCACATCAGCAAGGCCGAGAGAGGGACCATGACGCATGGGCTACCCATGGCCCCTTAATCTAAGGCCTAGGAATACGCCCCAGAGAGAAACTCTGGTGCGGCTGGAAAATGGCTAAAACAGCACGGAGGCAACAGTTACTGGTTATAATTATAATTATATGATTAGCTGAACTTATGGATGCCATGGGGTGTCTCTGACTGTGGGATTTTTGCGCCTCACTTATAAACTACATAGATCTAGATCAGAGATAGATAGTATTCATGCCTAAGTAAAATGGTCCCAACTACGAAGAGCTGGAATCGAAACGACTATTTAATCAGTTTAATGGATAGTTGTGTTACGAAAGGATATCAACAGAAAATATAAGAAGTAATATATACTTTATGTTCAAATAAAATTGATCGAATCTGAATCAAGATCAGATCGAATCAGATTATCTAGTTGGAAGGGAACCTCGCTGTTCAGTTTCAAAAATGTGCAGACGTCTACCGACACATATTTTCCTTCCAACTTCCAGAAACCATGAAAAGAATGTAAGTTAATAGTAGGAATTGAAAAAGAGACCTCCAAGATGCTGAATCAACACTTTAAAAACAAAACTAGACAAAGATCGCTCCTAATAACACGAGGACGTCGTTGTCGATGTTTCAGGTTACACTGCAAAGAGAATAGCCGACTGCAAAGAGAATAGCCGACTGCAAAGAGAATAGCCGACTGCAAAGAGAATAGCCGACTGCAAAGAGAATAGCCGACTGCAAAGAGAATAGCCGACTGCAAAGAGAATAGCCGACTGCAAAGAGAATAGCCGACTGCAAAGAGAATAGCCGACTGCAAAGAGAATAGCCGACTGCAAAGAGAATAGCGGACTGCAAAGAGAATAGCCGACTGCAAAGAGAATAGCCGACTGCAAAGAGAATAGCCGACTGCAAAGAGAATAGCGGACTGCAAAGAGAATAGCCGACTGCAAAGAGAATAGCCGACTGCAAAGAGAATAGCCGACTGCAAAGAGAATAGCCGACTGCAAAGAGAATAGCCGACTTCACAGAACAAAATATTGTAACAATGATTCCAAATGCCTGACAGCAAACGTGGACAAAGCACACCCAATTTAACCATGTGTGAATGTTTTTAAATTAGTGTTAACTCATTTTTACAAGTATTATTTATTTGATCAAGGGATGAAATGACCAGGTGATAAAGTAACCTGGGATAAAGTGACCAGAGATGAAATGACCAGGTGATAAAGTAACCTGGGATAAAGTGACCAGAGATGAAATGACCAGGTGATAAAGTAACCTGGGATAAAGTGACCAGAGATGAAATGACCAGGTGATAAAGTAACCTGGGATAAAGTGACCAGAGATGAAATGACCAGGTGATAAAGTAACCTGGGATAAAGTGACCAGAGATGAAATGACCAGGTGATAAAGTAACCTGGGATTCTCTAAGATCCTTTAGATTTAGATGTCGTAATTGCCATCAATTCAATCGATAACGGCGAATGGGAGGGCAAAAAAAAAAAGGTTGTTAGGGCAGAGACCACACGTTCAAACTCCTATCATTAGAGCAATGGACATATTTGTTCCATTGACTGATTGCAGGACCTAGATCCAAGTCTTTACGTGGATGGTTTTTTTTCATTTCACAAAAAAAGAAAAAGAAATGCGGATCTTTTATGCTGAAGTTTATGTAACACGTGGTGAAGAACATAGCCTATATAAAGTAAATTACGTTACTTAATAACATGCTCAAAATAATCCATGATATTTAATATTTATTCTAATTTCTAATGGCTGGCATTATTTATGTTAGTAATAATTTTTTGAGACACAAATGAACATAAAGTCAGACTTGATCTGACTATTCCGTCCTTATCATTGTCTCCATTCAGTAACAGAATGTATTTATTTATATATTTTATAATATATTTAAAGATATGCCCAAAAGAAGAAATTTTACATCGAAATGTATAAAATTAACATTTTCGTATTAATTGGATTAATTACAGAGTTAGTGGCGAACACAAGTTTTCAGATGCTCTTTCAAACTGTGGTCTTACAATCCCAGAAAAATTCAACTCCTAGCTGGCATTAAGGTGTATCAAGTAATCTTTCATTTAAACATATTTTTTTTTTCGTAAAAAATGTTTTGTTGGCAGTAGCTACATCACACAATGAAAGACGCAGCGGTCTTAAGGCATGTCGACCTGTGACATTATTGAGCCAGGGTCTCTGATTCAGTCATCGTGAGCCGACGATTAAATCTATTACGCATAGATGCATGGTGACATATCCTTTCTTGACACCAGAGAAAGTCACATACTGTACACAAAGAGACCTTGCTGCATACCCTGCTTCGATATCACAGCCACATACGATGTCGTTTCAAAGTATACCACCGCATAATGGCAGGTTGTCTAGTCATGAAATAAAACTAGCATCTAAAGGAGAGATGTCAATACAACTCAAAGACTCCATTTATAATTTTAGTGAGAGTACCAATGTTATTTATCCAACCGATGGATCTAGTCAATATTGTCAAGAAAAAACACCAAGTAAAGAAACTTTTGACACTCAAATAAACCAAAACATATTCCCTGGTGAGTACTCTTTAGCAAATTAAATCTGTTAACTTTAGTCCTACATTGTAAAGCCTACTATTATAGACTTGAACACTTGATGTGTGTGTAGCTAAGTGGCAAGACGATTGGATTCTGATTCGAGGTTTTAGTAAATGCTGCGATTTTTAAATAAAGATTTAAAGACCTCTTCGGTCGACGCAGCTCTAATCGTTAGATGAAAGTTAAGTTTCTTGATTGTTAACCGTCAGACACCGAAACTGGGTCAGAAACAAATAAGTTTCACTGTCTCTGCACCGCTGACATCTACAACTAAATTAGAAAATGAATTTTGCGTGATTTTATTTTGTTTTTGTTTTTTTTTTGTTGTGCTTAGTTAAAGATTCTATATTCTGTAAATCTTCAGTCCCTAAGCAAGACGATGGTCAACCTAATATGGAGGAGGGTATTTCCTCTAAGGACAAGCAACTAACAGCTACATTGAAATGGTGAGTCCATGTAGTAAATGATATAATGATTTTTTGGCAACTTATAATAAACTTATATGTAGGTCAACAATAATAGGGGATAAATATTTTTGTATATTTTTTTACTGGTTGGCACATTCTACAACCGGCCAATTTCAAAAACCATTTTTTTGTTTCACTTTTAAATCTTAATGCACATTTATTAGAAATCACTGCATTGTGCTTTAGGCGAGTAATTGGATCTTGCAGGTTTAGTGTGTGTGAATGCGTGTGTGTGTGTGTGTGTGTGTGTTGACTAAATTTTGAAAAGGAAAATCTTTTTTTTCCAAAACTTCTTATTTAGTTTGCTAACTCTTCATGGGTGGACAGGCACGGATCTTTAAAACGGCTCTAAAGATATTCCAAAAAATTTTACAGCATTGTGAAAAAAAAAATTACCAGCTAATGGGCGACACAGATAAAACTTGCTTGAGCGTTATATTTTTTCAATAATCATCTTAAAATTAAATTTGGTCTAGAGATCAATATCTCGAACACTTCAGTGGAAACTCCAGCTTCTATTCACCAAAGGGTTAAATAAACAAATCACTCTGTGGTTGTGTCATGTTCAGAAACATTACGCACAGTGGTATGTAGAATTCAGTCTAGACTACCGTCTTTTCATGTTGTAAGTCTGTATAACCAAACTATAATTTTATATACTCTGAAATTACTCTGAATAGATTTATACAAAGATTTTTTTTTCGGGGGAGAGAGAAATAGTCAGGTTAATAAATGCTTAATAAATGCTCCTTTTTAGCGGCCACCGAAAGGGGAAAAGACGCTATTAGTTTTGTGCGAAATGTCTGTCCTTCTGTCCGTCCGTCCCGTTTAGATCTCGTAAACTAGAAAAGATATTGAAAATCCGACATCACAATATTTTAGACCAGTGATTCCCAAAGTGGTCTATATAGACCCCCAGGGGTCTATGAAGACTTCCAAGGGGTCTACGAAAGTTTAAAAGGGAATTGGGGGTCTATGAGATGTGCAAGGGGGTCTATGATAAAGAATCTCAATTTAGCATGTCGTGACTTTAATTTTGACAATGGGAATCTTTTCATACACACATTTATGATTTGTACCTTAGGAAATCCTTAAAATTTTTATCATCCTGATTGAATGAAAAATTGTTTTATTTAATTTAATAACTAGATTTAAAGAGTGTAGTTTTGTCTAGTTATAAAATTAACAAACAGAAATGTAGACTGTACAGCGTTAAGTATTTGAAATTGAACTTCATTACTTCCTTGTCAAACAAGCGAGTGTTAATGTGCCATTTTTTATGATGCCATGAAACCAATTAAGCTGGAGGATCATTTGAGATGATGCCACCCTGATAAAAAAAAAGATAAAGGTTTGCAAAACGTTCAAACACTCAAAGATAAAATTTATAAAACAACCATAAAAATCTCTCTTTGACCTGACATTGAGAAGATGATGATTAGTGAATGTTTTACTATATCTCTTTACTTATAGTAAAATACTGAAAACCTCACACGATAGGCAAATTATTTATTTTAACAGCCGTTGAAGAAATTGTAAAAACTCTTACACAAACTTATATCATTAAAAGAATTTTATGTTTGGGTTCTGTGGCCGGTGTCTTGTTTTGGGCCTCTTGATGAAGAGTGCAATTTTGAAGACATGGTTGGCATTCTCTGGTGACACTCCAAAAGGGCAAAAGTCAATGGTCCCAATTTTGAGCTTCTGGAACATATGTTTTCTCATTATGATGTGTACGGTTCTGATGTGAAAAATTATAGGTGGTCCTATCGGAATAGATAATAAAAGATGTCATCGAATGAGAGCTTGTCCATTTCTCGATTTTACAATTGACTATTGGTTTCTTCATTTCTTCCGGATAGAGTGCGATGTTGAAGTGTGTATTTGTTTTCTCACATTTGGCAAGTGTGTCAGCCTTCTATTTCCTTCTATTTCAACATTGGAGAACAGCATTCTTGCTGTTGTTGTTGAGCTTTACAATGTGACCCAATATGTTTTGTACAAAATCTTTTGTATGTTCCTTCAGATTATGTGGATAATTACATCCTAGCCCAAACCTCCCGACTGGAGATGCGAGCAGGCAAGGTGACTACCGAACGTCATTTCAGACATCATGAGTTGTTTTACTCAGGAGGAATCAGAGTTTGTCAAGCTTTGAAGGACTATTTTTTATATCGGCCATGAAAAAAACAACTGTTTAGTGAACTTGGCTGATTCGCTAGCATGGTAGCTGTTAGCTCCAGTGCTCCTATTTCTTCACTGTGGTTGTCATAGAGCTCATTAGTTATAATGAACTTAATTTTTAAATTATTTTTTCTCCATTGGGCCATTAAATGAGTATTCCAGCTCCTCCGTTTGTGGTGGATTTCTGAGAACCATCCATGCAAACTCTGACCCATTGGTTGTTAGGGCAATGGATTTATAGAAGAGCTCACTAAATTCTTGAGCTCTGTTGGAATGTAGTCAAATATTTCTTTCTTCTAATGTAAGTCTTTGCAGACGACATATTTCTGCAAACAACATATTTCTCTATACAGCTGGCTGAGTCAACCTTGTCTGGTAATGAGTTTTTTTTTAAAATTATTATGGCTCAAGAAATCCATGAAAAACTGCTCCAAGTGAAAACTTTACTATGATGTTTAAGGCACATAAATATTTAATGTTTTAAAGAACTACTTCATAAAACAGCAAATCCCTATAAGAAAAATTATCTCCGTAGCAACGGATGGTGAGCTTGCAAGACTTTAAAAACAAAAATTTTCCAATGTGTTTAGTGATTGTATGCTATACGTATTCACTGTTCTATAATGGGTTTTAATTTGTGCCAGTTAATAGAGTTATTAAGAAAAAGTTCAACTTAAAATGTAGTTTTAATTATGTGTAATTTGAAATTGATGAATTTTCAAAAATTCAATATAACTTAAGCAGGGGGTCTACGGAAAACCAGAAAACATGGCAAGGGGTCTACGAGACAAAAAAGTTTGGGAACCACTGTTTTAGACCATTCAAAGTTCTGATGCAACGGCTACTTTTCTTTTTCTGAAAGCGAAAAATCTAATTTTTAAAATCAGTTATGCAAGCAGTTTTTTAAAGAGAAAAAGCTAATTAGTATGCATTATAAGTTAGACCTAAATTAAAACGAATAGTAATCTTGTAAACTTCATTTTCGTTAATTTTTTTACTTGCGGGAATTAATTTTGTTTGTTTTTTTGAGCATTCGAAGAGAGATTGAGCCTTTTCAAAACAATTACATCAATTATAAGACTTCAATTAGGCCAGGAGAGGCGCGGTAGCTGAGCGGTAAAACGCTTGGCTTCCGAAACGGGGGCACCGGGTTCGAATCCTGGTGAAGACTGGGATTTTCAACTTCGAAATACTTAGGCGCCTCTGAATCCACCCAGTTCCAATGGGTACCTGATATTAGTTAGGGAAAAGTAAAGGCGGTTGGTCGTTGTGCTGGCTACATGACACCCTCGTTAACCGTAGTCCACAAAAACAGATGAACTTTACATCATCTGCCCTAGAGACCACAAGGTCTGAAAGGGGAACTAGTTAGGCCAGGTTCACATCTAACTTTGCATTCACTTGCACCTATCCTTTGATCTGCTGTACCGTTGGGGCACTACACAAGATCTGTCAACCTTCTTTCTCCATTCTTATCTCTCATTTGTCTTTGATATAATTTCATTTTGATGTTCTTTCTAAAATATTAAAGCCTGCCTGGGTGGACCACTTCGGTGGCCGATTTTGAGTTTGTGTTTCCACACAAACTGTCTTTGTAATCTTGTTTATTTATATTTTATTAGTTCTCAAGAGCAAAGTAATCGCTCTTACAAAAGGTCATCCACTGAATAAAGGATGAATTGTCAATTTAAAAAAAAAATTAACTATGTACTTAAGACGAAAAAAACACTTTCTATAAATAATTTAGATTTACTGAACTTTCAAGACTAACTGTTTATGTGGAATAATTACTAAAGTTCTTGATCGAGAACTGAATTGCCTAAGTGTTGATGGTGCGTGTGTGTTGGGTGAACTTTGTGTCAAGGGAAGGGAGACTAAGGAGGATGCAAAGAATAGATAGTTTATATTTATGGGCTATAACTAACTGAGTGTGTATAAAGGACGGGTATAGATAAGGGCTGGATCTTGATTTAGACCTGACGAGCCAAAGAAATCTAAATATATGTTGAAAGGTTTTAAGAAAGGAGATACCCTTTCGAATAGATCTATTGATTTAAAAAAAAAAGAAAAAGTATTTTATCTTACACAGCGTTAAATTGTAATTGACTGTTCAAATGTGTGTATCTAAATCTCAGGCAATTCTTTTGGAAGGAGATAAAGTAATATTATTTAATTTTTGACGACTACAACAGATGGTAGTGTAAGGGAGAAGCAAAGCTATGTGACGGGGCGTCCTTTTCGGAATGTGACTTGCCCATGGATGAAGCAAAGGAATGTTTTAACCTTCACGGCTACTACTGATGCGTCCAACAATAAAGAGTATCATACTATTCAAAGGCTTGAGTGACCTATTCTACAATAAGTATAGCTAAAAATGTCCTTTTTGTGTGTGTACATTGGACAATATTTAGTGACCTTGGTACACCCATTGTCAAGTTTTTTCTAAGATAAAAATCTGTTATTTTCAATGAGTTTTTGAAATAAAATTGTTGGACATGAGAAGCGTATACCTCTTTCTTACATGTTTATGTTTGTATCACTCTGTGATGTATGTCATTTATAAAATGTTTGTATCACTCTGTGATGTATGTCATTTATAAAATGTTTGTATCACTCTGTGATGTATGTCATTTATAAAATGTTTGTATCACTCTGTGGTGTATGTCATTCTAGAATGTTTGTATCACTCTGTGGTGTATGTAATTTATAAAATGTTTGTATCACTCTGTGGTGTATGTCATTTATAAAATGTTTGTATCACTCTGTGGTGTATGTCATTTATAAAATGTTTGTATCACTCTGTGGTGTATGTCATTTATAAAATGTTTGTATCACTCTGTGGTGTATGTCATTTATAAAATGTTTGTATCACTCTGTGGTGTATGTCATTCTAGAATGTTTGTATCACTCTGTGGTGTATGTCATTTATAAAATGTTTGTATCACTCTGTGGTGTATGTCATTCTAGAATGTTTGTATCACTCTGTGGTGTATGTCATTTATAAAATGTTTGTATCACTCTGTGGTGTATGTCATTTATAAAATGTTTGTATCACTCTGTGGTGTATGCCATTTTAAAATGTTTGTATCACTCTGTGGTGTATGTCATTTTAAAATGTTTGTATCACTCTGTGGTGTATGTCATTCTAGAATGTTTGTATCACTCTGTGGTGTATGCCATTTTAAAATGTTTGTATCACTCTGTGGTGTATGTCATTTTAAAATGTTTGTATCACTCTGTGGTGTATGTCATTCTAGAATGTTTGTATCACTCTGTGGTGTATGTTATTTTAAATGCTTGTATCAATCCGTGGTGTATGCGATTCTAAAATGTGTATATACTAACTTGAGACGTCCCTCTCCAATGTTCTGTTGGTGTCCAATGTTCTCAACACTTTCCAATGTCTGCTCTGCTCAAGGCTCAGTGAGAACTATGAACTGGCAGAGGGTGTTTGTTTACCGCGTTGTGTTCTCTACCTTCACTACCTAGACTTTTGTAAGAAACAAGACTTTAAACCTGCAGGGGCAGCAACTTTCGGAAAGGTAATTACATCTCTATTCCATAGCTTTAGTCTTTAACCTAATTTCTGTACTTTCGTTCAAAATGCACATTTCTATAGTTCACTAACAAAGATGTTCACTGATAGAGATCAAAAGGAAACTTATTGAACGCAGAGCTCTTGTCATGTCACGTCTTAACAGAAGTTTTTCTCATCCGCAGTTAATTCGCCAGAAATTTAAATCTATAACAACCAGAAGATTGGGGACACGAGGACAGTCGAAGTAATCAAGCTTTTTTTTAATTGAACAATCCTATTTTAAAATGAGCACGTCTTTATCGTGTTACAAATGTACTACGTCTGTTAGTTTATACCTACGTGTCACATATATGTATGTATAGGTATGTATCAAATATTTAAAAATATCTCTATTTTCATTCAGGTATCATTATTATGGTATCGGTATCCTAGAGTCTTCTGTCTATTATCAGTCTGTATATACAGGTAAAGGTTTAACAAGGTGAGTACATCAAAACATAATTATTTCTTCTAGGCTAAGATCCACACTGACAAACACATTAACTTCTCTTACATTTAAGTATTTACAATACAGTACACTGACTTCTTTCACGTGTTAGTTATGTGCAACTGACGTTCTTAACACGATAGCAAGACCATGTCAAGATGATGTTACTAGCTTCACTTATAACAATGTGTTACTAGCTTCCGTTACAACAATGTCAAGATGATGTTACTAGCTTCACTTATAACAATGTGTTACTAGCTTCCGTTACAACAACGTCAAGATGATGTTACTAGCTTCACTTATAACAATGTGTTACTACCTTCCGTTACAGAAATGTCAAGATATTATTTTGTTGTGAATGATGTGATTATTTTATATTCATGTGTAACAATTATATTTGCACACTCTAAACTGTTCTAGCTTTCCTGTTCAATGTAGCACCATATATTTCACGACCTGCATCTTGTTAAGTTATCCACCTGACACAAACCTCTGCATATCTTATTTTATATAATACAGACGTTACTTCAAAAAAAGAAGATGATTACGTCCTACGCGTAATGCATTTAGTCATGCATATTATCAATGACCTAAATTCTGCTAGCTCAGGCAACCCATTCCATGCTCTAATAGCACTAGGGAAGAAGGAGCATTTGTACAAATTTGTCCTAGCATATGGAACGAGAAATGTGCCTTTATCTTTGTGTCTTTCTGAGTATTTAATTAATTATTTTTTTTTTGTATTTGAAGATTATGGTTCAGTGTTTTATGTATAATTGCTACTTAACTTTTGAGTCTTCTATCCAGAAGGCTTTCTAAATTGAATGATTTTACTAAAGGTTTTACTCTAGTAAAATGTGAATAATCGTTTGTTATGAATCTCACTGCTCTATTTTGTGTCTGTTCCAGTTTCTTAATGTTTTCTTGAGTTGATGGGTCCCAAACAGAGGATGCATATTCTATTATTGGCCAAACCAAGGTTAAATAACATTTTATTTTTATGTTATTATTTGATTCAACAATCGATTGTAAATCATACCTGACCTCAAATGCGAGCCTGTGATCATAAGTAGTCTTAAACTCTTTTTGGCACCATTCTATTTGACTTTGGTAGTTTCCAGTTACTAATTACCATTGGGATGTAAAAGTAGCAGTGGCCACTTATTTATTAATCAACGTATGCCAGCTCTGACCCATGTATTTTTATTGAATATTGAAATCTTTATTTAATTTTGCAATCAATTTCTATTCTAATTGTTTTCCATATTAATACACAGGTTTTCAAGTATTAAGATTAAAACTGAGGTAATATAATTTTCATAGTACCGATAACTCTAATGATGCTTAATTATATTTTGTCATTTTTTGAGCTGCTAAAATAAGTATAAAGTTTAACTGAGTAAAATTTGAAATCTCACTTAAATTACCATATTGGCTGTAATCTGTAACATATGAATGCTAATTATCGTCATCAATTTACTGAGTTGTGTAAAATTATAACTGACACATATGTTTTACCTGACCTGATACTGTTTTAATGATTTAGAACTCCAATAGAAAATATTCGCTCAGTTCAAAGACTGGAACATTATTACCTGAATTTCCTAATGCTCACAAGTTCAAATTACCAAGTAGTGACATCACTGAAAAGGTAAACAGACATCTATAACCTTTTATTTTCGTTATTTTAATACATCATAAAGTTACAATCAGCAGGGAAAAAAAAAGACTTCATGAGATCTCTGAGTATACTTAAACTTTTAATCCAACTTTTCTTTAAAAGCGACATTTTTTTCCCAATATTCTTGTATGCCTTGCAAAATAAAAGCGGTTGAAAAGAGCAGTAATGTTGCACTCGGCCAGTTTACCCAAACCTATTTTTGCCTGCTCAACGTCATTGCGTTTAGCAATCTTATTCTTATTCTTACAATAGATAATTCTTATTTTTGCTTTTAATGGCAAGCATTATTCTAGCGGTAGATATAGATTTAGATTAGTGATGCCCACCATAATTCTACCTGCGGGCCATTTTAATTTCCAACAGTCGTGTCGCGGGCCACAGGAACGAAAACGTACACAAATAAAATGAAATCGACCTGAAACTATTTGAATAGAAACTGACATTAATTAATGAGACATTGGAAGTTAATCTTTTTTTTACGCGTCGGAAAGTGGCTTCATTTCTCTACTTAAACTGTGAGCAAACTAGCTTTACCACAGACTCATTTTCTTGCCTCTTTTTGATAAAAATTCTCATCAATCCTCCGATCTCTAAGCGTACTTTTTCAATCTTTTATTTGCGGCCGGCTTAAACCAAGAATGCCATCAGATGGGTTTCATAATGCCGTTATTTATGTTTTGTTTTTAAACATCCACACTCTCTTTACAACTTAAATATGTTGGCTTATTATCATGTTCCACAAACAAGTAAAGATCCGTTCATTTTCCAGGTAAATTCTGCATTCAGAGCCCCATTTCAAAAACACACAAATGTTAAAGATTAATAGTGAGGGCCCTAACCTAGGAAAAGATGCATTTTTCAATTATTTTTTTTACAAAGGAGGGATTTTCTACACTTTCTGCTGACTTTTCGGCGGGCCGGATAGAATCACGTTGCGGGCCGGATGTGGCCCGCGGGTCGTATTTTGGGCATCACTGATCTAGATGATATGGTACCAAAAGCCTCCTCAAGTCCCTTTTCTTGTATGATATCAACTTCGCATTTATCTATGGAATAAATATAATTTTTAAAAAATATGACTATTAATTTAGAAATTGTGCCGAAAAAATTTGCCCCTTCTTCCTCATTTGACATTTAATAAATAAAAAGCGATTTATCTTGATATCTGATTGAAACTTTATTTGTGTAAACTTTACATTAGAGCTTATGTTTAGGTCTACTATACGTTAGTGTCTTTTACTATTCACTACTGTTTAACCGGATTCTTGTTTCTGCAGATGAACACTTTACTAATTATGTATAGAACACATTCACAGAGAATTCTGGATAGCGTCATAACAGCGAATTTTGAAGAGGTAAGAACCTTTCTCTCAGCTTTTGTGATCACATTTATTGCAAGAATTTTAGTCAATGTTCTCTCCCTTGCAACATTCCTTTAGTTACTGAGTCAAAGTTTAATTCAATAATTCTTAGTCAATAAATGGTGAAATCAAATTCTCAAAACCTTTCAAAATCCTAGGGAGAGGAGGGGGGCGCTAGCAATTTTATACTCTCTCTCTCTCTCTCTCTCTCTCTCTCTTTCACAAAAGCTTCTGCACCTGGATCCGCAGATCAACAATCTTCGATTATAGACTTAAAAATGACAAACCCTTGATTGGGCCATGATTTAGATTGTCTGTCTAAAAAGATACTGGAAGACAAGATTATTTAACACGGTTAGCCTGCTTAGAACAATAAAATTGAATAGCCACTTGGAACCAGCTAGATCTAGAATCTAAATATAACATGAGCGTAGCCAGGACCCCCCCCCTCCCCAAATTAAATCCTTTCCCCGAAAGGGGGGGAGGGGTCGGAATTTAGTGACTGATTTTTTGCTTTGATTTTGTTTATTTTAGGAGAGATTTTAACACTAAACCATCACTTGCCCCAGCGCAGCCTCAGGGGTTTTGAGTTTTAAAAAAAACCTACCAGGGGGTCTTGCAGTTAAATCCCCCTCTTCTATAAAAAAAAAACAAAAAAAATAATGTAAATGACAATTCCCTAATTCCAGGAGCATAGCTAAGAGGGGTTTTGATTTTAAACCCTCCTCCGAAATTTAGGAAAAAAAAACACTTCAATATAAGACTATCCATACATCAGTCACCAGATTCTATGAGCGTAGCTAAGACGGGTTTTGTGTTAAACCCCTCTCCTCCAGCAGCGGGGTTTGCAGCTAAAAATGACCTCATCAATATAAAAAAAAAATAATTACACACTCAAAATTCTATGAGCGTAGCCAAATGGGTTTTGAGTTTAAAACCCCTTCAGCGGGGTCTGAAACTAAAAAAAATACCTCTTCAATATAAAACAAGCAAATTACGCACTCAAATTGCTATGAGCGTAGCCAAAGGGGGTTTCGAGTTTAAACCCCCTTTCAGCGGGGTTTGATTTTAAAAAATACCTCTACAATATAAAAAAAAGCAAATTACACACTCGAAATTCTATGAGCGTAGCTGATCCAATGGGGTGTTTGAGTTTAAATCCCCCCTCCTCCAGAGGGCTTTTTTTAAAGTTTAAAACCCCTCCAGATGGTTTTTAGTTTAATATCTCCCTACAGTGAGTTTTGAGGTTGAAAACCTGTCTCTTCAATATTATTCTAAAGCAAACTAAATTCACCAAATTCTATGCGCATAGCTTAGTGGGGTTTCGAATTTTTTAAATTATGTTTTTTTAGTTTAAACCCCCCCCCCCCCAACTGATCATTTTGACGATAAAACATCCCTTTTCGATATAAAATCTAAGGCAAACTACAGTCACCTAATTCCAAGAGCGTAGCCAAGAGAAGTTACAAATTTCTACCTGTGTCTGGGCTCCATTAATAAAATTCAGTGAATAGTCATCTGTTGATATTGAAAAAGACTAATTGTGGCTCAACAAAGATGGCTATGACATATTTTAGGAGTCAGTTATAGAGATCGGGACTCAATCAAGGAAATCCTTTACCGAACTGGGAGTCGACCCCTTAGTAAGGTAGTGACAGAGCGTCGCATAAGGTTTGCGGGACATGTTCTCCGACAAAATGAATTACGCATAATAAAAGTTGCGATGACATGGTGACCATTACGAAGAAAACGCAAACAGGGACATCCTAGTATAACATTTCGCCACATTTTCATGGAGGACCTCAGAGCAGGTGGGAAGAGGCTTTAGATATTGCCAGTGACTGATTTTGTGGAAGCAGCTTGCCACCCAATGCGCCGAACGGTGCCTGGGAATCTAAGTAAGTATGAATAGCAGATTAGGTTTTTGAAATAAAACATTTTAATAGCAGCATAATGCACTGTAGATACCTCAGAACATGCATTTTGTTGGCTTTCAATACCGGAAATAGTGTTTGACGGCGGGGCTCCGCCCCGAACCCCGCTGTAGGAGCTCACAGCGCTCCCCAGACCCCCTTGATGCAATGGCCGGGAGTCTACAATTTTCCACCAACTCCAGGAAGAACCTATTCTAGGGTACAATAAACGTCTTTCGAAAGAATGAAGGGTCAGAATGTAATAAAGATTAATTATCTTTACACGCACGCACGCACGCACACATTATATATATATGTGTTAAAACATGGGCTACGCCCATGAAATCTAGTCTAAATTAAATATTATAGACTTTCTATGGTAGTCTATTCCCTAAGCAAGAACAAGTTATATCTTTTTTTTGTTACTTATAACTTGTCCTTGTTGCGGCAGGGAATCAAAGGTAGCTATTTCCTTCATGGCTTGTCATGTCGTAAACCATAGCATTATTTTCTGACTATTTGAAAGATGGGGGAAATTTCAGTTAGCCTATTAAAGGGAAGGTGAGGTTTCTAGCATAGAATATTTTTGTAGAAGTCTCATTCTTCCAGACAAAAGAATATTTGTCTTTTGGTCTGTGTATTGTATTGGTAATCATTGTACATAATTTATCAGTGCATCTAAGACATCTTATTTTGTTTACAGATACAAAATTTACTTGTTCATTTTTGGCAAGGTTTTCCTGAACATCTTCAAAGCCTTCTTTCTTACCCAGTAACATGTCACGTGATTGCAATATGTGATTCCATTCTGTATTCGGTGGGTCTTAATTTCAATACCATTATCTTACTTCCATAGAATTAACAAGTAAAACATATTAAAATACTTATTTAAAAAAACAAAGCTTATATGAAGCGTAATTGTATCAATGTATCATGTAAATAAATTTGTAATAGATCTAGACCAACAACAATTAATCTTAATATTTTATTTTAATATTTTACCAATTGTTTTTGTTTAGCGCTATTACATGTGGCTATTTCATGTTTTCAGCCTTCTCGATCTTATCACTTATCATTATCTGGACCAGTTGAGAAAATGGGGGGGGGGAGAAAGAAAGGGTTATCTGTGTGAGTTTCTACTTTGCATGACGTTAATCCAATTATTTCATACTTTGCCTGAAAACGCTATTTCATTTCACACTTAGTAACATGTAACATATGCAATAATATTGTATTATATCCAAAACTATATGTCATTTTTATCCCATTCATTTACATGCTTCGTTTGACATTGTTTTACAAATCAACACTTTGCTTTTCAAAGGTCTTAATAGATGTTTTAATACCAAACACAATACAAGACATGCCAGAAAAGTTTGTATATTCTTTAAGGTTTTTTTTTTATAATTATAAAAGTCTTAATTAAGGCTAATTATTTATCAAGCCTAGGCATATAACTCATAATGATATTCTTAGATAAGAATTGTAACTTTTTGAATCAGTTCATAGTTTATGGTTCTGGATTACACAAATTCTTTAAATTAATTATTTAAGACTAAAAAAATGGGTTCCTAATTTTTATACACCACCCAGAGCTGTTTTGAAAACAAATGGTGCTATCAGAGTTAGATAACAAAAAAGATCAGTAACTCTTCGTCGCCCATTTCATCCTAACAGGCTTATGCTGCCACTAATGTTATTAATTTTGTATTCATTTATTTGACTCAAGAAAGTTATAGACTGTTTACTTAAGAAAGCTCCCATTAATCAACATACAGAAATAAAACATGTATGAGATCAACATGTAATTAGTTTCAATAATAAATTTGACTTTTCTTATTTTATGCTTCAGTTTGTTGATAGACCTTAGAGCATTTTTAAAAAGTCTTCGACACTGGCTCCAGAATTCATTTCACATTGACACCCCTGAAGATATTAAGCAAACTAAATATCAAAGTAAGTCTTGTAAGATGAATTACTAAGTTTGTGTGCAAAAATTTTTTGCAGTATTTCTATATTTTTTGTAAATACTGTTACGTATTTCTGATCTTCTGGCTAAATGTACTAATAGGCACACAAATAAAAACACTGCAAAGAACTTGAAGACTCAACTTTCAGCTTCATATAACTTTACTGACTATTAACTCTAACAATTCGTCACTGTAACATGTAGCGTAGAAGACTGTACAATATCTGTCAGATTACAGTTAGCTATACTTCGTTGCAATTCATCTCTTCACTTCGTTGCAATTCATCTCTTCTCAACTTGCATCGAGCCGTATTACACCGAACAGATCACCGACACACTTCCCAGTGTCGTTCCAGGTCTCCCAAAGCTGAACCAAGTCGTACTCAATTCTACCGAATCATAGCCGTATCGACTGAAACGGCTCAAGTCCACTGTTGTTCGCTGTATAGACTTTAACGACAGTAGTCCACTCCAGTTAACTCTACCCTAGTTAATTAGCATCGAGTCGTACACATCTCTCTTCTACTGTCTCGCACAGTAGACAACAGTAACTACGTCTGTACCGACGACTCTACCTACGACTGACTTTCACATTAACTCTCTGGCTTATATAGAGTCCCTAATCGCTCCTCCAAAGTTGCACAAACACTGCTAGTATCTTCTGGAATAACACGTGAGGAAACGTCACATCCTGTCTTTGTTTATACATGTAGATTCCAGAGAACATCCGCTGCAGTGTCATCTTGCCGGGGTCACACGTAGTGACCTCTATCTGTCACTTGTCACTGCTAGTACTTTCGGGAACAACACCAGATCCTGCCCGGACTCAAGGAAAAAAACGAAACCAGTGATTCGACATAGAAGGAGCCAAATGTATCCCATACGCCATCAAAAATTGTATTGTTTCTTTCCAAAAGCGATTAGAGGATGGAATGAATTGCTTTACTCAGTCATGAAAACCAATGCCTTTGCAGAGTTTTAAAATTAAAATTGACATTTAAAAAACTGTTAACACACGCGAATGCTTAAAATGTAGCAAACTTTGTTGTAGCCTAATAAACCTGTAGCTACTTCCATGAAAAGAATCGTTGAGAATAGTTCAGAACGAAGACTGATAGTGCATTATCGTGAACAGAGTCAACACTGGTGTTCCTAACATTTACCTGGAAATGCTGGAATTACAGGATAGTCAAAGAAGGATACTTGTTTTATAAACTCCTTTTTTCATTTTTCTAATTCTCATCAATTAAGTCTATTACATTGACTCCCTATTAAGGCAGAGCACGTATTCCGTATGGAGGACGAACGTATGCCAAAAGCAGACCTTTTGGTGAGCTGAAAAGAGGCGCCCCATGGAAACGTTTTAAAGATCAGCTTATGCGTCAACTTTTTTTAACTGACCTAGAAAAGAGAGCAGCTGGCTGCAGGTGGCTTCACAACGAGACATCTGGAGATCACTTACAATGGCCGCGGGATACACATTTGAGGCCAAAAGAAAATCCATTGCCGATGACAGATGTGGTCGGCGAAATGACAATTTAAATCGATCACAGGCGAACAATGGTTATGCTTACGCTTAATGTGGCAAAGTATGTAGATCGCTGCTGGACTCAAAGACATGCCTTATTTTTATTATAGTGTTATAAACCTGGTGGTGGCACAAATGGGGGTAGTGGTGTGAGTGTAGTCAGCCGACGCAAATCGCCCCAGGCCAGCGCTAGACGAGCGGTCAACCGTGACGAGTTACGACGGTCAGCCGAGACGAGTGTCAACATGACGGTTCGGCAAGGATCGACGTCGTGAACAGAGCTCAGGAGCGTCACGAGAGTTGTAGTCATCTGACCACCCAGAAACGTCGAGCGGCGTTCTGTCCGGTTCTAGAAGGCCAGTAGGGACCCTATATAAAGAGCGGAGGTTCGCGACAGTGTGGTTCACGACAGGGGCTCAGAACACGGTCAACTACAGCACAGTTCAGCGGTGTGGTTCTGTACGGAGCATTACGACGGTTCAGTGCGGAGTACTGTCAAGTACAGTTGAGACGACTGGCGTCTTGATCTTGGTCTGCGATCGAGTCCGACACAACGAGCCTAGTGTGTGAAGTCAGTCCTGAACTGTTTAATCCAGTGCAAGCCCGGAACGAGACGGAGAGGCCAGTGCAAGAGTTGATACGGCGGTACGGTGTTATCGGATAGATATTTGTACAGTGTACGTGTTGCCAATTGTACAGTATTGGCTGTTATTTATTCAACTATTAAAGTGTTACATTACTTTGGAGCCCTGAGTTGTCAAGTTCTTTAAGTTGGTGGTGTATGGTGCAGTTTGCAGAGAGCCTGGATAGTGAGATTCGTAATAATATATTCCAATAGTAGCCTAATCTTCATCGTAGTTAATTGATCTCGCAAATCAATAAATGTTGCCTCTTTAAAATATATATAGAAGTGTTTATGTTTGTATTTTTAGTTTTGCAACAGTTTCTGCGCAGCATGGCCAGGCAGCTGGCATTTATAAAAATGGCACAGGCAAGTTGTTTTGATTTTCAGTTTGAAATTAGCTTTCTCGAAATCTTATTATTTATTCTAATGTATTTATTCATCAAAGTTTAAGATTATTTTATTCTTGATTGTTTGCAGGTGGGTGCAAATAGCTCAAAGTCGTAGCTTCTTCTTTCTTATTACGAGAATATTAAAGAATAGAATTGGTGACCCCTCCACCCCCCCCCCCCCCCATCCATATCAATGCGAATGTGCACTGTAGGCCTATTGTTTCATGAAATAAAAAAAAACGTGAAATGTGAACAGAGTATTTACTGTACACGTTGTCAGGTTTATCCGTGAGGATGTGAACTACAGATTTACCTAATCTATTTTATTACATTAATAGCTTATCCTAACAACAGTACTTCGGATGAAGCACTACTTGTTACGTTGCGCATATTAAAGTTAATTGATTTGAAGGTGTAAAATATTGGCTAAAATTTGGATACTCAGAATTCAAGGGGTGAACGTACATTCTCAGCCAACAATTGCTGATTAGCTTAGGCTAGTCTACTACAACATTAACTTATCTTCACAACTGTAACATTAACTTATCTTCACAACTGTAACATTAACTTATCTTTACAACTGTAACATTAAATTATCTTCACAACTGTAACATTAACGTATCTTCACAACTGTAACATTAACGTATCTTTACAACTGTAACATTAACTTATCTTTACAACTGTAACATTAACTTATCTTCACAACTGTAACATTAACTTATCTTCACAACTGTAACATTAACGTTTCTTTACAACTGTAACATTAACGTATCTTTACAACTGTAACATTAACTTATCTTCACAACTGTAACATTAACTTATCTTCACAACTGTAACATTAACGTATCTTTACAACTGTACTTCAGTCACCAGTTGAAGCACGACTTGTTCAGTTTCTTCTTAGATTTTAATTGATTTGATGGTGCAAAAATGGTTTGAATTTGGCTAGTCATAATCTAGGGCTGTTCATGTGCACCACATTGAACCCCGCTGCGGGCGCCCATGTTTATTATGTAAAGTTAATATTGTTCTTAAATCAAACTTGATTATTTTTTTTCTTTTTTACATTCATTTATAAACTAATTAAATTACACATAGAAAAGTTAACACATATTCCCACATATATAGGCCTAAGGAAGAATTATTTATAGTTTATATAATGTACCTGATATATCTAAATATAGTCCCATATTTAAATTGACTAACGAATTACTAGTGAAAAATACATTTAAAAATTTAATGCATTGAGTGCATATACCATTAACTACTTAATCCAACACCACTTGTAGGCCTACCATATTCTATGGCCAACCGATGCCCACAAGGCTCCATAGGCTAACTATGCCCCAGTCAAGGAAATATAGAGTATTTAGCTAGTTTAGTTACGCACCATAGGGCCTACTGTGAATGCGACATATTAGTGATGAGATGTAAATAGGGCCCACAATAGAGGTATTGTAGATTCTTATTATCTGCCTGCAGTTGGCGCTTGATTCTTATGGTGACTACATTGTTTTAGTGACGAAGACCCGGCTGTGACCTATTCTGTTTTAAAATTAGATATTTTATACCGGTATATCTCTGTGGACTAAGTAATTTCGAATGTCTTTGTGAAGAAGGTCCGCCAGATTATAGGCAATCATTTAGGATATCTTATCAACAAATCAAGGTAACAGAATTAAACAATCCAAGATTCTTTAAAAATACCTAATAGCTTCACAATTTTCATTTTTCGTATGGCACGTTTTCTTCCAGAACCGAGGATCGTGTTTTTTCACTGTCCATAGCTTTCTTGGTCAACCATCTCTCTCCATCTTGTGCGGTCTAGAGTCTAGGGCTAAGTCTTGTGGTCAGTATCAATGTTAACTGTTTTGAAGTCCCGTTGTATTAACGGAGGTGGGGGCGACCAGTTTTTCTTGTGCCAGACGCGAGTTGCCCGTAGAGAATGACTTTCGGGATGTGATTGTCCTCCATCAATTGCGTAGCTAGGGTGGGGGGGGGGAGGAGGGAGAGAATTTGAAAATCCCCAGGCCCCCACTTGAGGAGGGCCCGCAAATGAGTGTTTTTTTTACATTTAATATTAAATATTACGCAAAATGCAAGACCCCAAAAGAGATCAAGCCCCCGGGCCCCCAAATGATGGAAAATTCCTAGTTACGCCCCTGTCCTCCATCCAGCGAACATGTCCAGCGTTGTCTGAGGACTGTAAAGATGCTGGGATCGCACAAGGATTATTGCACATTCTTTTTTTTCCATGTGATTTTCAAGATCCTTCGGAGGCAGCGCAAGTGGAATGAGTTTAGTTTTCTCTCTTGCTTTGCGTAGGTGGTCCACGACTCACTGCCGTACATGTGCACTTAGAACGCATGCCTTGTAGACCTCCATTTTGGTCGCTGTAGTGCCCCATCGGTCCAGTAGACTAAGGGATAGGTAAATGCAAAGGTAAAGTGAAGTTCTGGTTTTCCCAAACTCTTGGCCTGAGTCTAGCGAAGGTCGAGGCTGCCTTCCCTATGCGTTTTTTATCATCTCTTCTAGAGACATATCATCTTGATTTGTGGGCCCAAGATAGCAGAATTCATTTACGCCATTCAGCTTATTATTGTCTATGAGGATGAAGGGTTGTGCTGTAGCAGGTGGTCCCATAACATTTGTTTTCTTCGAGCTAATTGTTAGGTCATACTCTTTACAGGCCTGAGAGAAGCTTCTCTTGTGAGTGTGTCACTACAGCTGCATCGTCTGCGAATAGCATATCTCTTACAGATGAAATACAATGTCCCAAAACTGGGTAAACATTGCAAAACTTTTGGTGCTACTAGTCAGAGAAACACAACAGGGAAACAAATTCTCCCAAGGCCAATAGAGTTCCAAGTAACAAGAAAACAAAGATAACTTCCACACTTAGCTACTAAATAATTTAGAATAATAATAATATTCTTAAATTATAGATAAAATGCATAATAATTATCTGAAATTCAACTTGTTTGTATAGATATGCAGATGCCAACTGTCCAATATTGAACTGACATACAAGGCTTTGTGTGACCTTGATCAAATTGATTTTGACCAAATATGTATTCTCTCAAATTTCACAGTACAGGATACATCTGTTGTTAATAATCAGCTTGCTTGTAGGAGTAAGTCTTTGATATGGTATCATTTATAAAAAAAACCTGTTTTAGAAATTAATAACTATTGATTCAACTACTTCATATGCATATGTGTGGGTTTTTTTTTCAAATGAAGTTACTTAAATTAAAATTAAATTAAGTTAAATGTATTTGTGCTACTTAATATAGCTTTTTGATGTCTTTATTTTTATGGGCTAATGTTTTATCATTACTTGCAGTGTTTGAAGAACTAAAGAGTATACTGCAGAAACAAAGTCAGATAGAAAGTTACACAGACTGGATAGACAGTTTAATTGACAAGTGTGTTTTAAAGGTAAATTATGCAAACTGTGAGTTTAGTATTTCTCATGTTTTTACATGTTTGAACACTAACCCAAATGAAATTAATAAATGTTAAAGAAACAAAATTAAAATGATTCTGATTAATTGTTAAAATCCATCCAATTCAGTACTGCTACAGCCATAGCCTTGACATATCTTACTCTCTCAAGCCTTTCTGCTCCATACTCCAACTCTAGTTTGTTCAAGCATTCGGTTGTCTCAGACAGAAATACAAAAACAAATGTCTACTCTTAACATTATACACAGACATAACTATATGCTGGGCTTGTGAGATGAGCTTACTGAATACTATCTTGAAATGTTTAGTCCAGTCCTACATCTTTCTTATTTTTTCTCATTTGTTTTATATGATACTCAAGTTGAATTAAACTTTAATTATCTCCCTTAGTCCAGTCATTCTATCGCCACTCATTCTAAGTTTTTAGTTCAATAGTGACAATCTTGTGGATCAAATCCTTGAGTAAAAAATCAAGAATTTAAAAGTTAGCACTTTTCAACCAGGGAAGTGAACAGAATGCATTGGAAATGTTCCAGCAGAGAGCAAGTAATTTCCTCTTGCAGTGGACATTGTTTGGATCTCTTCTGATGAAAGAGCTTACGTTGAATAATTGTCAGACTTTTGGTAAGAAGAAGAATAAAGGTACCTAAAACTTTTCTTTAAATGGTGAATTTTTTTTTTTCAACAATTTTCTTTTTTTTTAGTTTTGGCAAACAATAAAAAAAAAAGAATACATTAAACCTAATCTTATAATAGAAACCAATAATATTTTAAAGATGAATTGTTCCCAAGCACTGTTTGTTTGTTTGTGTTGTTTTTTCAGCTCATTTGTTGTTCTTTGTTTACTCCTCAGCTTTTCTTCATCTTCTGAAGTTGACATTAGATGAATATGTTCTGCTTGTTATAGAAACACAAACTGACAAACATGCTGATAACCTGTTACACAAAAACCTGCAGAAATTTATGAACAATGCTGGTTAGTCTTGAAAGTATTTTGTTTCCTTTCACATCATATCAATAGCACCTTCAGTATTAAACACTTCCCAAATAGCTTGGTCTAATACTAGTTAACCAATTTGTATTACTCATATATCATGTAACATGGACTATTATTCTCAAAAATAAATCTAATGGCCATAATAGGATTGGACAAGGAGTATAGTATGTAATTAATGGATTTTACACAGACATTCAAAATTACAGTATGACTTGCTTTGAATCCACAAAATTTTAGTAAAAAAGGAAAACATTGAATGGGCTGGTTAAATTTCAGACAAAGATTTTAATACTATGTCTTAGTCATCATTGACTGATAAGAACACAGGCTTAGACAAGTATCATGTTATTAAATCTGTACATTATAAATCAGTTATATTATTAACATCACAGTCAAAACTTGCTAACTGAACTTAATTGCATGTTTCTACTGGCCAAATAATTGTTCAAACAACTACAAAGTGTTTCTCCATGCACTTGGCTTGACATGAAAATGTTATTTTTTAAATAACCCTCTTTTGATATTAGCTGAAAAACGCATTGACTATTTCATTAGATTTTAGATACAGATGTAACCACAAAGTTACAATAAACCAACATAAATATGTTTTTTTTCCTATTTAGCAAATGAATTGGTATCTTGCACTAATTTGCTGATAACACTGACTTCTTCTTCTTCTAGCCAGCTTTATTGCTGCTGAGCTGTGAGCTCTTTTGCAGACTGTGCCAAAGAAAAAAAGTGTGCTGTTTTCTTCAGCTGTTCAGCACTGCCGTACAGGGTGTTGGTTATGTTGGGCTGTAGTGGAAGTAGGGTCTGCCTAAGGTGGATTAGGGAGGGGCATTCAAAGAGGATATGGTTTACGGTTTCAAAGGGGTGGGCGCAATGTCTGCAAAGGGGTAGTTGTGTGGAGTTTATTTTGTTCAGGTGGTAATTTAATAGTGGTGTGTGTCCTGTTCTTAGTTGGAAGATTGTAGATTGTTCTTTGCGGGGGAGGAAATTAATACTGTCCAGTTTGTTAGGCGTAGTCATTTCTCTGTACATGGCTCTGCCTGTGTTTCCTGATGCCCATTGGTTGAGCCACTCCTCTTTGTGATTGTTGACTAACATTGACCTTAGGGTGAGGTAGTTAACAGGTCTGTCTGGTTGTTCCATAGATGAACCTGCCTTTGATAGCTTATCTGCCTTTTCATTTCCCATGATGCCAATGTGTCCAGGGATCCACTGTAGTGTAATATTGATATTTAATTTTGATATCATCTGGTGGATTATCACAATGAGTGTTGTCAACTCTCTTGGGCTGTTTGAGGTGCTGCTGTTAAGTGCTTGCAGAGTAGATTGGGAGTCTGTAAAGACAACAATATCTGATGGAGGTTGCACTCCTTCATATAATTTGTTTTCCACTGTCTGGAGTGCTATGGTAATTGCCTCAATTTCGGCTTGGAAGTTTGAGCAGTAATCACCACAGGGTGCGCTTATCTCAAAGTGTTTATTTTTAGGGAAGACCAGGAAGGCACCAAGACCAGCATTGATGGTAGCTTTGAAAGCTGATCCGTCTGTATAAATATGGATAGCGGTTTTTTGATAGCTTTCGATTGTTTCAAGCGTGCCTACTTTGAGCTCCAGTGGATTTGATTCTTTTGTTAAGGTGTTATTTAGTAAATGTGTTTTGATGGTTGGTTGTTTGTAGTTTAGTCCGGGTGTAATGTTTGAAAACCTGGTAATTTTTTCTCTGTTATTGAGCAGGTGGTGTTTTAGGGCTAGTTCGTCAGTAAGTTGGATCAGAGTCCTTTGCTTTTTTTGGTTGTTTTTCATATTTCTCTGTGTTAGTAGTAACACTGACAACATGGTGTGAAATATGTTGCATGAAAATGATTTGAGTGAAATTTATGAAGCAAATGTTTAAAAGTATAACATTTTGAAAAAGTTGTTAGACTATGTCGTGTCAGTTTAATCAAATTAACTCCATTCTAAGGTCTTTTCTTTCCAACACTGCTGCTAGAGCTTAAGATACCCAATCATATTAGAAGGTGAACATGACTTAGCATGTGTCTTTAAATAGTATTTTACCTTAAGAGTTATTTTAACTTGTACAAGGCTGATACTAACTCTTGCCATTGAAGCACATTCCCTTATTTTAAGAACTACTTTAATTATAAGTTTCTGATCTATAAAATTATAACAAAATCTCTCCGGAAATTTTCACTCACTTATTATCCACTCACTCAGTCTGTCTGTCTGGTCAAAATCTTTTACACATTATTTCTCTCACTTCCCATCCTCCGATCAAGTGGAAACTTTGCTTAATAATTCATGTCAATGACAACACATGAATCAATAAAAAATTAGCTAATTAGTTAATCAATTAGTTGTAATTAATTAATTTTGTTTTACATGGAAAATGTACTAAATTATAAAACAGTAGTCTAATGTAGAGAATTAGATCATTCAATAAAATTTTAAACTAACAATGGATTAATAAAACCTTCAATTTTTATAAGTACTTGAAAAGGTCAGTGGAAAAACATGTTGACCTCCCAACATGGAGGATAGATTTCAGATTCTGACTTAAGCAGACCTTTTTTTAAAAATTGCTTTTAAAAATAGGGAACAAAAACCTTCTCCCAGATGATTGATTCAAAATAATTGATGTAATTTCACTCAGTATATAAGCAAGGTTTATACAAAGTATTTTTTTTACTTAACTTGTTTTTCCTTATCTGTAAACATTCTGTGTATTTTTGCTCATTTACATGTGTGTGTTCCACCCTATAATACATCATTATTGAACAAAAACCTGATAAAGCTTCTTTTACTAACATTAAACATCTATATTGTGTCTTGAAAATTACAATTTAGTGCGGAGCGAAATCACTCCAACTATGGTGTCTCATGGTACTAGGTTCAGGAGGAAACCTTGAGGAAAGCTATGAATATAATATTATACTATTTTAACATTTTTATTTCATACAGATGAAAATATTATAATTTTGTAAATGTTTAAGTTATCTATAATAACAGCTATTATTTTGTTTTTGTGTAGATGAAATACAGATGCAAGCTTCTGTCAGGCCACAAAGGCATAATTATCAAGAAACTGTTAAATCTAAAAAGTCAGTAAATGAAGATAGACAGAGCCCTGATAGTAAGGTTTTCTTTTTCAAATCAAATGCTTAAAAAAATTAATTAAGTAAATAATATTGTTTTATTTGAGCCTATACCAAGACTTGTAGCTCTATGCAATATAGGTTTCTTAATCCTAACTTGACTGACTATACACTATTCTTCCTCTTTGCAAAGGATAATATATGAAATTGTACCTTGTTATTACTTATCAGATACATAGAACAACTAAGCCAGTTTTGTGATCAAAACTGCAGAGGTTAAATTCACCAAAAACAATTTTTTATTTGCAATTTGGACCCAATGCATTGTTCATAAAACTGCCATTTAAATTTATCAAAAGTATAAAATTATAAGTCCTTCCACTTTAAGCACTTAACACTTTTTTGGTGCATAACTTTCTATAATTCCAGTTTTTTATTAATGCTTATTTCAACACAGATTTAGATCTAGACACTATCAAAAGAAACCTAACAAATTAATAAAACCTGAATTCCCATTTGTTTGGACCAATATTTATTAAATTACCTTAAGTATGGGTATAATCCTAAGGCATCGGAGGTCAGATATAATTTTTTTTTTCTTATGTCTTCACTTTTTGACATCTTTTTTTTTTTTTTTTTTTTTTTTTTAAGATTTAGATAAAAATAATAAACACAGTCAAAATACATTTTAAAAAACCTAAATGAATAGATCTACATCTACGTTTCATGGCTATGTGTTGATATGATTACTACACTTGTAGCATTACCTTTCCTCTTGGATTTGTGTGTGTGTGTGTGTGTTTTTTTTACGTACTTATGATGTAGACACAATCAATAAAATCAAATTGATATCCCCTTTTTATTAGATACCATAACACACAATATCTGTATGAAGACGCATGTGTGTAGAAAATTTTACTACAATATGAAATTTTATGACTGTAGCATTTAAACTATTAATAGATGAATATCTATATATACAGTATTCTACATCTAGAAATAAAAATTAAAAAAGTAAAATAAAAAAAAAGTGTCAGTGAATATGAGGGGCCATTTAAATTTTAAAGTTTTCTTTATTTATTTACTATAGGCCTATAATATGGTTTCTATGTTGTTGTTTTTTATTTATTTTATGTGCAAGGATATATAGATAGATAGATAGTTATCCATATATAGTTATTTTGCCTCCTTCAGTCAGAACTGTGAAATAAGATGAAAGCCTTGTCAGAACAATGTTGTCCACACATCAGTTCCCCCCACTCCATGCAGCTGATGTATCCAAAGGAATGGCAGGTCCTAATAGTTTGGAATTGATGGTATCTTATCTTATCTTATATAATACAGACGTTACTTCAAAAAAGAAGATGATTACGTCCTACGCGTCATGCATTTAGTCATGCATATTAACCAATGACTTAAATTCTGACAAGTCACTGGTTTTCCTGGCTAGCTCAGGCAACCCATTCCATGCTCTAATAGCACTAGGGAAGAAGGAGTATTTGTACAAATTTGTCCTAGCATATGGGACGAGGAATGTGCCTTTATCTTTGTGTCTTTCAGAGTATTTTATTAAATTTTGTTTTTGTATTTGAAGATTATGGTTCAGTGTTTTATGTATTATTGCTACTTTACTTTTGAGCCTTCTGCCAGGAACTGCCAGGGTATAGCCCTTTGTGCTGCATGCAAAGAGCATTGGGGTCACCAGCTCTTGATTTTTCCTCAGGGTAGACTCCCATTGAAGCCCTTCCCTTGTCAAACTGAATTTCCGTTTACTTGAACCAATTAAAATTATCTTATCTATAGCCCCAAGGCAGCAGAGGTTAGATAAAAAAAAGGCTAACAAGCCACTCATTCCCTGTTACTAAGGGGAAAATAAGTTCAATTGTGTATAGTGTGCACCTCTAGATAAAGTCTGCATGTAAACACTAAATCTATAACTTTAATTCACAGTCCCAAAAAATGCGATTTTAAGAAGGTCTTCTGAAAATGCCAATTTTTTTCTTTTACGCTTGCAACTGAGGGACATTCTACCAAAAATGTATTGTGTTGTGATTTGGGGAAGGGGGGCTTATGATGGGGACAGTTTAAGAATGCAGATTTTAGTTTTAGGACCACAACAGATGGGTCAAGCAAGTAAATGGGTTAAACAAGTAAGTGGGCAGAGCCTAAATTAGTGTGAGTCTTTCAATGGAAGAATGAATGAGACAAAAAAAAGGAGGGGACTTCTAAGGTATAAGGGCTAGAAAGTGGGTGGTTGGGGGCATTTCAGTGCAGGCTACTGTTGGAAGACAAAAAAAAATATGTTGCAATCAAAATAAACACATACCAACTATTTCATCCGCAGCATTTGAATTCAATTTTTTTTTGGTGCTATTACAGAAACTACAGAAAAACATTGTGAAAACTTTGAAAGACAATTATTCACCAGTGAATTGACAAATGGGAACACATTGAAACCAACCAAAGTAAATAAAGAAATCACTCATAAAGATAAAACAAGCACATCACCAAGTAATTTGAAGTGCACATCTTTAAACTCAAGTTCCCTCCCTTCTATTGAGCATTTCCAATCATCTGACCACAATCCATACATTCATGCATTGACTTACACAGATTTCATCAACCATGCTCCTCATGGGTCATTCCAAAGTCTTCATGACCTTAGCACACCACAGACTTTTCATACAAGGACATTGAATTCTGTGGTCAATACTTCCTCACAAGCAAGCTACTGGGTTGGGTCAAGCATCAATCATTCAGATCTGGGTGATCCATATAGTCTTAGCTATGGTAATTATCCATACTCTTATAATACATTAATCAGAGAAACAATGTATCAGGACAGCTTTGGAAGAGCAAACAATACTCAAGATTGTTCAATGTTAGACAATTTTTCTAGAACCAACTACTTACTTGAGAATCTGACAAGACCAACTCTATGTTTAGATACAACCAGGCCCACAGTTTACTATAAAGGTCAAACAGAAAATAAACAAGGTTTGTTTTTTTCTTTATAGTTGATTCCATGTCCTTTCTGACATTAGCTATGCATTCCTTCTGTGTAATAAAGATCTCCTTTGAAATATAATGCTTATAAAGCAAGTTGTGCTCATCAATTTTTTGTGACCACTAGCTAAAGAGTGATTGAGAAGTCAGGACAATGACTCATTTTAATAGTTACCAGTAAAGTTATCCTAGGCTGGTAAGAACAAGCCTCCAAAATGAGCCAATCCTCAGCACAAAACACAATTTGAAATTTTTAGTTTCAAGTTGGCAGTGGAGTGCTTATTCTTTAAAATTCTTTCATTTGTACTTGATACAGTCATAGTTATTAGTATTCAATTATTTTTACAATAAAAAACAAGAGTTATATAATAATTATTTCCTTTGAGATAATGTATGATTTTTTTTTTTTCAAAATACATTCTACATAGAGGTAATTTTCTTTTTAATATGATTAATCCTAGTAGTTCAAATGTGAGCGTTCAATATTTAATAATATTATTTCCAGTTAAATCATTTGTCCCTATGGAAGCACACAACAACAGACAAATGGATGTTACTGGCAGTCAGTATCTCCAGTCTGAGAGTTTTTACTATCAGGGGGATGTAGAAGCACCTTTACCACATCTCAGCAAGTCATATCTTCAGGCCAACGTTAGGAGATAGCATGAAGTTATAAGCAACATTACTTGTGTTGATAATGTGCCTCTAACTGCTAGTGCTTACTTTAGAAAATATTACAAGACAATAATTTTTTTCTCTCTTAATAATAATTAAATAATTATGTTATGTTAATATCAGTTGGCTTATTTTTATGTGCCAAAATTTTGTTTAGTAAATAACCTCTATAGAATGTATTGATTGTATGATTGCACTTGTTGATCAGATATTAACTCTCTCTCTGTAATTATTTTATTTTTCCACATTGTGCCGGAATTTATTTTGCTCTTAACTATTTCACTATCCTGTTAAGATAAAGCTTCAATAACGTTTTTGTTTGTTATCAGAAATGTTATATTTGGTCTAGAATTAACGGGGAATGCATGCTCTTTCTATACAACACAAAGTATATTCTCCCATGATGTAAAATGTTTGAACTTGTTGCTTTTATAGAGTTGTCCAAAAGTAGGTGGACAATATGTTCAATAGGATTCTGTGTTGGCTATATTATGACAATCAGTAGAGCTGTTATTTATGCTCTATTATTGGCAATATTCTTTCCACTTTTGAACTAATCTCTATATCATGTGACTTGGTATTAATATCATCAAAGAATCACACTGATAAAATTATGATCAACTTGTATACCTAGTGATATTTTAAAAATAAAAAATTCTTTGTATTTTCTTTTGCTAATCTTTTATCTATGTATGTATAATATTAAGATATATATCAAATTGAGAACAAAATAAAGAACTAGCAAGATTAAAAAAAAACAAAAAAAAAACCTGCCAACAGACTGTTTAACTCAGTCTTCTATTGATACACTATTTTGTTTTGTCTTTTGTTCAAACTATCCATTTAGTTTTAACTGTTCTTGTGCTTATAGTATACAATAGAAGTTATGATGTGAGATGCCAGGCTCATTTTGAAGAGATTAAAATTTAAGTTAACATTACATGTATTTCAAAATAATGCTAAAATAGATATCAAGGGATACATAGATAAATAATCATAATTGTGTATAAACTTTCCAAAAATGAATAATGTATAACGTTGAATTTGTAAAAGTTTTGTATTGAGAAAACTTTCCACATTAGTGACATAATTATGCACATTTTAAAGAGCTTTCTAATTTAAGAATTTAAATCATATGCTGTAAATAAACAACTTATAAGAATGATACCAGTGTAATTAACTTATTTTATTGCCTATTTTAGTAAAACACATTCAAATTAAATCATAACATTCAATCATATTAACAAATGCAAAGAAATGTGTATTTTTGATATTCATTAATATATATATCACAGACATAAACCATTCAATTATAATAAAATGAAGCTTGAATGAAAAGTGATGATAGCCTGCAGAATGATACTACAATTAGTGAGATTTTTATATAGCATTATTGTAGTTCTCTTTTAGTGAATGCTTTTTTTTATCTTAATAAATGCCAAAACTATAACACCCAGGGAATTTACAATTTTGACAGGCCTTGTAGAAGTTACTGAAAAACTTTAGAATAAAATAACAGATTCAGGTTCTTTCTTATATTTCTATTAAGATATAAGTGACTTCTATTATCAATGCTGTAATTGTTTTCTTTTTAATCTTTGCATTACTGGATACAGTCATCAAAATTGTCAATAAACATGTCCTCAAACACTATCCACATAAGCACACTTGGACAGTAAATAAAAAAGCAATGACTCCCTTATTCCATAAAGAACTTAAACATTTCCCTTTTCTTTAAGTTTCCTGTTAAGCAGGCAGTTTTTTTTTTTCCCTTCCTTTGGATGAGTAAAAACAAAAAAGGATATTTTAGTAGTTACTCATCTAATGAACCAATAGCTTAATCTCTAAATTCTGTGCCCTGTAAATCTAGTGAGTGAAGACAGGTGTATTATTTTACCAATTACAATTGAAGGAAATGACTGGGAAATGTCAATATCTTTAAGAGAAGCTAACCTACACGCCCTACACCTAAATGTAAACTCTGAGTTATAAAAAAAATTCAAGAATAACATCTGATCTTTTAGCAAATAGAAAATATCTTTTCTTTAATTGCCCTAAACAAAAACAATTGGTAAAATAAATATTTCTAATCGTACAGATTTATTACAGTGTAGATCTATTATAAAATTAATGATATGACTGATCGAAACTAACTGATACACTTAATATAAGCTTTGTTTTTTAAAAAAGTATTTTTATGTATTTTGTTTATTTAGGGTTATCATCACATATCTGAATAAATAGCAAGATGTATGCTGATGAAGTGGAGATTGTCAATGTTAATTGAACATTGGCTCTGAGTAGAAGATACATTTACACAACATCAAACATTTACTCTGCTTACAAGACCTTGGGTGATTAAAAACGACTGACACTTGCACAATGACCAAAAAGAGAAAAAACATTCCTCATTTATATTATTCTAATTTGCTTTTGAGTTTGTTTTTCAGTAGTACAGGTAGAAGTGCCACCGCCGCAAAGAGAGCTAAGAGTCCAATGTTATACCAAGACATTGCTTCACTAGTTGAAGACAGTTTGTGAAGAGTGGTTCCAGCTTGTATAAACACAAAAGATGGTGGTGCTACACCTGCATATAAAAAAAAAAATGTGCATATTAATGACTAACTGGTACGGTATATGAAATGTTTTAATTCTTTTTCTTTTTTATTTTATTTCATATAGATTTATATATATATATTAAACAGACACAAAGTACTCTTTTGTTCCCTTAACAATAAAATCAGTATGAGGTATGAAAGTTTATTTTCTGTGCTTATAATATATTTGTCAGTTTCTTCAAGCTTTTTTTAAAATCTATTTTATAATTGTGATTTTTTTTTGTCTGGATGACTCCAATTGACCTTGTTGTGAATGACTCAGCAATGCTTTCATTGTGAGAATGGCCAGAGTGCAATTTGAATACAGAGAGCAAGTAGCCTTGTAACTTGTAACAGGAGGCTATGTTGTTGACTTAAGTATAATTTGGGCTAATATCAGATGCTAGTTGTTGTTGTTGATAAGTTTTGTCATCTATCCATGTTTAGAAAGTTAATTGTATATTTTTTAAAAATTGATCTTGGTTTACTGTCATTTTAGTGGATATTATTAAATTGTTAAGAATTAGACTATATCAATTTGTTTGTGTCTGGGTGGCTTGAAACCCTGTATGTTAACTATGACTGTGTCAGTGTGTGTTCAAGAAGATAGATACAATGTGTATGACCAATGATGTGAGGAAATAGTATGAGAAGCAGTTGATGAGTTTGAAATATCTATAACTGTATACTTCTTGTTCAATAAGGCCTTATCTTATTCTGTTCTCTTTTCAAGTATTTATTTTTGTAGTTTTTGAATATTGTTAATTACTACTAGAATTGACTACCCTTACTATTTTTACAACTAATTTTTTTATTGTTTTATGTTACATCCTATGTAAATAACACCACCCACCAAATAGAAATGGAAAAGTGGTTTGAGTGTTGGAATAAGTCCCAAAAAGCCTGTGGAGTCTGGAAGCTATTAAAGCACAGTGCAGGACAGGCCACTGTGGTCAAATTTTGACTCACTGTGCCTCTGCTGTGGGGAAGAAGAGGAAACTGTGTCTCATGCTGAGCTCCGTCATGATGGATCTGGGAAACCAAAAATTCTTGACCTGTATGCACTATGCAAAACAGCAGGGTTTCTGTCCAGGGCTTTTGCAAGAGAGGATTTGAGCCTCTCAAGCCCTCACTCCAATGGAGTTTGATAATGATGTTATAAATAAATAAATGTATGTTATGTTATAGAAATACTCTTCAGGGTCAGTTGTTATTATAATAATTAGTTTCTATGTTTCTAACAGTATTGTTATGTGTAATGCACAATTAAAAGACTAATTTCCTCAAGGATAATAAAAACTATTATCACAATTTTTATTAAATACTTTAGATATTTATGTATTATGTATAAGTATATGGATTATTATAATTATTTTTAATAACCACTTTTGATATTTATGTATTATATATCAGTATATGGACACAGTTATGAAAGTAAATGTTAAGTATTCAGAAGTAAATATGAGCAAACCTAAAGTTGTTCCAATAAAAAATGTACCAAGTGGGACATCAATGACAGGGGATGTGATGTTGATGAACCAGTTGGGCAGGAATGGCGTTATTCTAAGAAATAACATGTAGTTCAGTAAGTGCTGCCGATGGTTGTCTACCTATGAATGTAAGGAATAGCATATAGTTCAATAAATGACATCAACGGTTGTCCTCCTGTGAAAGTAAGAAAAATGGTATAGCTCAATAAGTTTGCTTGGAGCCTAACAAGTGATGCCAACAGTTGTACAAATGGACAGTCTACCATTAGAGTTAGAGACCCAACACTATTCTAGCTTCTATCTGAAACCCAGCCACTATCTTTTTTTAAAAGTTTTTAGCCTTTACAAAAACTTGAGGTAAAATGTATTTTATTTATTTTAAGTTCCACAGATTGGTCAATGGTTCTTGATACCAGTGTATCAATTACAAATTAAAGTATACACATTAATAGACTCAACAAGCATCCTCAGGTCAGTTGCATCAAGGAAAGATTGCATTACGATAACTTTTGGTATGTTTAACTCCATTTCTGTGACAATTTTTCTCTACACTCACATGCTTTTTCCACTCTGCGGCTCTCTGTGGGAAATACTTCTGCACAATTCTTCTTCCCACCATATAGGATAGTAGATAACAAAAGGACGCTCCAATAGCTGAGCACTGAAATAGAAAGACGTACAAGAAAAACATAAAAATACTTTAAAAAAAAACAAAGCTTATATTAAAATGTAATTGTATCAATTTGTTTGGATGTCAGCTAATTATATGTATGACTGACCTAGACATCATAAATCTGTGTGATTAGAAATATTTTACCAATAATTTTTGTTCAGCTTTTAGATTTCTCAATGCGCTATGATCCTATCACTTGTCTGGACCAGTTGGGAAAGGGGGAGAGAAGAAGGGAGTATCTTGGTGAAAAACATGATTGTTTTTTATATGCATTAAAAAATCTTCACTCAGGGTTCAAGGGTCCTTAAAGGGGACTAATTCAACTTATGCCACACATCTGTCAAGTGTGATTTCTTTCCCTTGTTCAAGATACCAAACAAGAACTAGAAGTCCTGAGACAAAATTAAAAAAGAAAAGCTAATTTGGTTCTTTATCTGATAACTAACAAGGACATTATGTGGCCAGCATAATGTTCAACCACTTTTTATTACAACAGAAATGTTTTTAGAGCCTGAATCACAAATATTCGTCTCCCACAATAGAAATCTGAGCTGGAAATCATAAGGTAAAAGGTTGATTTTTAACAACATTACTTCTTAACCCCATCTTGATGATGTTAATATGAAATAAAATTCTAGCCACTGACCGAAGCCTTTAGTTTATAGCATAACGAGTTGATTTAATAAAGACTATAATTTTTTTAAAATGATGTGAACATGTTTTGACTTACCAGACATACCAATGGTAAAGCTAATACAAATGGATACAAAAATCCAGAAATAATACTTAGAAAAATAGACCCTGGAATGGCAAAAGTTTGTAAACTGAAAAAAAGCTCAGGAAATTTTGCAAGCTCAATTTAAATAAACTAACAAGACTAATCAATATGTATTATAAAAAAAAATAATAATAGAGAAAAGGTTAAAAAAAAATTTTTTTTTTTTAAAAGTACCCCTCACATTCCTTAGTCAACAAACATAGTACAACTTTAAATATTAAAGTGTTTTTTAAGCTAAGAAAAAAAAACAAAAAAACTCAAAGTACTATAAGTACTGAAAATTTTAATTTAATCTGTTAATGATAACAAAGGATACAATATATAGACTACAAAGTAGCCAAGTAAAACTTGATAGTAATATTTCTCTTTGTAGTGATGTAAAACTTTGCCCAAGTTTTTAGCATCTTCAATATTTCTTGGAAGTTTTATATACTGTGCGTCATCACTGAAAAAAAAATTCCAGTTCCTGTAGATTTCTTACATAAATATGGCAATCACTTGACTAATACTTATATATATAGTACTTATTGTGAGACCTTAGATCTCAAGCATTTATTATATCTACTTACTGCTCTAGCTTTGGAAAACTAGCATACACAATTCCTAATGCAACTAGTGCAGAACAAAATATAGCTGCCAAAATAAGGAGAGATTTTTTTGTGCTACCATTCAGATCATCATCTGTCTTAATATTTGGTCCTTCATTTGTTTGGTTCATTTGTTCATCCTTGGCATCATCTAGTAATTGAATTTAGAATGACATTAATAAAAATACCAACCATCATATTTTTATTTTTGATGTAATGCATGAATCTATTAGATGCAAGTGATGCACTAAATGTCAATAAATTAGGTGAAAAGGCATCAATTGACAAAGTGAATATAAAAAGTTACTGGTCCAAGTTAATAATTTTTTAACACAAGTGCACTATTAAGCCCATTTTATGCCATTTTACTTTTTTTCTTTAGTCTTTTATTTTTAAAAAGTTCTAAAAGTTCTAAAAGCCAATACAAACAAAAACTACTCAGTAGTCAGTACTCAGAATACAAGTATGCATCGTATTCATTAATATCACTACATGAACAGTAGAAAATTATTTCTTTTTAAGTTCAGCACTCATGCAATCCACAGCCATTAACTGCAGATTAAATTATTAATAAATAATTATCTTGGATATTGTCCCTTGTTTTTACTCGCAAAGATCAGGAAGAAGAGTCTCTGATGTAAGGCAAATAAACAAATATTACTTAAAGATTCACAAAGAAGGTTCAAAATAAATTACTTTACCAAACAAAATTAGTTCAGCATACCAGGCAAAAGTAAAGATTTCTACGAAACTGGGAATTTAAATGATCGACCATTTATGTGTTTGATGTAAATATTTGCAGTGATTTCTACCTAGTTACATTCTTAATATACATTGTAATAGGATTTACTGGCATCATTCTGATTGTGAATTGAGTTTAAGTTGTTTTGTTTTTTTCATTCACGCAATCACAGATTTTTTGTATGTCAGTGTATTGTTAACAAAAAATAACATTAGTTCTGTCATTGTTTCACAAGAGATACAAGTAGATGGCATTACATCATTGACAATACAATCTTCCTATGTGTGTTTTAAATTAATTGTATCTAGATTAAAAAATGTATACATAAGTAAGAAAAGCAATTAGATCTATATATGATTATCTTACAAGTCTTTATGCTACACTGTCTACAATTCAGTTACAACAAGGTTACACTCTAGTCAAGTGTCCAAACTCTATGATGACTCCACTCTCTACCATCACAACAGTACTAGACTATCTATTCTAGCACTTCACTAGTCTAGGACTAGACCCTAGAAAGCCTTCAGGACAGAAGGCTCAAAAATAAAGTAGCAATCATACATAAAACACTGAACCATAATCTTCAAATACAAAAACAAAATTTAATAAAATACTCAGAAAGACAGAAGATAAAGGCACATTCCTCATCCCATATGCTAGGACAAATTTGTACAAATACTCCTTCTTCCCTAGTGCTATTAGAGCATGGAATGGGTTGCCTGAGCTAGCCAGGAAAACCAGTGACTTGTCAGAATTTAAGTCATTGGTTAATATGCATGACTAAATGCATGACGCGTAGGACGTAATCATCTTCTTTTTTGAAGTAACGTCTATATTATATAAGATAAGAAGATAATTGAACTTCAAAAATAAGAGTACTATCGTCTCATAATTATTATTTTGCAATTTTTAGATACATAATCTAGAAATATCTAGGTAATCAATCTATTAAATTTACATAAGATGATTAAAATCAACATGAATTATTTTGATCTAGGATTTTTGAAACATTATCTCAATGGAAACAAACAGGAAATGGCTTTGTTTCATATATTTGCGTGAATATCCGAGAAATGATTTTGCATTATTTCTAAACTTTGAAAACTAAAGATCATTACTTTTGTAAGACAGAAAAAAATTATAGGGGCGACTTCCCTTAGAGCCTGAAAAGAGAGTTTACGTACATTCAAATCTCTCTATATATAGGTCTGTGAATCGATCAGTCGCGGATACAAATTTATTTCCGGTTTCCAGTCTAGATATAATATATAAGTCTATGATTGCTTCAAAATAATAATGTTAATTTTGTTTCTAAAAAGTATTTTTTTTAATTTGACTTGCTACGATTCTTTCAAGTGTGTTCCGAAATCGTTGGTTGATAACGTCGACTCGAAACGAGGTTAACGTTAGACTGTTGCTTGTATTCACTGAATATGGACAAGGGCGAGAACAAGCTCTGTATATACGGTATTAGAATGATCTTATTCTTACAAATCGGCATTATTATTGCTGTAGGACCTAAGGCCTTTGAAACTTCAGTGTAAAGATTGTCATGTGTTAGTCTAGCACAGTTTAGATATTCTTTAGAATGTGCATTAACAAAACAGAATTTATACTAAGTTTCAAAGTTATGATCATTGAACACTATTATGGATTTCTTGCTAATTTAATGTATCAAAAATATATTATTTGTGTGTGTGTGCATGACTAAATGCATGACGCGTAGGACGTAATCATCTTCTTTTTTGAAGTAACGTCTGTATTATATAAGACAGTGTCTTATTAGTCTAAGTCTAGAAATCTAGATCTAATCTTCCTAGTATAGCACACACACACATATATATATATATTGTTATAAACCTGGTGGTGGCACAGAGAGGGGTAGTGGTGTGTGTGTAGTCAGCCAACGCAACTTGCCCCAGGTCAGCGCTAGACGAGCGGTCAACTGCGAAAAGGGGCTCAATACAGCAAGGTTCACGACAGGGGTTCAGAGCCCGGTTTACTACAGTCCGTGGACTACAGCACAGTTCAGTGTGGTTCAGCGGTGTGGTTTTGTACGGAGCATTACGATGGTTCAGTGCGGAGTACTATCAAGTACAGTTGAGACGAACGGCGTCTTGATCTTGGTCTGCGATTGAGTCAGACACAACGAGCCTAGTGTGTAAAGTCACGAGAACAAGACGGAGAGGCCAGTGCAAGAGTTGATACGGCTGAACAGTGTTATCGGGGAGATATTTGTACAGTGTATGTGTTGCCAATTGTACAGTATTGGCTGTTATTTATTCAACTATTAAAGTGTTACGTTACTTTGGAGCCCTGAGTTGTCAAGTTCTTTAAGTTGGTGGTGTATGGTGCAGTTTGCAGAGAGCCTAGATAGTGAGATTCGTAACAATATACAGACTCAGATAATAGTGACAGTAACAGTGTACTTTGACATCCTTACTCTACTGACCTATAAACTGCTAGACTAGCTGCTATATAGTTTTGAAACAGTATGGCCAGATTTCAAAACCCATTGTGTTAGTTGATTGATTGTTGCTTTGCTTCATTTTTTTTTTAAACCCTTGTGATAATCTTAAAGGAGGATTCCTAACCTTTTGAATGATACCACATTGTCAACAAATGAAGTCGTGTTTATTTAAAAAATTTACAGTAAAGTCATAGGTAAGAATGATTTTGCATTTACTATCATTTTTCAGCAAGCTAGGTTTTTTTTTTTTTAATTGTATTTAGACCTACATTTATGCTTAAAGTTTGTTTTATTTCATTATTTTTTAATGAAATTTTGTCCTCCAAAATTAAAAAAAACTTACCCTAGCATGCTGTTATTAGTTATAAATGATGCCAAATCAGGCAATTTTTCGAAATGGGTAAGTGGAAAAATTATAGCTACCATAACAATCTATGATTATAGTATTAAAATCAGTATTTCTATTACATAGAGTAGTGTTAGAAATCTATACTTAGGTACACAAAATATCAAAGGAAATCAGGAATTAAGGCAAGTTTGGGCCCATCCTGATGATGTTAAATGAAGTCACTCCATGATGTTGCGACATGTGGCGCCAGACATTAGCAATTCTCGTTGATAATATAAAGTATAAATGATTTTTATGCATTGTTTAACAGCTGAATCTTTGATCAACCTAGTGGAGAGAATGCTATCAAGGTGTTATTTTGCATTATAGTACCAGGTGACCGAGCCTCGATTGGATGAATAATTTGTTAAGGAAGGATATATGCCCGCAGTCATTTTGGGAATATTTTTGTAATTACGAAAAGTCCTCCTACAGTCTAGACAAACCACAACTCACGTCGTGTAGTTTTACAATGCATCTTTTGCGTAAAACTATTGGGTTATTATTGGCTTGGAAGAAAGTATTGCAGTGTAACTTCTAAAATGGTTAGTACGGTTACGTTCTGACAATTAATATTGCAATTAGTATATTCATTATGGCTTTAGTACAAAGCATCAAGTGATGCATAATATCTATGTTATAGGATAAAACGTGCACCTTGTAATAAAGTAAAATAACGCATTTTTTCCTTAGATACTTAAAAACATCGCGTTAGTATTCCAAAGAAGTGTTATTGTGGGGCATCTCTGTTACGCTGACCACCTTTCAGCTCATTTAAAAAAGTGCCCTGCCCAGCGTGACTGACGGACTATAAGTTCATACCATTTCGCAAGAATATCGCTGTTTTTAGTGCGGTCTTGCCACAGTATGTCTATGATGATTTGCAAATATCTTTGGTGAAGGTGTTCAAGAAGTCTTAGTTGCTTTCTATAAAGTACTCATGTCTCAGATCCACAAAGTAGGGTTGAGAGAGCCACTGCTTGGTAAACACTGATTTTTTGTAGACAGGCGGAGTGTTTATTTCACGACACTCTCGCTTGGAGGCTTGATCGCATATCAACCTCCCTTTAAAGCAATGCGTCATTTGATACTATGCCTCCCAGATATGTGAAGTTATCTATTACGTTAAGGGATGACTATGCGCTGTGATCTTTGGGTTGAACAGGTTTTATTGGGTGACCTCTGCAACATAACATCTGGAACAGGATTTCAACGAACTTTCATAAGCCCCGCGCTAATTCTAGGTGTAAATCATTAAATTAAACCATTATAACTTATAATAGGGTTCCCGTGGTCTCCTTTTTTTCATTGAGCTCCTGGAAATCTCCTGAAACTCATAAAAATATACTTAAAATAGACAAAATTGTCATTTTGGGGTGTCAATCAATAAGGTAAACGCCAATCCTACGTGTGATAAAAAAAAAGGCATCGTCAGCTTTCATTTAATAAAAATGTAATGCAAAGACGAATTTATTTTCTAATACAAAATCTTCATTTTCACTTATTATCCGTATCCCTACCCTGATTGGGCAGCGTGCAATCCATTTCACATAGGACCCCGCAAATGTTAGGACCGGCCCTGGTTATCACGCTCAGTGTGTGCAAGTAAGGCATAGATAAGCTGTGTTTTTGGTATTGGACAGTAGACTTCGAAGGTTGAACACATTGCAATAATTCACCGGAAAAATAATAACTAAGTAGAAGCTACCTACGGGTCTACGCAATTAAAGTGAAAACAATCTATAAAGTCTTTAAAACACAATAACTAATAAAACATGGACATAGTTTTACAATAGATCAATCTACAATAAGATGGTGCGCAAATGTTTAATACGCCATTTGATTCATTAAAACTCGTTCTTGTTTGCAAAGAATGTGTACTGCTGCAGTAAGACTAGTGACGTAAGCAGCATTTTTCCTGTTTACGTCATGGAACATTTTCATTCATAAAACATTCTAGCCAAAATTAATTTTTCGATAATGAGGCATTTTCAAACCGATATAACGGTCAACCTCAAGTTTTCTCCCATGTGGCCAATGAGTTGAGAATTTTTTCTCTCACTAATATGCACATACCTTGAAATTTTTAAGAAAATCGTTAGAGCCGTTTTTGAAATAAAATTTGTATATATATATATATAAATATATATACATACATACATACAAGAATTGCTCGCTTAAGAGTATAGGATTTATAAATATTATAAGGCTGAAGAAGTTTCTACCAAACAGCATTCTAGAAAAAGAATTGAAGTCAATTTACAAACAATTGGATTAGCTGTGAATGAATGTTAGCTGCATGTGAGATGAAACAATCAAATTAAAAATCATATAATAGGGTAGCTCAAGCTTCTATCTATTATGCCAAATTATGGTTATAAAGTTATGATGAGATAAAGATGAAAATTCATTTTTTCAATCACAGTTTTTTGGACATTTTTGGAATAAGTGTGTTCATATTTTTATTTTTTTGTGTTCGTATTTATGCATAATTTTTTTGTGTTCGTATTTATGCATAATTACAAAACATCTTAATGATTTAATGTGAGGGGCTGTGCCTGGGGATCACAAAATTTAGTTAATGTTAATATAGAATTAAAATCTGAGTTTATTGATGCCTAAATATAGAGACTGTCCAAAATAAATTATGGTGTCCAGAATCAAATAATGTGGGTCAAATTTGTCCGAATTAAATGAAAACACACGGCCTGTTTGACCTTAAATATAATAACAAATATAGGTTAGGGGTACAAATATAAGTAGTCATCCTTATTCTCCATAAACTAAAGAAGATTTTGATACTTCATTTTCTTTTCTATGTCGAACCATTGTCAAATAATGCGCTGTCAAAGTCAAACTTTGAAATTTTGGCCTAGTATACGTTTGGAAACACTTTGGTGCGATCTTTTTTTTTGTATTTATAGTTCAGTAATGGCAATACCTAGAAAAAAAAAGAAAGTACCCAGAAAATCTTCAACTTTTAATCTATAATAAGTCTGTTGCAAGTCTCTGCATTGCATTTTTCATAATGAAATTCACGTTAACTTACTGTAGGGTCGTCAACATTTGAAAACACTTTTCTCGATGTGCAACAAATGAATACACTGAGAAGAATTAGTAAACACGTTAATTAAAATGTTTTTAAAATTAATTTTAATTTAAGATTCCTATGTGAAGTCATTTTTAACATTTACTTCAGCATCTATTATTTCTTTTTATTTAGTCTGGAGCATAAATATGGTTGCCTAGAGTGCCTAGACTTGTAGTATTTTAGGTGATATCAATGTCCCCTCCCCCTTATAAAATACATGTTCTTTTTTTTTTTTTTTTTACTTGATGCAGGAGATTATTAATATTTAGATTCTGTTATAAATATTTTGGTATTTTTATTAATTTGATTTCAAAGAAATAAAACAATAACAACACAATGTTTTTTTAAACATCACATATATATTTACATTTATATAAATACAAATGTACAGCCAATATTTACAATTTTTTCTTAACAATTTTACAAAAAACATCTACATATTTAGCCTTTAAGTTTAAGTGTTTATTTAGCTGCAAAGGAAATGTTTGTTTTAAACATATTTACATTTAGATATTTACATATATATATTTTATACACATTGTATACTACATACACTAATACAGACATACAGCAGATGTTAACTCATTTTATACAATTAAAATGTGCATATTTACATAAAGGCATGGAAACCGCCCAATGTCACAATCATTGATCTGGGCAACATAATTGACACACAAAAGAAAGATCTTCAAGTTCTTCACTTGTCAAATTTTTTGACATGTGAGTGCATTCCACATGAAGCCACCGATCACATATTTCACACAGGATCTAAATATTTCCACCTTTTTTGCCACAAGCTGAGCAAGTATCTTTTGTGGTTTAATTTATTACTTGGTCAGCACCATCAACACACCAGCAGCCAGCTCTTTTTCCATCTCTGCCTTCTTAATAATGGATTGTCCTCACTGTCTTCATCTATGTCTTTTGAAGTACTCGGTTTGTTCATTTTCTTAGCTTCTAGTTTCTTCCTTTCTATGACTTGCTTGTGCATTTGTTTTTCTACTTTTTCCTTGTCCTTCACAACTTTGTTAGTTGCCTTTTCTTATAGACATTTCATTTTTATCAATTGCCTCTATGGCAGCTTTAACAATTTCAGGCTTGTGGTGAATATATTTTCTTTTCTTCTCTGAAGCCATATAGTCTAAACACTTATAGATGATCAAGTATTGAATACGGGTATCTAGACTGTCACAGAGAAAAAAAAGTATTACAAACAAATCAAATTAATAAAGCAATTACATCTAACTTAGTCATAGTTAGCTCTACTCTTATATTTTACTACTGTTTCCATTTGCTTCTCTATGACATTTGTAAATAATTGTAATCACCCCCCTTTTATTTCTAATTCTGTTCAGTGAATAATCTGGGCTGTTTAGTGCATGTTTTCCAACCATTTTTAAACCCTAAAACACAAGTCTGCTATAGCTAATGCGTCAGGATGCTTAAAAATAGCAATCACACCTGACCTGGTTTCATTTTCCCTACGTTGGAGAAAGAAAAAATTCACGTACCTGTGGTCTTTGACCCTGTGTAACCTCAATCGTCTGGATAGCAATGAATAGCAGTTGTGCAGGAAAGAAACAGAAATGATGCATGCGCATTACCAATGTAGTAGTTTTCCATTTCCTTTTACAATAAAAGTGCAGTGATTACAAAAATATGATGGGTGTTTCCAAACCGTTCGCGTTTCCAAACGTTTAAATACTCTAGGTGTGACAGGTGTCCAAATAGCATAAACTACTCTAGAATGAATATATATTATATATAGTAGATTCTTATATCTGAACACCGACTTACGGGAACTAGGTCAAATTTTTATTTTATTTTTTTATTTGGTGAAGGTTTAACTTACAAAAAAACGGAAAGCAGATTCTTATTCTGCAACTAAAAGACTATAAAAATAGCTGTATTCCTTTGAATTACCACTTATAGTCAAGGTTTTATTTTAAAATAAAGTGGGTCACTTCATGCTCCTATATTGAACACAGTTTTTGGGCTTTCTCCTCACTTGGACAGTGAGCACCGTCATTGTACACCACTATGTAATTGCTAATAAATTATATGTGTTACTTAATTTTTTTTTTTAGATTGTATTAAAAGAAGTAGATTCACTTTTGCAATAAGTATTTATAGTCTATTTCCTCATATACTCTCTCTCTAACTCTATATATAGAATATATATATATCGTTTATAGTTTATTATTTATATACCTATGTAATCTATGTGTAGAAGCAGACAGATTATATATCTATAAATCAATTATTATAATTTAATAAACATGATATTTTCAACTAGGCTACATTGGCTACATGTATTTTCTCTCTCGTCTTTCTTTTAATTCCCATCCAAGGACCCTCTTCTTGTTTTCATAATTTGGATGTTCGTTTTGTGACACATTAACCCCTCCCTCCCATAGATCATGCTTATAATTCTTTTCATGACTCTCTCCCCCTTCCCACCACTGCCTGTTTGATAGTTTGTGACACTAAACGCTTAGTGTATACCTCTCCTCACCGCCAGCTCATCGAGAGTGATCACCTGCAGTGGGCATGGTCTCTGGCTTCAAATTAGCAGCCGGCACTTTTTCTTTCATTCATAAATTATATATTATAGATATCTCGATCTAGGTCATGCTTAAATTCATTGAAAAAATCATAGATTTATTAATCCCAATAATATTTCTTATTACGATTTTGCTGTGTCCAAGGAAGGAGAATGAGCTGAATTCATTATTATTCGTTGTGCACCCACTTTTTAAATTTTATTTAACAGCTAACGGTATTAATGTGATTGGAATGTCTTTCTAAAGATGTTTGGAAGCTTATTTTGATATGCCCATCAGCCTACGATCAAACAGGCTCATAATATAGCCTTCATCCCTTATATGGGTATGAATTGCCGGGGGAGGTTAAAACAACAGCTTTACATACATGGTTACCGAGAATCTAAAAAACTGCCATCTGCTTTGGAAAAACGGAACAAAATTACCGGGACTTATCTAAAATTGGACATTCGCAGTCCCGAAACGTCGATTTTTGCTCCAAACATAAAAACAAATGAATTAAAAACAAAAAAAGCGACCCGTTCATTGAAGGAGAATTCGATGGAGTGTCCAAAATATAAGAACCTACTATATATTTATATATATTATTATATTATTTATATACTCACTCAAACTCACTCAGTCACTGGTCTAAAAATAAAATCTAAATGATAAATCTAGAATGAATAAACTTCAATAAAGTCTAACTAGATCTATATTTATAATACAGATTCTAGACTAAATCTAATTACCAATCTAATATTTAGATCTAAATCTAGACTCTAATATCTAAGTTTAGATCTATATCTAGTGTCTAGATTTAATCTACCTTTTGAGTTTGCAACCACCAACTTGGGCGATATGGAGTGCATTTTCAATGTTTTTACTTTACTATCCACCACCTAGACAAGATCTAGTTTGTCTCACATACCTATATATAGATCTAGCGTGACACCAATTGCCAACTCTAATCTACAAAAACCTAAGAACTAGATTAGTGGATGATTAGGTCCGCATATAGATCTACGGTCTAGCCTTAAATAGATCTAGATCTAGATAATTCTACATTTAAATCTAAATAATATGATCTAGTCTAGACTCTAGATCTATATAGATCAAGGCTACATTCAAGTATTTAACAAGTAACATAAAATAATATTTTAAATCAATTCCTTCTTTATAAAGATATAATATATGCATTTTGGTGCTCTATATAATTTTTCCTTTAATAAATTTAATTATTTCTTGTTGCAATGCTTGTAATTCTTGTAATATTCCAAGGAGTCTTTCAAAATAGCGTGCACAATCAAGCTCTTTTATTACTGCCCAGAAAATTTTCTACATAAAACGGTACGCAAATACTTATGAACGTCTATTTATTTATTCAACACTTTAATGAATACTAATAGGCCGAAGACCGCACACAACGGGAAATTTCTTGATATTTCTATTATGTGACCGCCAATCAGCATGAAGAGACCACCACTCCAGTTAACAAGACACAGTGTGGATTATGGAATTCCCACTTCGGGACTAGGATATCTGAATGCGTTGGCACCCAGGCTTGCAAGGGAGACAGTTTTGCTGGTTACCGCTGTCCGCTTTCGACAGAAATGGCGTTTCCAATGAGGCGAGGTGGCTGAGCGGTATAGCACTTGGCTTCCAAATCCTGATGAAGACTGCTGTGATTTTTAATTTCAGAATCTTTGAGCGCTAGCTCTAATGCGGTTACCTGACACTGGTTTGGAAAAAGTAAAAGCAGTTGGTAGTTATGCTGGCCACATGACACCCTCGAATCGTTAACCGTGGGCCACAGAAACAGATGACCTTTACATCATCTGCCCTTTACACCACAAGGTCTGAAAGGGGAACTTACTTACTTCTACACAAAGATAAAAAAAACAACAACTACATCACATCAGTATGAATTAGCAGCTAGAACACGTTGAACGCACAGACTCTTTACAAAGAAGTAACTTTCAATTGAAACAAGAAAGACATTTTAAAATACATACATCTCAGATCAAGATCTCTAAAGGATCATCAAAAGGATCAAATTACAAAGTGTTACTAAAACAAGAAAAACATAACAAAAAATACTTGTAAAAAAGACACAAATTACGAAGTGTTACTAAAACAAGAAAAACATAACAAAAAATACTTGTAAAAAAAAGACACAAATTACAAAGTGTCACTAAAACAAGAAAAACATAACAAAATATACTTGTAAAAAAAAAACAATGCCACTTGTTGTTTTTCTCTTAAGAAAGAATCCTGGTTAAGCGAATGTATAGATTTAGTCTTAGTCTTAGGTCCTTTCGCGCCGTTCGGCGCATTGGGCAGCAAGCTGTCTCCATAAAGATTCGGTGGGGTAAGGGGGGACGATTGCATCTACTTCCCTCCCCAATCTAGCCCTCTGAATGGGGGGGGGGCGGTCCTATTTTTATGGAAAAAGCATAGTTTGTGAACAAAATTAGTTGAATATCTAAATAATATAAGCTACGTATTGACATGTGAACTTATAATTAACTTAGCAAGTTGTGATTTCTACAGATAAATCGGACCGTCCCCCCCTCGAAAGTTTAATGGGGGGGGGGGGCGGGATTGATGCCATCGCCCCCTCCTGGCTACACCCAATTGGCCAACATACTAGAGGGGGGCGAAATAATATCCAAAAATAGGTTGAAATATAAATAATTAGTATATATTATTAACATAAGTAATAAATTCGTATACAAATCGTGTGAATTCTATACTAAAATTCATCCAGTCAGGGTAGGAATAAGGATAATAAGTGAAAATGAAGATTTTGTATTAAAAATCGCCTTTGCATTACATTTTTATTAAATGAAAGCTGACAATGCTGTTTTTTTTTATCACTCGTAGGGTTGGCGTTTACCATATTGATTGACACCCCAAAATGACTATTTTGCCTATTTAAGGACATTTTTATGAGTTCCATGAGATTTCCAGGAGCTCCTAGAAAACAAGGAAACCACGGGAACCTTATTATAAGTTAAAATGGCTTAATTTATTAATTTACACATAGAATTAGCGACTTCGGGGCCCACTGCGGCCGCATAGGTTGCAGTGATCTAAGGCCGGCCCTTATGATATCCATCTGGTGGTCCAGCCCAGAGATCACCGCGCATGGACATCCCTTAACGTGGTAGATAACTTCACATATCTGGGACGCATAGTATCAAATGACGCATTGCTTTATAGGGAGGTTGATATGTGATCAGGGATAGTCGTGCTTTTGGACGCCTCCAAGCGAAAGTGTGGCGAAATAAATCGCTCCGCCTGTCTAAAATAATCAGTGGTTCTCTCAACCCCTCTATGTGGGCCTGGGACATGAGTACTTTATAGAAAGCAACTAAGACCTCTTGCACGCCTTCACCAAAGATATTCGCACACCATCACGGACATACGGTGGCAAGACCGCATTACAAACAGCGATATTCTTGCGAAATAGTATGAACTTCTTATAATCCAATATGTCACTCTGGGCAGGGTAGCCTACTTATCCCGTATGGGGGACGAACATATACCAAAGGCAATTTTTTTTTAGTGAGCTGAAAGGTGGTCGATGTAACAGAGATGCCCCACAATAACGCTTCTTTAGAATACTAACGCGATGTTTTTAAGTCTCTTAGGAAAAAATGCGCTATTTTACTTGGTTACAAGGTGCACGTTTTACCCTATAACGTAGAGATTTTGCATCACTTGATGCTTCGTAGGGGCCTACTAAAGCTGTGTTAATATTAGAAGATATTACGTCATTGTTTGTTGTTTATGTTTTATGCGAAAGCAAAGAATCGGACGGAAATAAAAAGTTAGTTATATATGTCTACATTGATCAAGACAGTCTCGTTATTATCATTATTAAATAGTAACGTCTACTGTAATGTATTATTAATCTGTGACTACAGAACATGGTGTCAGATTTGGTTTCAGATCTTGTGTCAGATCTGGTGTTAGATTAGGTGTCAAAGCTAGTGTCACATTGCTTTAAAGTGCTGGTAACAGGTAGATTTAGATCTAGTGACTAGTGGTTTCTAAATTGCTAAAAGTAGCCTACATTTTATTTGTGGTGTCGTTAGTTCATATTGTTAGATCTAGATCTAGACATAGAATCTAGAATCTGTACGAATAATGGAATTATTCGATCCTCCTAAACCGTTGTCACTAGACGGTAATCTATCTGAAAGATGGAAAAAATGGAGACAAAGTTTTGAACTGTTTATGGTCGCCACTGAAAGAAATACGAAGCCCGAGCCAGTGAAGAAAGCTTTATTGTTACTCCTGATCGGTGAACCCGCTCGAGACATCTACAATACTTTTCAAGTATGTGAAGATGAGACTGTAGACAAAGTAATTGAAAGGTTTCAGAATCATTTTTTGCCTAAGTCCAACACTGTGTATGACAGATTTAAATTCTTTTCAAGAAAGCAGAAAGACGGAGAAACGTTTGAACAGTATTATACTGAGTTAAAGAATTTGGCAAAAGAATGCAAGTTTGACAACCTTCAGAGATCGATTGGTATGTGGCATACAGTCGGATCGAGTGAGAGAGAGACTTCTGAGAGATGTAGACTTAACTTTAGAGAAAGCAGCAAGCATAATTCGTGCTGACGAGCATACCCAGAACCAAATGATAGATATGAAAGGATTACATGTGGATGCTGCTAATAAATTAAAGAAGACAGAAGATAGAAAGCCAGTCAAAACCTCACAGGAAAATATGGCAAAGAATCATGTCACAAGTTTCATTAGAGATTGCAGATCTTGTGGTGGATCTCACAGAAAATACAATTGCCCAGCATTCGGACAGACATGCCGAAAATGTAAAAAGAGAAATCATTTCGCTGTAAAATGTCGTTCGAAACACTTCAAGGCTGTTGATTTACTGGAAGATGAAAGTCAGTCAAGCCAAGTAAATGAATTGTGGTTTGAGGCAATTGGTATTGACAACAATGTCAAAGTTTGGATGGTTGATGTCAATATTATGGGAAAAATAGTCAAAATGAAGATTGACACAGGAGCACAAGCTAATGTGATATCAGAGTCAACGTGGAACAATTTAGAAACTGATACTCAGTTAAAGAATTCAAATACTACCCTACGAGCATTGGGGGATGAAGCATTAGAAATGAAGGGAGTTGCATCGGTCACATTTAAAGTCGGCGATGTAGAAGTTAAAGATGATCTGTACGTGATCAAGAAAAGTATAAATCCTATACTAGGTCTGAAGACATCTATTGCTTTAAAACTAATTGAGGCAAAGAGAAATGTCGAAGTACACGATGTCAAGCAACAAAATGAAGTTCCACGAGTGTTGATGAAAAAATATACTCAAGTATTCGAAGGACTCGGTACATACAAAATGAAGTATCACATTAAACTGACGTCAGATGCAAAACCAGTTATTCAATGTGCGCGCAGAGTTGCACCATCACTCTATGAAGAATTAAAAAGAAAACTCACACAAATGCAACAAGATGGAGTGATCACAGAAGTTGATGAACCAACAGAATGGGTTCATAACTTGGTTATAGCAAAGAAGAAAGATAATTCTTTGAGGTTGTGTTTAGATCCCCGAGAACTTAACAAATATATAATGAGAGAACATTTCACTATACCAACATTTGATCAAATCAATAGTTCACTGGGAGCAGCAAAAGTGTTTAGTATACTTGATCAAAAGGATGCATATTGGCAAGTTGAGTTGGATGAACCAAGCTCTTATTTATGTACATTCAATACTCCGTTTGGAAGATACAGATTCTTGAGAATGCCTTTTGGTATATCCTCAGCTAGTGAAGTATTACAGAAACGTGCTTATCAAGTATTCGGAGACATCCCAGGTGTACATATCATGTCAGATGACATGCTGATTGCAGCAAAAGATGAAAAAGAACATGATCAAATTTTTGAAAATGTTCTGGAGAGAGCTAGAAAGAACAATGTAAAGTTCAACAAGAACAAGATACAATATAAACTTTCTGGTGTTAATTATCTCGGAAGACAAATTGGAGCAGATGGTATTCGTCCAGATCCATCTAAAATCAAAGCAATAATGGAGATGCCAGCACCAACAGATCGAACAGGAATTCAAAGACTGCTAGGGATGTTGAACTTTCTGTCAAGTTTCATTCCAAACATGTCAACAATTACCAGTCCATTGCGTGAATTGCTAAAGAAGGATGTATTGTGGCAGTGGAATGCAGAGCAAGAAAATGCTTCCAACTAATAAAGAAAACACTTAGTGAAGCTCCAGTTCTGCAATTGTTTAACCCTGAAAAGCCAGTTACTATTCAGTGTGACGCTTCTTCTAAAGGGTTGGGAGCATGTTTAATGAAGAAGACAAACCAGTTGCGTATACGTCAAGATCATTGACAGAAACAGAGTGCAGATATGCACAAATAGAAAAGGAAATGTTAGCTATAGTGTTTGCAGCTGAACATTTTCACCATTATATTTTTGGAAGAACTGTGACTGTACAATCAGATCACAAACCTTTGCAAACTATTGTGACTAAGCCTTTACATAAGATTTCACCAAGACTTCAGTTGATGATGTTAAGACTGTTGAGATATCAATTAACAGTAATTTACACTCCAGGTTCAAAAATGCAAATAGCTGATACGTTATCGCGTGCGTACATCAATGGTCAAGAACAATCAAATTCAAATGATGACATGGTTATGAGAATTCATAGCGCAACAGCACAGTTTCCGGGAAGTGATCAGAAGATTATTGAAATTAGAAGGAAAACTGAATCTGATGCTAAATTAAAACTTGTAATGAATTATGTCAGAGAAGGTTGGCCAAAGATAAAAACTCAAGTTCATGAAACAGTGAAAGTGTATTGGCCATTTAAAGACAGTATTTATGAAGAGAATGGAATATTGTTTTATGAGAACAGAATTATAATTCCTTCAAGTATGAGAAATGAAATTCTCGACAAGTTGCACATAGTTCATTTTGGTCTTGAGAAAACCAGATCCAAGGCAAAACAGAGTGTGTTTTGGCCAGGATTGTCTAAAGATATTTTTTCGACAATAATGAAATGCGCAACATGTGCAACGTTCAAAAGAAATAATGTGAAGGAAAAATTGCTACCTCATGCTGTACCAGACAGACCATGGAAAAAGGTTGCGACAGATTTGTTTGAATGGCGAAACAATGACTATTTGCTTGTTGTGGACTATTTCTCTAAATACCCTGAAATAAAACGACTGGAGAACAAAACAGCAGAATGTGTTATCAGGGCAATGAAAGGTATTTTTGCTAGACAATGGCATACCAGAAGAAATAGTGAGCGACAATATGCCATTCAATATATATATATATATGGCTCCTTTTGTCTCGAAAGGCAATGGATGCGCCCAAATGAGTCACTGGTTTTGGCTTAATCTTGAGACGGGGCAGAATCTGGTGTGGCTAATCAAGCCAATTCTAGAACGGCAGACTTTGCCACAATTCGTACATGTGTATGCCTCTGATTTAGGGCTAGCAGACAGGGCAGCTTTCTTTTTATCCCTCTTGATTAAAACCGCTTCAATTCTTTTGTTCTCAGCAAGGGTTGTCCCAGCACGCACAGTCTGTCTCCATGCACTCCGGTCTTTGGCTATGTTTTCCCACATACTTTCGCTGATGCCTGAGGCTCTCATGTCTCGCTTGCAGACATCTCTATATGTTAGTCTTGGGCGGCTCTTGGGTCTGACTCCTTCCACAAGCTCAGCATATAAGATATCTTTCGGGATTCTGCCATCTGGCATGCGGGTGACATGTCCGAGCCAGCGTAATCTTCTTTGTGTCAGGAGAGCATACATGCTGTTCATATTGGCCAATCTTAAAACTTCCTGATTGGAGACATGGTCCCTCCAAGAGATGCCCATTATGCGTCTCAGGCAGCGCAAGTGGAAACTATTCCATCTGTGCTCTTGGTACATGTATGTTGACCAGCTCTCACTGCCCTAAAGGAGAGTGCTCACAACACAGGCATTGTAGACTAGGATTTTGGTCGCTGTGGTCAATTTGCCATTTTCCCAGACGCGCTTGGAGAGTTTTGCCAATGCTGTGGTAGCTTTTCCTATCCTTTTTGTCAGCTCGATGTCTAAGTCTAGGTTACTGACAATTGTTGAACCCAAGTAGGTAAATTCCTGCACCACTGAAAGGGTGTGGTTCCCAATTTGTATTATAGGTATTTCTGCGACGTCTTGTGCCAGGATTTTGGTCTTGGAGAGACTTATAGTAAGGTTAAACTCTTGACAAGCAGCTGCTAAGGCGTTCACTAGCTTCTGTAGACCTCCTTGTGAGTGAGATACGAGTGCCGCGTCATCGGCAAACAGCAGCTCCCTTATCAAGATACGACGCCTTTTCGTTTTGGCTTTAAGATGTGCCAGGTTAAAGAGCCTTCCATCAGATCTGCTAAGGATGTATATTCCGTCTTCCAAGGATTTAAAAGCACTGGATAGTACGACTAAGAAGAAGATGCCAAATAGTGTAGGGGCCAGTACACATCCTTGTTTGACACCACTCTTAATGGAGAATGGCCTGGAGGAAGAACTTTCAAACTGAACGGTGCCCTGCATATTTTCGTGAAAAGCTGACACTAGTTTTCTTAACTTATTTGGGCAGCCGATTCTCTCTAGTACAGCAAACAGACCGCTTCTGCTAACAAGGTCAAAGGCCTTGGTCAAATCAATAAATGCTATGAAGAGGGGCTGCTCAATATAGAGAGTTTGCTTCTGAATGGGGTTTCAAGATAACATCAAGTCCCAGGTACCCTCAATCAAATGGACAAAGTGAGGTGTATGTTGGTATCGTAAAGCAGATATTTAACAAAGCATACAAAAGTGGGAAAGATCCATATCTCGCTATGCTCGAGTATAGAAATACTCCGATAAGCGGACTGCTTTATTCGCCATCACAACTGCTGATGAGTAGAAGACTCAGGGACATCATTCCAACTGATCCCAAACTATTGAAACCATCGGTAGCTGAAAATGCAGAGACATTACTCAACGAACGACAGAGGAAAAGCAAAGCGAAATACGATTCAAAAGCAAGGTTACCTAAAGACTACTCTGTCGGGGAGAAGGTGAGAGTTCGTCTAGGACAAACATGGCAGAAAGCAGTCGTCATTAAGAAACATCCATCACCCAGATCTTACATCATAAAGACAAGTGATGGAAAAACATACAGACGAAATCAACGGTTTTTAAACAAGAGCTACGAAGAAGACATCTCTGGGTACTATGACACCGACGAAGACAATGAACAGCAAACTGTTAGAACAAAAGAAACAGACAATTATAAACCAACATCTAAAGAACTTGCTGTACCGGTCAAGACAACCAGAAGTGGTCGAGTTGTCAAAATTCCTTGTAAATATAAGTATTAAGAACTTTAAAAGGAAGGATGTGATGATAGCTTCAAAAGGAAGGATGTGTTAATATTAGAAGATATTACGTCATTGTTTGTTGTTTATGTTTTATGCGAAAGCAAAGAATCGGACGGAAATAAAAAGTTAGTTATATATGTCTAGATTGATCAAGACAGTCTCGTTATTATCATTATTAAATAGTAACGTCTACAGTAATGTATTATTAATCTGTGACTACAGAACAAAAGCCATAATGAATATACTCATTGCAATATTAAATGTCAGAACGTAACCATTTTAGAAGTTGCACTGCAAAGATTTTCTTCCAAGCCAATAATAACCCAATAGTTTTACGCAAAAGATGCAATGTAAAACGTAACGACGGGAGCTGTGATTTTCTAATACTGTTGGGGGGTGGGGGGACAAAGAGAATTAGATGAATTACAGGAATGGGAATCAAATTGGAGCATGTCTTTCCACCCAGAAAAATGTCAGTTATTAAGAGTAACAAAAAAGCTAAAACAAATTAATTCCACTTATCTTATTCATGGTAAACCAATAACACAGACTAAAAACGCAAAATACCTAGGTGTTATAATAAATGAAAAACTGTCATGGAATCCCCATATTGATGAAACTATCAAAAAATCAAACAAAGCATTAGGGTTTATTAAAAGAAATTTCTATAAATCAAATTAGAACATAAAACTAAAATATTATTTAACCTTGGTTAGGCCAATAATAGAATATGCCACTGGCGGATCCAGGGGGGGGGCGGTAAGGCGATCGCCCCCCCCCCCCACTCGGCCGACCCCCCCAGGGGGAGGGGCGGGCGAACTTTAGTATAGGATTCACACAATTTGTATACGAATTTATTACTTATATAAAAAATATATACTAATTATTTATATTTCAACCTATTTTTATATTATTTCGCCCCCCCCCTCTAGTGTATCGGCCGATTTGGTGGGGTCGGGAGGGGGCGATGGTATCAATCCCGCACCCCTTCCCCCCATAAACTTTCGAGTGGGGGGGCGGTCCAATTTATTAGTAGAAATTACAGCTTGCTAACAAAATCAATTAAATATCTATATTTGTAAGATTTGTTATTGATATTTTAGCCAATCTTTATATTATGTCGTTCCCTGTTTGCCGATTGGTGTAGGGGGGGGGAGGGGGCGACTACCTCTACTGCCCTTCCCATCTAAACCCTTTGAGTGGGGGGGGGGGCGGTCCGTTTTTATAGAGAAATCATAGTTTGTGAACAAAATTAGTTCAATAAATATATAAATTTTATAATATGTCGCTCCCTTTCTGGTATTTTGGCCGATTCGGGGGGGTGAGGGGGGGGGGGCGATTGCATGTACTGCCCTCCCCACTCTAGCCCTCTGAGTGCTGGGGGGGGGCGGTCCTATTTTTGTGGAGAATCATAGTTTGTGAACAAAATTAGTTTAATATCTATATAATATAAACTACGTATTGATATGTGAACCCATTGTATATTATGTCGTACCACAATCTAATCTCAAATTGTATCATTAGTAAATTTAAATGAAAAAGGGTTGTACCAGGTGGGAGGGGCGATACATGCAATCCCATTTCCCCCATCGGACAAATCAATACTTATTCTTTTTGTATTATAATTAAGAAATTACAAAATTTAAAAAATCTGTCACTAATATAATTTATATATACTATAATAATAATAATAATAATAATAATAATAATAATCTTTATTATCCGTAAGGAAATTTGTCTTACAATTTGTGCATTACACCAAACAAACAACATTATAACTATAAGAAACCAAAGTGTACATTCACACCAGACTCACTCATAATTTACATGTGACAAAGTTTATACCAGATTGTTCTTATTTAATGATTTGATTGCCAGGGGAACAAAAGAGTGTTTGTGTCTGTTTGTCTTTGCTATCGGTGTCTTGTATCTCTTTTGTGATGGTAAAATCACAAAATCCTGACACAAAGGGTGATTCTTTATTTCGAGGATCTTGTTAGCTTTTTTTATAGATGTTTGTCTCAAACAACTGACCAAATGGGGTTTGTTTTTTGCCAATGATTTTGCCAGCAGCATTTAGGATTCTATAAAGTTTATTCCTATTTTTAATGCTCAGATTGCCATACCAGGCAGTGATATTGAAACTTAAAATATTGCAGATGTGAGCGTGATAAAACATAGCCAAGGCCTTTTCGCTAACATTAAACGAGGACAGTTTTCTTAGTAGTCGCCCCACCCCTATTCTTTAATGCCAAATGCAATCTTTAGCAGAAATTATTAAAGGAGCGAGGATTAATCATTGTCACTCTACCGCCCCTTCCCTTTCCAGACAAAGTTTATGTAATTTCCCATGAATTTATCATAATTATTTTAAGAAAGACTTTGCATTGGAAAAGTTAGAGTTCAAACAAAATTTTTCAGTATAAGAGTCATGATTGAGATGAGTTCTAATCCCAGCTAATCTTTTCTTAGTCGCCTCTTCCCAACATTTACTCAATCTGATAGTTAAATAAATTTGGGACTATAACTCACAATTAATTTCATAATCTACTTGAATACTATTTATCGAATAATTTTTTTTTCGGTGGCGATATTCAAAGCAAAAATCTAAGTATGTGGGGTATCCTATCTTTTCAAGGAAAAAAATCGGTTTTATTTGCAATGTATTATGGGCCTATAAATTCATATTAGAATATTTTTAAAGTACAACATTATACAAAAGGTGCTGTTTTAATAGTAAGAATAATGAGCTTTAGGTCAGGAGAATGCGTTTCTGCAGTAAAGAATGCAAGAAAACGCGTTTGGCGTGTGGGCTTCGCCCCGAACTCCATTGATGAATTATGAGCTGTAGATGTCAGGAGAATACGTTTCTACAGTGAAAAAAGCAAGAAAACCTTTTGGCGTCGGGGCTTCGCCCCGAACTCCATTGATGAATATGAGCTGTACTTGTCAGGAGAATGCGTTTCTGCAGTGAAGAAAGCAAGAAAACGCTTTTAACGTCGGGGCCTCGCGCCAAACTCCATTGATGAATAATGAGCTGTAGATGTCAGGAGAATACGTTTCTGCAGTGAAAAAAAGCAAGAAAACGCTTTTGGCGTCGGGGCTTCGCCCCGAACTCCATTGATGTATAATGAGCTGTACTTGTCAGGAGAATGCGTTTCTGCAGTGAAGAATGCAAGAAAACGCTTTTGGCGTGGAGGCGAACACAAGAGAACCTTATGGCACTGCCCCAGTTGTTTTGTTTTTTCGCCGAAGGTTGAGAAATGCTATATATATAGCCTATATATGTATGTGTGTGTGTGTTGTACGCACATTTATGCATAGGTAGGGTTTACTGGGCGTTGGGGTTAGGGTTTGGAAAAAAATCGCCCCCCCCCACTCCAAAGTTCTGGATCCGCTAGTGGAATATGCATCCTCTGTTTGGGACCCCTCAACTCAAGAAAACATTAAGAAACTGGAACAGACACAAAATAGAGCAGTGAGATTCATAACAAACGAATATTCACATTTGACTAAGAGTAACACCTTTAGTTAAATAACTAAATTTAGAAAGTCTTCAGGACAGAAGACGCAAAAGAAAAGTAGCAATTATACATAAAACACTGAACCATAATCTTCAAATACAAAAATAAAATTTAATTAAATACTCAGAAAAACACAAAGATAAAGGCACATTCCTCATCCAATATGTTAGGACAAATTTGTACAAATACTCCTTCTTCCCTAGTGCTATTAGAGCATGGAATGAGTTGCCTGAGCTAGCCAGGAAAACCAGTGACTTGGCAGAATTTAAGTCATTGGTTAATATGCATGACTGAATGCATGACGCGTAGGACGTAATCATCTTCTTTTTTGAAGTAACGTTTGTATTATATAAGATAAGATAAGACTTTCTATTCTAATCGTCATGTATATTTACATTGAGAACTGACAGAACGAAAAAGCAACTATTCAGATTTCAGATTGATAGTCTTTGCCTGATCGTTCATTTTCGTAATTACAAAAATATTCCCAAAATGACTTCGGGAAGTTCGGGTATATAGCCTATCGGAAATATATCCTTCTTGAACAAATTATTCATCATGTTTTAATAGATCATAGTGAATAATTAACGTTCACTTATTTCGAGTGCGTATTTTAAAAACCAGAACATAATCTATTAAAGTAATGTATTTTTATGAAAAAACTGCTTGCATAAGTGATTTAAAAAATTTGACTTTTCGCTTTTAGAAAAGAAAAAAGTAACCGTTGCATCAACTTTGAATGGACTAAAATATTATGATGTCAGATTTTCACTATCCTTTCAAGTTTACGAGATCTAAATGGGACGGACAGACATTTCACACAAAACTAATAGCGTCTTTTCTCCTTTCGAGGGCTATAAAATAATAATGAAATAAAAATGAAAAGTAAACGTCAGTGTACTTTTGAATTAGAAATCAATAAAAAAATTTCGACCCCGACGAGATTCGAACTCGCAATCTTCTGATCCGAAGTCAGACGCCTTATCCATTAGGCCACGAGGCCGATATCTAAAGGGTTGATTAATTGCTTAAATACATATTTTCTTAAGCTAAAGTGTTCAATACATTAATGTAAATGTTTGTGTTCGTATAATTTACCATTTGTTTTTCACCCCTTTTAATTTTTTTTTATTTATTAAAAAATTATAAGCTTTTGTTATTTTTTTTTTACTTCCTACATACCAACTACGTTTTTTTAACTATTTGTTTCATCTCTTACGGTGGGTCTAGATCATGCTCATGATCATGCTCTAAAACTAGATCTATGTTTTTAAATTATAAAACCATTTTGCATCCAGGAGTTGTTGTAGTTGAAACCAAAGGAATGGGATGATTTCATAAAACGAAACAAAACTATTTTAGACTAGATCTGAAGTTAATCTGAAGCGATCTAGCTGTAAACAATGAACGAACGCGACCCTTCCTGTAATCCTCTGGATCCACTTAGATCAAGAGAATCTTTAGATGATTTAAAAGTCAGTAGTCTAGAACTAACACAAGAATTAGAATATCAATATCAATATGATATATAGTAGATTCTTATATTAGGCACACCGTATTCGGGAACTAGGTCAAATTTTTATTTTATTTTTTTATTTGGTGACGGTTTAACTTACAAAAAAACTGAAAGCAGATTCTTATTCTGCAACTAAAGGACTATAAAAATAGCTGTGTTTCTTTGAATTACCACTCATAGTCAAGATTTTATTTTAAAATAAATCAGGTCACTTCATGCTCCTATAATAAACGCAGTTTTTGTGCTTTCTCCTTCAGCACACATCGAGCACCGTTAAGAAACACCACTATGTTATTGCTAATAAATTATATCTGTGTTAATTAAAAATTATTTAGATTGTATTAAAAGAAGTAGATTCACTTCTGCAATATGTATTTATAGTATATTGCCTCTCTCTCTCTCTCTCTATCTCTCTCTCTATATATATATATATATATATATGCCTACCTATATAATCTATGTGTAGAAACAGAAATAAATCTATATAATTATAGATCTATAAATTAATTATTATAATCAAACAAACATGATATTTTCAACTAGGCTACATGCATTCTCTGTCTCTTTCTTTTAATTCCCATCCAAGGACCCTCTTCTTTTCATAATTTGGATGTTCGTTTTGTTACATCCCCTCCCTCCCATAGATGCTTATAATTCTTTTCATGACTCTCTCCCCCTTCCTTCCACTGCCTGTATGATAGGTTGTGACACTACACGCTTAGTGTATACCTCTCCTCACCACCAGCGCTCGCCTGGTGTGATCACCTGCAGTGGGCATGGTCTCTGGCTTCAAATTAGCAGCCCGCACTTTTTCTTTCATTCATAAATTATATATTCTAGATATCTCGATCTAGGTCACATTTATTTATTGAAAAAAATCATAGATTTATTAATTCCCAATAATATTTCTTATTACGATTTTGCCTTGTGCACTATAGGAGAATGTGTTTAATTCATTATTATTCATTGAAACACCTCCTTTTTAAATTTTATTTAACAGCTAACAGTATGAATGTGATTGGAATGTCTTTCTAAAGATGTTTAAAAGCTTATTTTGATAGATCCACCAGCCTACGATCAAACAGGCTCATAATATAGCCTTCATCCCTTATATGGGTATGAATTGCCGGGGGAGGTTTAAACAATAGCTTTACATACTTGGTTACCGAGAATCTAAAAAACTGCCATCTGCTTTGGAAAAGCGGAACAAAAATACAGGAACTTATCTTAAATTGGACATGCACTGTCCCGAAACATCGTTTTTAGCTCCAAACATAAAAACAAATTAATTATAAACAAAAAAAGCGACGTGTTTCTAAAAGGAGAATTTGATGAGCTGTGCCTAATATAAGAAGCTACTATATTTATAAGTATTATAATATTAAATAATAAAATTATCATATATCATAGATCTATATAATATATAGTATTATATAGATCTAGAATCTAGGTCCTAGGATCTATCAATTTCTATCTATATTCTAAGAATCTAGAGGATAGAGATCATTAAATTATTCATTATCATAGCCTACTACTAGTACTAGTCAGACTCATAGTACTTTAAAGGGAAACTCCGATGGTTTTGACAATTTTTGATATAATAATTAATTTAATATGTGTTTTGATTTACAGATAATGAATATATTCTTTTTTTTTATTTGCAATAATAACTTAGTAATTGATGTTTTTCCGACGTAATTTTCCTGCGCATCCAAAACAGTCAGACTTTCACCAGGTTTCTATGTGAAGTCACAAAGGTGTTTTAATCTACTGACTTATTGTATAACAGGAGACCATACAGCAAAGTTTACATTCTCGTAAAAGAAATATATCTTTGTCTATGCAGTTAGATCTAGGATCTTGTAAGCAAAGAAAAAATGCGTATTAAAAGTAGATTTACATGCTTGACTAATCACGGCAGTCTGTATTTTCACGCCAGACCACTCAACACACAACAAACACTATCGCTTGGTTGTCTTGTCATGACCGACTACACGTAGTCTCGACTAGCCTTACACTGACCAGCTTGTTCGAATCATTCAGACACACGATCTATTTACTTCTTGGGATAGGGAGAAGCTTAGATGAAAATGTTCCTTTTTTTTCTCGAGTTGGTTATCCTAATGCTTTTGGATCTATCTATCTATACATGTTTATATATATAACTGTATCATAGCTCTGGACTACTGTAAGAATGAAGCGATACGATTGATTAAATCAAGTTTCTCTTTCAGTATTGTTTAGGGAAGTGACGCATGAAATAACTTTTAAAAACAAAATCTCGCAGAACCCCGTTTTTTTTGGGGGCGTGAAGAATTTTCTGTCTAATTTATTAAATATAAAATTTTCTGAGTATTTAAATAAAAAAATGATATTTTACTATTACAACTTTTTACGCAGAATTTAAATAAGTCAATAACTAAAATTTGAAAAACTATCGGAGTTTCCCTTTAAGTTAACTTTTACTTAACAAAGTTAGTAGTCGTAAAGTGTAGACCTCACTCAGTCACTGTCCTCAGTAGGAATCTAGATCTAGAATAATCTAGATTCATAGAATAAAAGATGCTAGATCTAATTCTACTAGTTTCTAGATATCTAGCTAGAGTGCTAGAGCTTAAGTGAGTTAAGTCTGTAATAAAATAAAGATATAAGACTAGATTATTACAGGGATATATATATACCATTATATTATAATTATTTGCATTTATGATTTATAAGAAGTAGATCTAGAATCTAGACTAGATCTAGAGTAACTTACGTTTATCGAACAAGTAAAGCTCAGTTGCCGACATTTTTTATGTTTGAATTTGTGTATCTCTGTAAAAATTAGACCTAGACAAAAACTGATTGTATCTATGAACTTCTCATCCATTTTTCTTAAAAAGTAGACATGTTTTATTCTATTACTACTCATAGTTAAACTTATATTCAATGTTAAAGTGGGTCAGGCCGATGCTTTCAAAAGCTTAAATTATCGAACATCGTTTTACCGTTTTCTTATCTTATCGAACATATTGTAATAACTTAAGTGAGGCAACTCAATGAGGCACATATATCTTAATTTACACGACATCACAAGTTCATAAAACATCATCTTTCTTAGGCACAGTCTTTTCACTTCGGCTCTCAACTTGGGCGGAAATCGTTCTCCTCTTTAATGTTGACATCCTTTTAGGTCTAGTCTTTCACAGTGCGCACCTTCTAGCACTAGCCTGGATGGCGGTGCGCATGGCAGAGTTATAACATTGCCCCCTTCTTAGAGCTTTTCATCCCGAAAAGAAACAGTGCAGTGGAGGGTTGACAGTTTAGGTGGAGGTCGATTGGTGGGAACCACAGACGGTAGGGTGCCTGTTGCCCACAAAGCCATCTGCACAGTTTCCCATGGTCGTCGCTTCCTCTTCTTCCAGTTGGCCAGTCTACGCTTGAGGCGATATCATGGTCGCTGCTTCGACCTCATGACGATAGTCGCTGATGCCAGCCAGCTGACACATGGAGAGTTAGTGGAGGTCAGGGTTGCCAGCCACGTAACACAAATGGATGTTGTGGCGATCACCGTAGATTGCAGGGTTGTTGTTCTTAGACGCTGAGTCAGCGGACCTTTTCCATGGACGTGTCGTGACACAGTTGTAGGCCCACAGCTAGCCATGGTTTCAAGCACATAGTCTTTCTCAGTTTCATCTGTAAGGTATGCCCATGAAGCATCCTTGTAATGTTCATCCACCACTACATCAGGTTTCACTGGGATTAATTCACCACCGTTCAAGTCACTTTCACTGATGTGGGCAGAAGTACTCATTTCTGTCAAGTTCAGATCTTGTAGCTGGGTTTCTTGGCATGGGCACTGTCCCCACAGGACGCCGCATATACAGTTCATGTCAATCGCCTGGATGCAGTTGCCAAGCATCGAGTTCTCTCTTATGTCGCTGCCAAAGTCAAATTCGTTGTTTCTGTCACGGCCATTGTTGGGGCCCGTATTCACAGTTTCACTCAACGACATCAAAGGCAAGAAATCAGAAACGGTCTTGAGGCTTTCATGGCTTGAGTTCTCATCAAAGGTACTGACATATAAACAGAGGTCTTTAAGGTCCACAGCAGCAAGCTTGGACGCAGACCCAACGTTGTCTTGATCTGTCCGGCCGGTTGCAGGTATACCAGGAACAAAAGTTTCAGGCACATAACAGACTTCTCTTGTTTTTTCATTTGTCTCTTTCCTTTCAAATCGGCACATCCCATTGAGATCGTCGCAGCAATCGTTGTCACGTTTCTCGCCCTGAAAATCATCCCTGTCAGACTTGCCCACAACACAGTCACAGACAGCGCTCCAATCCCCAGCGCCTCCATCACCACTGTTTGTGCAGTCACAGTCCTGACCAGGTAACTGCTCCTTCCCTAACGAGTTTATTCCTCCTTTTGCTTGTGACACAATTTTATCACTTTGGTCTATTTGGCCTTCTACTTGCAATACACTTTCATCTACTTTACTCCCCATCCTATTAATTTGTTCACGCATTGCATCGATTTCTTCCTGTATCCTGCCAAAGAACTCAACAATCCCAAGTTCAATTTCAAATTTGTAGGTCTCCGGATCTTCTTCTTCATCGACCAAGGCTTGCCGCAGACGATCCGTGAGCGTTTCCCTGCTATCGAGGGATTTTAAATCTCGATCCCGAAGCTCTTGTTGTAGCTCTTTAATTGTCATTGTAATCAAAGCCTACCTCCTCTCGTTGAGTTGCCTATAATCCCACTTCTGACACCAATTGTAATAACTTAAGTGAGGCAACACACGAGAAGTATGGTGTTTTAAAAGTGTTATAATCTTAAAATTTTGTGAAAAGTATGGTGTTTCAAAAGTGTTATAATCTATATTTTTAAAAATTTATATCATTTTCTTTTTACGCCATGTCAAGACAGACAGATTTTAGTCATTTTCACATGCTCCACATCGAAGGAATCTATCACTGGTGAGCTCTGCTTAGAAACTGATGATGCTAAGCCCAGTAATGCATTACCGACACATTAACGTACCAGTACTTATTTAGGTCTAAGCTATTTTGAGATATAAGGCCATTAATAAATCCAGATATTATTTATTTGGGGGAGAGCCTAATAAGCTTTGGTAGCCAATAGATAATCCTGCCCTCCCCAAGTCATTGCAGGACACAACAGTTTACTTGGTTGACCTAAAAACAAAACATACGTGGCCCTACGTAACTAGCTGCCGATCTAGCACGCTCAGTGAATATAACAGCCCAAAAGTCAGTGCTAGATATTTTTCGATCGGGGCGGGGAAGGGGGGGGGGCTGAAAAGCTATTGTAGCTTGCAAGCTGTGTTACCTATAGATGTAGATAGATCTGCCCTCCCTAAACCACCTAGTTGACCAAAAAAACACAGTATTTTAGAGCACGCTTAGTATTTGTCACACACACACAAACAACATATATATATCTATCTATCTATCACGCCTAGTGTTTGTGACCTAATTAGCGGCTTGACCGTAGGTACTCGACTGATGGCTCCTCCCCCTTTCCCCTCAACATTGTTCTTACTACAACTTACTCTTACTGCAACTACTTACACCTGTGTGTTGGATTATCACTGACCATTTTTTTTTGTTGTGTGTTTGTCTGGTGGCTGTGTTTGGATCGATCCTTGAAATTTACGTTGTTACTTTGCACTGAAAAAGTGTGAATGTTGAGTAAGAAGAAAGTGCGGGTAAGGGGGTGTAGGCAGAATAAGAGAGTGGTTAAATGTGGTATTTTGTTATTATTTTGTGTATTTGTGATGTTTCAAAGGAGTGTCTTTGTAGCGCATTATGAGCTTTATCATACTTTATGGCAAAATATATATATATATATATATAATTTTATAGACCCTGCGCCACACGTCTAGATCGAGAAGCACAACTGACTATGTACAGTGTCTTGACTGTTTCTCTCCCCCCTCCCTTTTTTTTTACCTACCAAAGACATTTTTATTTCAAAATACCATATCTACATTCTATACCTCCCCCTTAGCCCTTTCGTTTTATTAATATCTCTTCACATCAAGCACATGCGCTAGGTATTTGTTTATAACACAAAATTCAGAAGTTAATAGAATGTGGCATCTGAGAAACTATGGAGATTGTGGCACCATCTACACAGACAGATCCAAAATGGATGGAAAGGTCGTGTTTGCCTGCTCCTTTCGTAACAAAACAATCTCCCGTAGACTCCCCGATGGCTGCTCCATTTTTACGTCCGAAATGCATGCAATATCGCTTGCATTTATGGCCATTAAAGCATCAGAAAGGAGGAAATTTATAATCTGCTCCGACTCCTAATCTGCATTGCAAGCTTTGGGGCGGATGAAGACTGACATCCCATTGGTACATAAGAGCCTGAAGCTGTTGGACCAAATAACAGCCGACCGTAGGGATGTCACCTTCATCTGGGTTCCCTCCCATGTTGGCATTGAGGGAAACGAAGCCGCAGACAGAGAAGCAAAGAGAGCCCTAAATCATGCGGTGTCAGGAACCCAGGTTCCCTGCTCAGACCTGAGACAAAGTATTGCCTCTGCCAACTATCGAGAGTGGCAGAACCGATGGGAGGCTGAGACTCACAGTAAACTCAGTCAGGTGGCGGCCCACATCTAAGGGTCTGACAAGGCGTGGTAGCACGACCATGTCCAGACTTAGGATTGGCCAGACCTACATCACGCACTCTTTTGTGCTGAAGAGAGACGAGCCCCCACTTTGTGAGTACTGTGACTCTCGCCTCACCATGGAACATATCCTTGTTGATTGCCCCACATACCAGGATGTCAGGGAGAGGTATTTTGGAGCCACTAGCTTAAAGACACTTTGATAGTGTCGACCCTGGGAAGGTACTGGGCTTTATCCGGGAAGTGGGGTTGTCTACGAAGATCTGATTTATGAATTTGTGAACATGTACTATTTACACTAGATTTTTACCAAATAATTAAATTTTTACTACCTTTACTATTTTAACTGTGAATAGACCTTGATTTTAATGATAGGACTGTATAGAATTTGGCCCTTGTTGTTTAGAGAGAGAGTGGTCCTTGAGGGACTGCGGGCACGACATGGCTTAAATTGTGCCGATGTGCCTAAAATCTAAATCAAATAAAATCAAAGCATCTGAGAAAAAAAAAACACAACTGGATATATTCTACATTTATTGTTCCTGTGCCATCACAACGATGATAATAGCATCAAACTATATGTATCATAAAATCTAGCTTTTAAAATGGGTACAATTAGTGCATATCGATGTAAATCTATTTACTTAGAAAAATTTAGCACATTTACGGTAAACCACAAATAGCTGATACAAATTGTAACACATGTGTAATTTATATATGTACTTTGCATTACATTATTTTAAAAAATAACAATAAAAAAATATATAATCTAAATATTTTGTCTTCTTTGGGTTATATGCCTTTGATGTTTATTTTTAACATTAAAATGGTGTTCGATATTTTATGAAGCTGAGATTGCTTATATAAAAACAGCTACTATCAAACACCCCCTATTTAAACCTCAATTTTCATGTTTGGGTAGCAAAGGACATTTAAACAAATAGTTGCAAATATTTCTCAGCCTAATTAGATGCATATTATATAGGTTTTGCTGAGCTGAAGCATCATTGGCATTAAAAAAATACCCTTAACCCGAGACTCACTTCACTCTTCCCAAGAGGTCAAAAAAAGTGAAATTTTTATACCAATATTACCAATGCACTTTGAATATAAGTAAAAAAATTATCCTCGGGTGAAAATGAAACTAAATATAACTTAACTATACAGAAATGAAGGATGCACAATATGAATGGACTAGTTTCTTCATAATCATCGAAATAAAGGAGAATTTTAAAAAATACAATGGGGTGTTTGATAAGTACCTTAAAATGAAGGTGTTCGATAGATGTAAGTTACTCTATATCATAGTATATTGTTATAACTAGATAATGTCTATTTAAAATTTTTAGATGATTGGCAAAAACAGGTCTATGACTGATAGTGATAGATCTAGATTCTAGATCTATATTGTATTGAATCAGTTCCCTCAGTCACAAGCAGAAAAGGGGAAAAAATCTGTTCTTTGAGAGATTGATTTGAACACTGCCAACCCTACACCTCTTTGATAACAGATTCACTATTAGGGAAAAATTGCAACATTTCTATTTTATTGTCATATGAATGAGGTTTCTATGATATTCTTTAATTTTTTTCCATTATTGAGTTGTGTAATGTGGTGCCTTACTCTAGATTTGTATTATATTTCCCCTTTTCCTTTTGTGGATGTTTTTAAACAAATAATGCACTATGCATACAAAATTTATGTTACGTTTTTACATTGTTTCACACTTTAACACATGAAAAGTTACGTAAACTAATACCCTAATACCATTTTTTTAAAATAAAAATTTACAGATAAATTGTTTTTGATTTTGATTTTCATTAGCGATTTTTTTTAATGTTCAGCTTTCAAAATATTAATTACACAGTTAAATGTGATGCTTTATTATAGGGTGTGAAAGAAATGGAGATAAAGGAAGAAAATGTTTTACAGCCAGCACCACATTATGGGACACAGGATGAATTTGATATTGTGCGAGCCACACAATATGGTGTCATACAGAAAGTACATGAACTTATTGAAACAGGTTATGACGTCAACCAAATGGATCATGAGAATGTCAGTTTGCTTCATTGGGCTGCAATAAACAATCGCACTGAAATTGTTAAGTAAGGTGCACTTTTTGTTGAGCTTCTTCTGGAATTACCCTTAGATGTTTTTAGTATCAATTATTAAAAGATCTGGAAACATAACACATTTTTTCTTTGCAGAGTGATCATTTGTTTTTCTCGTTTCCTATCCATTTCATTTTTCTTCTTTTCCTATCATTTTTTTTGGGGGGTGGAGGATCAGTCACAGACAATAATATTATATTAGACATAAAAAATATGACTTTTTTAATATTCTAATTTGTATAAAGTTCTTCTTTTGGAAGTTAAAATTTTTGAAATTGTTATTTGAGGACAGGGGGCGCGGTGGCTGAGTGGTTAAGCGCTTTGCTTCCAAATAAACAGGTGATCTTAACATCATCTGCCCTATAGATCACAAGATCTGAAAGGGGTACTTTTCTTAACTTACTTATCTGAGGATAGATGTTGCAGACAAATAAATCAGTATGCCTTCAAACATTTTAATTTGCATGTAAATTATGTCATTGCGGAATCATAGATATTATTAAAGCATAAATAAATTTTGTTTGATGAAAAAATACAAATCTCAGTCCTTGTAATAATAGAATGCTACTACCTTAAGACCAGGTCACTGGGGTGTAAATTTTTGAGTAGTTGGCCGACTTGTACTTAAATTAGGTGTTTTTTGCTTTAAATTTTAAATTAAAAGGTCAAATTGTAATGCTCTTAGGCTTTGGTTTAGTAATGTGTGTGTGTGTATTAATTTGGTTTATTGTTCAGCTTGATATATAACAATTACCTTGAAAACTAGTATACAATTTTTTAAAAATATATTTTCTTTATATTTTTTAGCTATTTTATATCAAAAGGTGCTATAGTGGACAGATTTGGTGGACACCTTGATTCTACACCACTACATTGGGCTACTAGGTATTTAATACGTAACTTGAATTTAGATGTTCATTTTATAACAATTTGTGTTGATAATAGATTACCAGCATAATGACATGTCATTTCTTATGCCAGGCAAGGTCATCTTTCTATGGTTGTACAGTTGATGTCTTATGGTGCTGATCCCTCTTTATTAGATGGAGAAGGTAAAGAATGATATAGAAAAAAAATGTGCTTTTATTGGGGGGGGGGGGGGGGGTGTTGAAAAATAAAATTATATTGTAAACTACAACATTATCATAATGAATGTCACTCAAAATTTCAAATTGTTATTTAGCTTTTTGGCCATTTTTGAGCTTATATAAATATCTACTGTTGTATTTTTCTCTGTTTCATTATTATCATTCACTTAAATCTTGCGAGGAAATTCAAATAAATTTTGTGACACTAAGTGTGGAAATATGTTTCATGTTTTCAGGCTGTGCTTGCATTCATCTGGCCTCACAATTTGGACACACTGCTATTGTAGCTTACTTGATAGCCAAGGGTCAAGATGTGGACTTGCTAGATAAAACAGGAATGACTCCTCTGATGTGGTCTGCAAACAGAGTTTTTGGGTATGTAGATGATGCTGATGAAAACTGGAATATGTATATTGTCAAATCCTCTTATCTGCTCAATTAGGACTAAATCCTAAAGTACAGAAACATATCTTATTATATTGTCAAACCCGTTAATTTGACCAGCTGCTTATTAGGATTTTAACAATCACATGATATGATTAATAGGATTTGAGCATATGGACATATTTTTCTGAATTTTTCTTTTTTTTTTAAGTTTTTCTACTAAGATTAAGGTTTCCAAGTAATTTAATGGATTTTATGTTTCTTTTTATTTATTTACCAAATTAAGCATGAATCGCGCATAAACCTTAAGATGCTAAAAGTCACAGGTTTGAGTCCTGGTCTGAAAATAAAGCCTCATCTTGAAGTGGATAGCTGGGAAAATGAATTGGTAGACCAACTGAGCACACAATATTTCATACACTTCAGAAAACTAGTGAATTAACTTTTACTAACTCAGTAGACCAAGTCTCAATAGCGAATTGTAGTTTTTGTTTAAATACTTAAGCAAATCTATGTGTTACTTGATACTTTTATGATTAACCATGCAAATAGTGACAATGTATAATAAAGAGTCCTTTAAGAGTGCATTAATAACGATGAACCTAGAAATTATTTTTTTTTTGTTAATGGCAGTTATGACCCAACAAGGTTATTGCTTACATTTGGGGCCTCTCTGACCAAGAAAGACAAGGCATTTGGACAAACTGCTCTACACTGGGCATGTGCCAGCGGCAATCATCTGGTGATAAAAATGTTACTGAACAAAGGGGCCAACATTCATGAACAAAATTTAAAGGTTAGACTTATTTGATCCTTAGTTCTTCTTCTTTATAGAAGTTTGCACAACTACAAGAAGATTTATTGCAATATATAATATAATGTAGGTGGTGTGGCTGAGTGCTAAAGCATTTATTTTCTGAGCTAAAGGTCCTGGGTTCAAATCCTGGTGAAGACTAGGATTTTTAATTTCGGGATCTTTAGGGTGCCTCTGAGTTCATTCATCTCTAATGGGTACCTGACATTAGTTGGGGAAAAGTATATGCATTTGGTTGTTGTGCTGGCCACATGACACCCTCATTAATCACTGGCCACAGAAACAGATGACCTTTACACCATCTGATCGCAGGGTATGAAAGGGGAACTTTACTTTATATAACATTTAGTTCTATACAATTTTAAAAAATTATGTATAAATTAAATGTTCGCCCAATTTTTTTGATTTGGTGGTAATTATACTTTTATATCTGTAGTATAAATATTTTAAAATAGTTTTCAGTCCTCAAATTTGTTCTTTTAAATTTAGTTTTTTCTAATATATATGTATATCTGTGTATATATACATTATTAGCATGTCTTAAAATGGAAATATATAAATGTTCAAACTCAGAATTAAAAATTTGTTTAGGCTGACATAATGTAATATTTTTTCTTAAAAAATTTTTTGAAAGCTTCATCATAAACTGTAGGTTGCAAGAAACTGAGATATTATTTTTTAAACTGCTTATTAGTTTAACGTCTTAAACAAGTCTGCCACATCAAATAGATTATGTTGATTGAATGAAAAGCTTATTTTATAATGGTGTGAAGTTGTCAGCATCAATTAGTTTATTGTAAAAATATTTTCATCAAATTCTGGTAAAAAAATGTGTACTGTATTTAGTAAAGTTTTTAAACATTTACTATTCTCTAATGTTTGAAATAAATCAAGAATTGATGCTATCTTTAGTATAATGTTGTTCAGTTTCTGCTTGCTCTTTTTCAATAAATTTTTGTGGGCATAAGTAGAGCAAATGTTCATATTGATACCTAAAAATCTATGGGGCTGGTTATGTAAAGTCCATTCACCCAACTACCACCTCATAGGGGGTGTTATATTGCATGTATGTGAAACAGAAGTCAGGTACTCCTTTAGAGCTTTTTACGCCAAGTACTTCATTAGAGCTGGATAATATTTGGCAAAAATCCTGGTTTTTACTAAGCTTAAAACATTTGACCTGTTGACAGTTTCAGCCCCTTTGTTAAGTTTCAAAGAATGGAAACTCATTTCATTTGAAGTCAGGTATTTAACAATAAAAACACTTTTATTTCTGTATTAAAAGGGACAGACGCCACTTGATATAGCTATTGGACAAAGTGATGCAGAACTAGTGAAAAAACTGAGACAAATTCAAACACTAGCAGAAGCTTCAAAAAAAAATATTTTTGGAAAATATGCATCAAATAAGGTTTGTTTGCATTAACCATATCATTTTGTTTTGACCACTTTGTTCTTTACAGTCTAGTGTTTTGCTGTATCAAATATGTATTAATCTCAGTTTAACCATGGCTGTTGTATAAATCTAGAATTCTAATTTGTCAAATGAGTCAAAAGTACAAAAACCAACCTCAGTAAACAATCTAAATTTAATGATTTGATTGCTAATTAAATTGTTTAAATAGTTGTACACTAACTAATAGCTGCACCTATTTATGTCCAATTTTTAAAAATTGTTTTTTATCTTTACAGCAATTCAGAAAGAAAGTTGCTTATGTGTTTCCATTTTTTGCACTCTTTATAATTGGTTTCATTCCTGAGCTATCTATTCACTGGGGTCTTAAAGTTGCTGCATCTATTCCATGCTTACTTCTTGCTAATATTATTTTTCGGTAAGTTTTGATTGGACATCAATAGCAATTGTAATTTAAAATAAAGAAAATAGACATTTTATGACTCTTCAGGAATAAATAATTAAAATTTTATGAATCAAGGCCAAGCATGTAAAATTTGAGGGTCACTTAAGTCACCTTTTTTTATTTAGTTTTCATGTTCCACCTACTTGGTAAAATGGATGCACTAAACTTTTTGTATGAAGGGCCAACAGTTAAATTTTCCATTCTCTAATATGAAATCTGCAACTTTTCCTTCAATTAAATCATTTACATGGGGGCTTCTTCAATCTGATAGATTTAAGACCAAAAAAAAACAACAAAACTTTACTAATTAATTCAACAAATTTGCTTATTATCATAATCTAATAGTATTTGGACAAAAAAAAAAGAGTTTTTTTTTTAAATGTTTGGTGCACATTGTAACATAAAATTATTCTGATACATTGAGAAAGACTAATGTGAAATGTCCATTCTGATATGATTATGTTTTATTACTCTGACTGTCTTACATCATGACAATTAATTGTTTCAGGTCTTTCTTTGATGACACAACAGCTCATATGCTGCCTATTGCTTTGTATCTAGCTACCAAATTCTGGATGTATTTTACTTGGTTCTTTTATTTATTACCTTGTATCCTTTACCACAAGTCATATTTTACCCCAAGACATGTCAAGCATCACTACATGGCAATCTACATTGCATCATAAGATAATTTACTTTACAAACAGCAAGTCACTCTTTACTACTAGATAATTTACATTTTACCACAAATCAGACCAATTCATTTGAGCACATTTACTGATTGTTGAAAATTGTACATTGTCATAAGGGTCAACAGTTTTATAAACTACTTGTATAAATAGGAATGATACTAGTCCATTGACTAATATTTTCAGTTTTAAAAAATTGTGTTAATATAAATATAACTAAATTTACATAATACAAAGAAAAAAACTCTTTAATAATTGCATACTTTTAATATCTATGAACTGTAGTGTTGGCACTTTCATTTTTCTTTTAAATTAAGAAAAAAATAAAATAAAAATGTTCATGAAGAAACAAGATACAATGAGCTCTTCTTATAAGAAAGTTAAACCCGTTGCCAGTAACGTTCAGTCACAATGTAGATCAGTAACACTGAATAGGTTAACTGATCTCCTCATTTTGTAACATATTGTGTCAGCTATTTTTTGATAACTTCAAAATTCAGATGTACAAGGGAGTATTTGGTTTCATGCAGCTTTTGCCATTATTTCTCTGCTTCTCACATACAATTTTTACAAAGCCTGGCGCACTGATCCAGGATACCTAAAAAGCAACAGAGAAGATAAAATCAAGGTATAATCTATTGATTTGTAACATTATATTATGGGATCATTATTCTATTAATTTCATCACTTTGTGCTGTAGTTGATAAAGTTAAGTAGGTATTTATATATACTACTAGTCGACCGGCGGTGTAGCATACGCAGCTATTTTGCAGGACCGACCTTAGGCCACTGAAACCTATGCGACCGCAGTGGGCCCTGCACGTTTATAGGACCAGCGCTAATTTTAGGTGTAATAAATTATTAAATTAAACCATTTTATAACTTATAACGGATTTCCCACAGCCTCCTGTCGATTTAACAGGAGGTCCTGGAAATCTCCTGAAATTGCAAAATATACGAAAAAGTCCTGGAAATATCCGGAAATTATTAAAATCTTTGGAAAACTCATACAAATCTCATGAACTATATAGACGAAAATTGTCATTTTGGGGTGTCATTCAATATGGAAAACGCCACTCCTACACGCGTTAAAAAAAGAACAAAAAACGGCATTATGCAATACCTGCAATTGTGGAATCTAGTGAAAGAAGCTTCTTGCGCCTCAAACTAATGAAGAATTACTTGAGATCAACAATTCTCGTAGATAGATTGAAACATTTGGTAATTTTTGCTATTGAGCGTGATCTATGTAGGAAATAGATGTACTGTATGACTTTGCTACATGCAAGGCTCGTAAAGTAATTCTGTACGTAGTAAAGGATGAATAAAATGCAAAGACGAATTTATTTTCTAATACAAACTCTTAATTTTCACTTATTATCCGTATCCGTACCCAAACTTGGCCCCGCGAAGTCCGTTTCGCATAGGGCTCTACAATGGTTAAGTCCGGTTCTGCTATTTAGTGACAGATGAATACTACTTGCTCCTCGTCCCTCTTTTTTTTTTTTTGCCTCTTAAATTACCTAGGCTAACTCCCTCCATCCGAGTTGCAAAAATAAAAGAGTAATCATTCCGCCATATGCCGGTCCCAAGCCCGGGTGAGAAAGGAGGAGGGTTTGGCGTGGGGCTAGCGACCCCACCCTGTAAAACCACTATTGCTTCAGAAACGGCAAACTCGACACATAATGAAAACTATACATGCGGCGAGGGCAGCCAAACCCTGATGACGGTGTTGGATCAAAGCCAACTGGAAGTCCAATACCCGATACATGGCAAGCCTTTCAACGCAAAGAAACCGACTCTTATAGGCACGTGGAATGTAAGAACGCTGAATCAATGCGGTAAACTGGCCCAACTTTTAAGAGAGTTTGACTCTTACCGGCTGGACATCCTTGGGATCTGCGAGATGCGGTGGACATCAAGTGGACAAATAATCAATGATGGCAAGACAATAATATATTCAGGACATGACAAGGAGCACATTGGTGGTGTAGGAATCATCATGTCTAAAATAGCAGCTTCAGCGCTAATTGCTTGGAAGCCGGTCAGTGATCGCATCATTACAGCTCGACTCCAAACAAAGCAAATTAAAGTCACTACCATCCAAGCTTATGCCCCTACAGAGGATGCAGAAGATACCATCAAAGATCATTTCTATAATCAACTACAAACCACTCTTGATGAAACACCTACTCACGACCTAATTCTACTGATGGGAGACTTTAACGCCAAAATCAATCCCAACCGAACTGGCTTTGAATATGTAATGGGACCATATGGCTCTGCAGAAAACATCAGTGATAATGGCGAGCGCTTGATTTCTCTCTGTGCATCCAACAGCCTTTCAATTGGAAACACATATTTTAAGCACAAACAAATACACAAAAAAACATGGCGATCACCAAATGGAGAAACCTTCAACGAGATAGATTACATTTGCATCTCCAAACGATGGAGGTCATCTCTGTTAGACGTGCGGACCCGCAGAGGAGCTGATATCGGCTCAGACCACTACCTTGTCAGTGGCAAATGTAAGCTCCGATTGAAACGCCAACCAAAACGAGCCACACGACCCCGCCCATTTAATGTAGAGAAGCTTAAAGACGGCAATACTGCAGCACAGTTCCAATTGAAACTAACGAACCGCTTTGAGGCTCTTGCAGATATATTGACCCTTGAAGAAGAGTGGGCCAACTTCAAAGATACCACTATTGGGTGCGCGGAAGAAGTTATCGGAAGGAGGCGAGGTTCATACAAGGAACGGTGGATACAAGACAGAACATGGAAATTGATAGATGAGAGGAAAGAGGCCAAACGTAGACGAGATCAGAAAAATGAAACACAGGATCGCAGCCTAGCGGAAGAAGCCTATAGGGAAGCAGATCTGAAAGTAAAGAGAAGCTGTCGGCAAGATAAACGGGACTGGATTGAGCAGAAGGGACAAGAGGCACAAGCAGCTGCAAGCAGAAATGACACAAAAACCCTCCATCGTATTGTCCGAGATCTCACTGGAGCAAAGAGTGGACATGGGGCACCAATAAAAGACAAGCAAGGCAAAACTTTGCTAACCAAAGAAGAACAGGATGCAAGATGGGTAGAGCACTTTAAAGAGACCCTTAACCAACTGTCGCCAGACCTAACTTACATATTCAAGGACCCCTCTCCAGACAATGATCTCAAGGTCAAGACAGACCCAATAACTGCTGAGGAGGTTACCATGGCCATAGCAGTGCTAAAGAATAACAAAGCACCAGGACTAGACATGATATCAGCAGAAATGCTAAAATATGGGGGACAGTGCATTGTTAACAGAATGACTGATCTCTTAAATCTCTGTTGGCGAGCTTCAAAAGTCCCAGAGGACTGGCAAAAGGGAGTGATTGTAAAGCTTCCAAAAAAGGGCAACTTGGCAGACTGCAACAACTGTAGGGGCATTACTCTCCTCTCTGTCCCAGGCAAAGTTTTCAGCACTGTTTTGTTGAGACGGCTTCAACAGTCTGTAGATGAAAGGCTCAGAGAAGAACAAGCAGGGTTCCGAAGAGGCAGATCATGTACAGAGCAGATTTTCGTTTTACGAAATATCATAGAACAAAGTCTTGAGTACCAACAACGGCTAACGATCAGTTTTGTGGACTTCAAAAAAGCGTTTGATAGTGTCCACCGAGAATCACTATGGAAAATAGTTAGAGAATACGGTATCCCAGAAAAATTCGTCCAGATCCTACGACACCTTTACAGTCAGTCTAGTTGCTGCATTAAAACAGAAGAGGGAACAACAGAGTTTTTTACAATCGAGACAGGTGTGAGACAGGGGTGCATCTTATCTCCCTTCCTTTTCCTCCTAGCCATTGACTACATAATGAGGAGAGCAATGAACCAGACTGCCTTTGGTATTCCATGGCATGAACAACTCCGATTGACGGACTTGGACTTTGCTGATGATGTTGCACTACTCGGGGCTACAAATAAATGCATTCAAGAAATGACGGAGAGCCTAGACAGAGAGGCACCCAAAATTGGCCTCCGCATAAACTTGGATAAGACTAAAATTATGCGAGTGGGATATAAGGCAAAGGGTGTCCCCATCAGACTTGGCGAGTCAAAGCTTGAAGAGCTGGACAAGTTCACGTACCTTGGCAGCATCATAACAAATGATGGAGATGCTTACCATGATGTAGCATGTCGAATAGGAAAGGCAGGGAGCATTTTCCAAAGGCTGCAGCCTATTTGGACTAGCCAAGCCATTGGACTCGAGACAAAAATACACCTTCTCAACACAATCGTCATTCCAACTGCTACATATGCATGTGAGACGTGGAAGTCATCTGTCAAAATTGAGAAAACACTAAATGTGGCCCAACAGAGATGGCTGAGACGGATTTTGGGAGTCAGTTACACAGACCGGATCTCAAACAAGGAAATCCTATGCCGAACTGGGAGTCGAACACTTAGTGAGGTTGTGACTGAGCGTCGCATGAGGTTTGCGGGACATGTTCTACGTCAAAATGAATTACGCACACCAAGAGTTGCGATAACATGGAAGCCAAAACGAGGAAAGCGCAAACAGGGACGTCCTCATATTACCTGGCGACACACCTTCATGGAGGACCTCAGAACAGTGGACACCAGATGGGAGGAGGCTTCAGACATTGCCAGTGACAGATCATTATGGAGACAGCTTGCCGCCCAATGCGCCGAACGGCGCGGGAGGACCTAAGTCTAAGTCTAATCATTCCATGGTGTCCAAACTCTTGAGCTTGCTCTGTCGCTTCGATAGTTACTACAGAGTAGATTCTCCCCCCCCCCCTCCCTTTCTTAACGTGAGGTAGAAATAAAAAAAAAAAGAGTGATGATAATTCTTGGTTACAACGGTCCGGCTCTGCTATTTTGTGACTATGTGTTCTCCCCCCCCCCCCCCCCCCCTCTTGGTTTTCTCATGGACTATCAGCAGAAATAATAGAGTGATCTTTCCTTTACTTCTTCTCGTTTAAACTGTTGAGGGATACGCCGCTATTTTGCATGGCCGGTCCTTAGGCCACTGCAACCTATGCGACTTCAGTGGGCCCCCACTTTCATAGGACCCGCTCTAATTCAAGGTGTATACATTTTTAATTAAACCATTTTATAATTTAAAACAGATTTCCTGCGCCCTCCTGTCGATTTACCAGTAACTCCTGGAATTCTCCCGAAATTGCAAAATATACAAAAAAGTCATTAAAATATACAGAAATATATAAAAAAAATTGTCATTTTGGGGTGTCAGGGTTAGGGTTAGGGTAGGAAACAATTATTATGATATACTGTATGACTTTGCTACACGCAAGGCTCGTAAAGTAATTCTGTACGTAGTAAAGAATGAATAAACTGCAAAGACGAATTTATTTTCTAATACAAACTCTTAAATTTCACTTATTATCCACTTCCCTACCCAAACTTGGCCCTGCGAAATCCGTTTCGCATAGGGTCCCACAATGGTTAAGTCTGGCCCTGCTATTTACATATAGAAGATTATTTAGATTAGTTCCTAGTCGGAACGTCCCGCGAGACAAAGGGGGATGGGAGCGGGCAGGGTTTGATACATTTAAATGACAGTCAAGCGCGCAGCCAGTCATCCGTATTGTGAATACTACTCTTGTTTTCTCGTGGACAGAAATACTTCTTACTACTCGACAAACTCTTGAGGGAAGAAGAGAATTATAAATATAGATTATTGGGTGATTTGTGTTTAATAAAATTAGATGTTTTAATGTTCCCTAAAATCTTTTATCATGTTTTTGAGGGTTTAAAATATAATTCTTTATATCTGAAATTTAGAGTTTTCTTCAAATCACATCTTCTCTGTTCTAACATTTACAGCACTAAAATCTTAATGTTTGTATCTGCATCCATCATCAGACTATTCTTGAGCTTGCAGAATTCCAAGTACTGAGGCTAGATCAGTTTTGTAGTACATGTCTGATAAGGAAGCCTTTGAGATCAAAGCATTGCTCTGTGTGCAATAAATGTGTTGCCAAGTTTGACCATCACTGTCCTTGGGTGGACAACTGTGTGGGTAAGTGCTGTAAGAAATAGCCTCAGTCAAGTGTAAGGCTTCAAGGTTGCTAGTTTCTGTTCTGCCTGGCCGCATTTTTTAAACTAAAAATAGATAACTTCTATTTTCATAAGCACTTCCCTGGTACAGTGGTTAGTATGTTGGCTTTAGGTGGCTTAAATAGGCTTGAGCCCTGGAGTTCGAATTCAGGTCATTCCAACTTTAATATATTTTTTTTTATAAATGCATTTAAAAAGCAATCATGGTAATATTCACCTAGATAGCCCTTTCTTTTTCCCTTCACTTCTTTCCCATCCGGTACAGACAAGTGATAGGATCATAGGATCTTAATGTAAGCTTTGTTTTTTGTTTTTTTATTTTAATATTTTTCTTGTTTATCTCTATAAAAACATCAATGGAAAAAATTGTAAACTAGATACAAGGCCATACTTTTAAATGAATACATCTACTGCTGTTTGTAACTGTTAACTGTTTTTAACAGCACTAAAAAAGATCTTATTAATCATTAATACCAGATGCTACATAAATATTGATGACCAAAAAATGGTCAAAAGCTGACATTTAAATAATTAGATTCAAATATCAATGCTACAGAATTGCTAAGAATGTATAATTTACGTAATTTACCAAACAGACAACAATCAAGTTTGTCATGTCCTAAACTTTATAGGGCAAATTGATTCATTTGCTAAGATTACCATTAAGGGTACAGAGGAGCAAAGACAGTATGGCTAGAGAAAAATGAATTTAATACACATGGAGATTGCTTCTGACATGAAGAAGTAAATTGGTTGTGCACACCACCATAGCATCCCCACTATGTAAACAAGAAAATATTTTTAAAAAATACTTTTTAAAAAACAAAGCTTACATTAAGCGTACTAATTCTGTATCAATTAGTTTGGATCAGTCATGTAATTAAATTGTTTAATAGATTTAGACCAGGCATGTCAAACACGGCGTTCGGGGGCCACATGCGGCCCGCTTGGCCACCTCAAAAATTATCAAAATAATGTTAAACTATTACGCTGGAAAATAAAAGATGACAAGCTACTTGAATTGAAAAATAGTATTTGTTAAACTGAACAACTGAGTCTGCAGTGAGAGCAAGCTACATTTGTTTCAAACATAATTGCAAGCCATAGCAAATCATTTAGTGAAAGGGATTTTATGAAGGAGTGTATTGTTAAAGCTGCCGAAGTAATTTGTCCAGAAATGATTGTAGTATTATAAAAAATAGCGTTAAATAGGAACACTGTTGCAGATATAATAAATGACATGTCAATCAGCTCGGGTGAACAATTTAAGAACAAAATAGATTTTGAATTATTTTTATTGGCTCTCAATGAATCAACTGATATAAAGGGTGTAGCACAGTTGGCTATATTCATAAGGGCCTGTGACAGGAATTTTGAGATACATGAGGAGCTACTTGTTCTATGCATAACGCCACAAGCGATGATGTTTTTGAGAAATAACAGGAGGTGATATTGCAGTACAATTTACTTTTGGTAAAGCTAACTAGTCTAACAACGGATGGCGCACTAACCATTATGAAATGGTTTCCATGCAAAGCTACTTGCAAAAATAAAAGAGACTAATGCTAATTTTAAATTTGCTCATTTTCAGTACATCATTCACCAAGAAACATAACGCACAAAGTAATTACAATTCCAACATGCCATAAGACTGGTTTCAGTCACAAATAATTTTATTCGTGCCAGTGGCTTAAATCATCGCCAATGTTCAATGTTTCTGGATGACATTGGACACGAAGTTTGCTGGCTCTCCTGTCATAAAGAATTGAATAGATCTGTTGTACTGCGTGAAGAAATTGTATTGTTTCTGAACAAGAAAGGTGAACTTGTTAAACATTTCCATACTGACGAAATGGTTCAGGATTTGGCATTTGCAATAGATCTCACTGGTCTTCTGCAAAACTTGAATTTGAAACTTCAAAGTAAAGACTAAATTGAAATTGTCACAACTGCGTGTGATCATGTAAAGTACTTTCAAGCAAAATTACGACTGTGGATAAACCAAATATAAAGAGAAAAACCTGGTTCACTTCTCAACGTGTCAGGAACTAAAAAGATTACAAACGGCTACAACATTTGGTAAATATGTCTTACACCTGGAATCGTTAGTAAATGCTTTCACTGGCCGTTTTCATTACTTCGTTTCATATGAGCAAGAATTTTCGTTGTTTTTATCTCCATTTTCATTTGCTTCTGAAAATGCTGCTGTTAATATGCAACAAGAGCTGATAGAATAGCAGTTAGATTCTTTGTTGAAAGCGAAGTATAAAGCAGTGGCTGCGTCAGAATTTAGTTATTTACGTTGAATTGCGGAAATTTGCTGCCTGAATTCTAGCTATTTTGGCAAGCACTGATCTTTGTGGGCAGTTCTTTTCTATAATGAAAGCTACAAATCACCTCACCGTTCGAGATTATCTGATCAAAATTTGTCATCAGTGATGATAGTGTCAGTGGCAAACAAACTTGCATTTGAAATTAATAAACTTGTATCCCAGAAAGATGTCAAGCATCAGGACGAAAGAAATGCGCAATCATAGTAATTATTAATTACCAAATTGTACTGCAAATTTAGCTAGTAAGCCATTAATTAATGTTTTCTATCGTATTGTTTCTAATTTACATAAAACGAGTAAGCTGATTTGCAACTGATTTTTGGCTGCGGCCCCTCAGGCCATAGTAAGTTTTCTTGCGGCCCATACACCTTAATGAGTTTGACATGCCTGATCTAGACTAACAATGAAAAATCATTTATAAAAATAATTTTTTAAAAGGGGGAACAACCTGAATTTGAACTCTTGGCTCAAGCCTTCTTAGGCTTCTCAAGACAACACTAACCACTCTGCTAGTGGAGAGCTTATGAACATGGAAGATTGTAGAGTTATCTCTTGTTTCTATAGTCTTGATGTATTTTTCAGGTGTGTGTTCACTAAGACTGAGACAACAACCTATAAATGGAATAATTTAGCTTATACCACTACTTCAGTCGATTACAGTTTCTTTCCCTTATTCAAGATACCAAAAAAAAAAATTTATTATCAATAGTTAATTAACTAATTGGTTCATTTTTTGTTATTGATTCTTGTGTTGTGAGGTAAAAAAAAAAAAAATAACGTGTACAAACTTTTTACCAGACATAGAGAGTGAGTTGATATAAGATTTTTAAAGATGATGTGGTGAAATCATTGTTTTTTAAATTAACTTTTTCAGTGTGAATTATTTTGGTAGAAAAAAATGGAGTTTTCCAGGATGAACACACATTTGGGGGAGGGGGGGGGGTAGAGTTACTAAAACTAACATAACTTTTTTATTTTATTAAATAATCTAACAGGAAAATGAATGGGCTACAAAATTATAATAAAATTGATTATTCAAGAAATTTTTTTTTCATTAATTTTAAACTTAATACGTAAAAGGAAAAATATTTTAAAAGTCATTTAAAATTGATATTCTGAAAGATTTAACCTTTTAATTAAACATTTAATCTATAAATATTAAAAAATCACAAAATTAAACACATTTAATCACTTCAAATTTTATAAAAGATGAACAAACGCTCTAAGAAATGTATTACTTAACATTTTTTGTGTCCCGGGAAATAAACTAAAAAAGAGGAACCATTAACACAATGTTGTCTATTTTTAAAAGAAACGTGTTGGTGCTACATCAAATTCACTACCAAAACAAAGAACAATTACTCCCACATCCGGAAAATAAAAAAGATGTAAAAAGTTTAACATAAAAAAGACAGTGAAATAAATGTTATAAACCAAGTTACTCAATGAGAGTAACACGCACTGACCAGCACTAGCAAAGTTACTTGCTGAGAGTAACGCTGCACTGACCAGCACTAGCAAAGTTACTTGCTGAGAGTAACGCTGCACTAAAAGAGTTAAATCCTCATGAATGTGCAGTCTGAGGAAAAAACAAAGGAAATAATAATATGATCTAGATATCGCTCACATTTGAGCTAGTCTTAGTCTTAATGTTCATTTGTGCTAGAAATGTCTAAACCTTCCAGTCATCTAAATAAAATATTTTTCTTTCTTGATCATTTATTTACAGGAGCCAATAATCACCGCTATTTTATAGGCTACCTATTTTTTCTGATGATAATGCTTGTATTTGCTCTTTATGGTAGCCTGATATGTAAGTGGTTTTTAAATTTTTTTTTACTCAAATGAAATTTTTTTTGACAGTCCAACATTGTTCTATCTATCCTGTTATAACTAGTTTTATATCTCTAGGATAATATATTTTTATAACCTCATGTTGTGTAGTTTTGGCTACTTTAGAGGCTTAACCTAATAGCTCCTATTTCTGGTTAGGAAAAACCCTTCCCAGGCCGTAGGCAAAGAGGGATAATCCCGAATTTAAAAAATCATAGAAAATAAATATTTTGAAAAAATAATCAAATTTAAGATCTAATACCAATAAATAAACAAACAACTTAAAAAAATTGAATGATATGTCTAGTTTAAAAAAATATATACTGTTGTAACCCTGCCATCTGTTTCTGTTCAATTATGGCAACTTTATTATAACAAGATTATGTACAATTGTAATACTTATTAATATGAGATGCGCTGTCACGCATTTTAATAATATCAGAACTTGATAATGAGCTGTTACACATTTAACTAAGTCATAGGGTGATTGGCATTCCATATCCTATTGCCACCATAGTATTTAGGTGACACCGCTGTGATTGAAGTCCAAGCGTTCAGCCTCTTGCCACTATGAAAGTGTTGGGTTACTAATTGAATTCTGGGAAGTATTATTCTAATATAATCCATGATATTCAACTATGTCAAAAATCGTACACACATTTTATTTTAAAATCGGTTTGTTGATATATAAAAACCTCTACCAGGTTTATTCTCAGGGCCATTGGGCTTAAATTAAATGAAATAAGAAAATTGCAGTTGATTGTACTAATCTTCTTTAAGCATTTTTATTACCATAATATATGGATTTGACAGTTGACTTTATTTCATCTAGAAGCTTCAAATAAATTTTCAAACACATTATTTTTTTGTTCACTTTATTCACTTGAAATCTGTCCCCAGTTTGGCAGACTGAATGCACCATACAATTCTATGAAGATGGTATCACTGGAGCTGTGTATAAAATATTTAAAGCATCTCCTTGGGTTGCATGGATTGCTGCTAACGTTATTTTTCATCTTGTCTGGGTTTCTACATTGTTTGTGTGCCAGATTTATCAGGTACTAAATGTACCCAATATGTCTTCTATTCTTACAATAATATTATTGTTTAAATCATTTTCTTTGTCAAATCTGTAATTAGAATGAATGAAAATTTTGCAGATATTCATCATCATTTGACTTTAAATTGAAATTAGTTTTGAATTTTACACAAATTGTGGCTCAATCTAGATTTGTTTAAAGGTTATATATATATACTTACAAGGTAGCTCATAAGTAGGTTTACAGTTATTAAACTACATTTTCTATGGTTGAAGTTACTTGCTTAGTAATACCAATATAAAGCGTTCCCTAGATATAACCTAATATAAACAGCTTTTTCCTTGCTGACTGTAATTTATTTGATTATGTAATGAAAACTTTTTATATGATATAATTTCCCACTGTTCTAGTGTTTAATTTTCAAATAAAAAGTCCAGGTGTTAATTGTCAACCAACTTTTGGCCAATAGTAGAATGTTTAATTTTTATCTGCACCAAATATTCTGATCAGGAGGTAGACATTAAACTTTATCACACCCTTATTTTAACCATAAAACTAGTTGAATTGCTGACAAAATAAAATTTAAGTTGGTACACAATCAAAATATTTTTTTCAAAATGTCTATAATTTGAAAGAGATTATTTGTATGTGCTTCCATACATTGGTGTTTCTGTAGCACTGTTCTTTTATCCTTCAGCATTTGGAAAGTGAATTGATCAGTTATTATAGAGGTCAGTTGCTTGCACAATCAGAGCTAGCACCCATGAAAGCAGAGAGCATTAGAGTAGCATAAAGTGACAGAGTCAAATGTGATATATTGACAGAAGTGGAAGAGTTCTTAGAAATCTTAAATAAAAATTACTTCAAAGAAAACTTTCATCTAAAAAACAATAGTGTAAATAATAGAGAATGTATTCATGAAATAGTGTTTTGATAAGCAAATAATGCATGAACAAACTTATTCTCTATGAAGATAATGTGGCTGGCAATGACAACCAATGAAAGAATGAATCAAATGAGATATTGGGGGATGCATAAAGCTGCAGAAGCCACTGATGAGAGCAGTGGACAAGATCATGGTCACAGCCATGGTAACACACAGAAAATTGTTAGCCCTTTTCAGTAAGTCTTAACTCTTTCATGTTTCAAAACAAGTATGCCAAAGTGGCCTTTTTATTTTTTTTTAGTGATTTTAAGTTTTTAACAGTTTGTACAGTTCTTATCAGAATGTGATCAATATTAACTCATTTCTCACATTACAATCATTTTAAAATAAAATTAGCTTGAGCGTTTTTCACTATTACATTATATTCTATGTATGAGGGAAATGCATTTTGTGTGGCATTGAATGAGCTTTCTAATGATCCATTTTAGTAATCATTCTACAGAAACAGATATAGACCTATAGACAGTATGGTCTGAAAGGGGAACTTTTTAATGATTTAATAAAAAACAGCCTCCCACCCAAAAAAAAAACCATGACAATGAATAAATATGCATTATTATTTTCTTGTATAGACTATTCATAAATTATTTTTAGCTTCACTCAGAACATCTAGACCAGTATTCATTATCATGTTTCATTTAATTTCTTATATATTGATATTATAAAGAGAACTTATTTATTTCCTTGAATTCAATCATTGTTGACTATTTTCCTTCAACATTGTAATCTCCCAGACATAATGTTATTATTTGTTTTTACAATGAAATGAAAAAGTCCCAATTTTTTCTCCTGAAGTAGTACTAAATATGTATATTGACAAAAGATTTCTCCAATCCTTTTATCCACCACATGTCAGTAGTTCAATACTTCAACAAGGTCAATTAAGCACTCTTGTAAACCATTGAAAAGAATACAAATGTCTGTAGTAAAGAAATCAAATGTTTGTTGTAGAGGATTGGGTACTAAACCCTAGAATCATTATTGATGTCATTAAGCATTAAGAAGTAATGAAGTCTGTTTCAAACTAGCATTAGAAGTATAAATTACATGAGACCGTCATGATTTCATAATGTTCTATCTGTCTCTATGGCCTCATTTAGTCTCGAAGCGACTTTGGATCATCTCATGGAAAAAAGATGAATGCCTGGGCATTAGCTCTGGTTGAAACGATTTTGCTCACACATCAGTTCCTCCCTCTCCACACAGCTGATGTATCCAAAGGAACGGCAGTGCGGATATAGTTTGGGGTCAGCAGCGTCGCAGCTTCTGCCAGGGTGTAGCACTGGATGCTGCAAACTGCTTTAGGGCCGCCAGCTCCTGATTTTGCCTCAGGGTTGACTCTGGAAGCCTTTCCCATGATTAGGTATAGCTGCAAGGCAACAGAGGTTTGAAGTTTTCTTTCTAGGTGGGTAGCCAGCCAGGGCTATTGAGCCCCACCTGCCCGAAGCTTAATGGTTTAGACTTAAACAAAAAGTCTGAGATATTGCTTGTAATGATTATGCTCAGAACTGTACTGAAAATATCCTATCACAAGTTTAAATAAGCTTCATTCATTAGATATATACAGCTATTATTTGTGTTATACCAATGGAATTATTCTTTTATTTACTACTCTAACAATGTATATGCAACCTCCATTTTGTTCCCCAGTCGTGGTGTTTGTAAAAACCTTGTGGATTTGATGAACTGGAAGTGCTGTGGATTATTACGCCCCTTACAAGTAGACTGGACCACCAAGTTTACTATGGAATCTCTTCCTAAAGGACATGACAGCTACCATTTTATTTAGCAATTTACCAAAATTTAGCTTTAAATTATGTTAGTGATTTTTTAAAAATTACATTTAATTTAATGTAGTTCTTATTTTGGTATATTTATATATATATATATAAATATATATAAATTTTATACTTTTCATTTTTTAAAAATTATTTTCTATTAATTGTTGACTTGCTTTGACATTGAATAAAAGTGTCAGCTTTTGAAGGGCTGCATTCTTTGAATAATTTACTTTGATTGATAGTTGTTTGGAATGGTGGCATCATATCTCATTGTAATAGCTATACGAATCCACAAATGACATTATTTTAATTCTGTACATAATTTAGACTACCTGTATTTTATGATTGTAATATCATTTTATTATTTATTAATTTTTGTTGACTTTATGTACATAAATATATATATATTTTATTTTTTAATTGTATACTTTGATTGGTGATAAAGAGCATCAGACCTATGTAAATAATGTAATAGTTAATTAAGAACAACAAACGTATCAGACATAATTTCATAGATCTTGATTTGTTACCTAAAGATTAAATACACCAGAGCTTTATGCTGGTCTATCTTCATCCTGGATCTCTGCTGACTTGCTTTATAAAGATTCATTTGCCATATTTATATCACTTCAATATTTATCTCCCTAAACAATGTAGGCTGATGTAATTTTCCCATAAAGTACACCTTATACACAGTAACATCACACCAAGTTAATAGTACAAGTTTTTACAAGATTCACACATTTTTTGAAATACAGTATTAACACACCAAGTTAATAGTATTAGTCTTTACAAGATTTGCACATTACTTTATTACTACAGTAACATCACACTAATTGTAATGGTACATCTTCACATTGTTTTTCTCTTTGTGTTTACTTTAAAATCTGCATGGTTTATTTTGCTAGGCTTCACTGAAGTCAAATTGATACTTGGCATTGTATTTCTCTACTAGTTTGACCACTTGGTGTCTTGACATTATTACCTTATTGCATGGTGTCTTTCTCTTAGTTTATTAGTGCTTACCACATTAAATTTAGTCATGTAAATGAACACTCATTTTAAAATCCTATACTAAGTAGGATGTATGAAAAACTGCCAACTAAAAAATGAAAATATATCCGTGAAGATGATTGAGCTATGACTGGCCTTATTCTCTTTTATAATTGTCATACATTGTTTTGATTTGTCACTGCATTCATCTCTCACTAATTGTAATCATTCCATTTATTTTAGCTTAATTCTATTGTGTTTAACATCCATTGACTGAGGTGTATGTCTGTCTTACAATTATAACTTTGTTTTGTATTGAGTAGTATAGAAAGTATATTAGTTTAGAGTAGAATAAAAATGGTTCAGTACAGTTCACTACATTCGCTTATATACTTGTATTAAGTTTGCAAACTACTTTTGAGCAATTGATATTTGTGTTCTAATGTTTATTTTATTGAGACATGTTCTGGTTTATGTTTCCATGTATTCAATTGTTGTTGACTACTTACTTTCAACATTTAAGTCCCCCATAGCTTAGTTATTGGGTCTTATTATAGGCCTTCAAGTAAAGATATTAGTACAATTCTTTTATGTTTCACTATTCAATGTAGTCTGTAAACACAAAACATCTTGTAACCTTAACAGAAGGATAATATTTTACAGAAATGTGTTTACTGATTGAAATGAAGTATACTGTCTGGTACTTAGTGTTAGATCTGTCAAACATGTTGGATATTTTTTTTTTTTTGTGCATACCAGATATGTGTATGCAGAAATTGTGTACAGTTAAAAACAAATTCACTAAAATTTTTAGAGCTTTGAATCATTTGAAAATTAATACTCCTACTGGAATGAAGTCTACTATAGTGTTTAAACCTTTCTCATGTGACTCCTCTCCAATGTCAACTATGTCAAGCTACTAATGTAGGCCAATTAAAATAGAACAAAGATGCTGGTGTTTGTTAATTTTTTATTTTATTAATTTAATATGACTGACTTTAATTTACACAGTGTAATCTTCAAGATAATCACTACTTTGTAAATTATACATAAATATTTTGTTTTTATTTGTAACTTAATATAATCAGAGGACACCCTCAGAATTCATTCATGTTTTGGAAAGTCAACTTTTGCTTTTGTTTTCCATGTGCAAAAACTTTGATAAATGTTGCCTTTTTAGTGTTTGTGGTTGCCTGTGTTGTGACTTGTGAAAAGATTACAACAGTTTAGTTGATATGGTAGGTGTTCAGTATATCATACTAATACATTATCATAATAATACATTAGGGACATTTTAAAAATATTAAAGATGGCAACCTTTTCAAGGATAGTAAAAGAATATTATGATGATAACATGAGCTGCTGACAGCACAGTTTGAAAAAGAATTTATAACAAGTGGTACCCTATCATTATGACTAGTGCAATGAAGTATATTTAGTTCAAAGCAGCTTGTTCCACAGGTGTGTTAAGCATAATAAGTGTTTTGTTTTCTCGTGTATGTTGTTTGGGTATTTGTTAAGATGATGGTTAGTGAGACTACATTATATAACTGTTTGACTTTTTAGTGTTGTATGTAGCTTTCACTTTTCTACATTAACATTACAATGTAAATAGAATAAGCAGCTCATAATACAAGCTCAGTGAGTGGTACCTATAACTTTTTAAAAGTCATTTAAATAGTCTCAACAAGCAAACTGTTGATTTTTTTTTTCTGAAATAGTTAGAGGTATTATTTAAGTATAACTTTTGTATAGTAGTTTTAAGGATTTTTAAATAGTCGATGACTATAACTATGACTACACAACACTTAGTTCTCATGTACCTGTGACTGTCAATTAGTTTGACACTTTTGATCACTACATGCTCTCACTACAGTCAACAGAATTGCCGCACTGTTTATTTTCCCAACCTTGTACTGAATAGCAATCAAACTTATTCTTTTTTCTTCCTATGTTTTTATGTTTTAGGAATGCTTCTGGTTGTTAGAGAATAAAATATCACAGGATGAGATCAACAGATTTGGCCACATCACAGAGATTCTCTGTCCATATATATAGGACTTCTTGAAAATAAGAAAGTTAACTATGCTTGTGAGTATTCACTCATCATTAGTTAGAGAATACTTTCTGTTAAGCTAGTAGCTATCTGGACTCTTCCCCTATACTTCTATCAGTATCATCAGTAGAGTTCTTTGCTAGAATATATTTTGTACAGCTGGGCTCTCACTTGTAGTAGTTAGTGAAGCTGATGGGTTAGGGTTAGAGATAAGACTCTGGATTTCATTTTGGAGTCAGTATCATAAAAATTATTAAGTACAGCATTTCAAGTCAGATTAGAATGGACTACATAGAAAGTTGTTACCTGGTGACAAATTGTCATATATTTTTTAAAACTTGTATCATTCTGTATTTACAGTGCTCATTAACATGATTTAGTTATAATTAGTTACAATTATTTCAATTCCAATGCAAAAAAGTTGATTCATAAATAAAAAAGGATAATTCTCCTTCTGTTGTCTTTTTTTTTCTCTTCTGTAATTCTTATTGGTTTAATACAAAGTTTCTAGTAAATAACTTGTCTGCCTTTCTCTGTGCATAGGTGAGACCCCCTAAAGTCTGTGTTGTCCAATGTCTATACACTATATTACACAGTCATTAGTCTTGTCAGACATCCTCCCCCTATGTAGTACATTTTCATTTATTTAGATCCACCAGCCATTGTAAATCACCATGAAACAGGGACAAAGAATGATAATAGTAGGCCTATTGTTACACATGTCAATATAATAGTCTTTGCTAGATTAGAAGAAAAAAATTCCCATAGTAATCAGTAGAGCTACAGATTTACACAAATTATACTGTCAAAAAAAATAAAATACTCATATTTCCCAAAGTCTTATTTTGAATGCTACAAAATATTCCTTGAATATAAAGCATATAAAGTTCGGACTAAATTAAGCACTTGAATTATAGAAGGTGTACAGAAGAGTTCCATCTATCCAAAGATCCCAACCTGTCCAGGCAATGGCAGCGCTAGCGTTGACTTCATTGTGAATCAGTTGACATTCGTTATCATGTGGCTTGTGATTGAATGCAACACACTGACTGGATTGGGCACAACCCACTGCACAAAACACAACGGATCTGCCTAGAGTTGGGGCGGGGCTAGCAACAACTGGAAAACGGAAATTGTTCAAGACTTTGATCCAGTTGGAACTAGTGCTGATGCCAGTACTGTTTGTGTCACCTATATCTATAACTTTGGAAAAAAAAAAAAAAGAAAATATTTTATAGTATAAATAGTTCTAATACTTATCTAGTCTAGTTGAATTTCATTGGATGGCTATCTGGTCGTGCGGTATGCGCGTTGGACGAGGAATTACACGATCATGACCACTGAAGGAACATCCGAAACATTCAAACATCTTTGCCAAATCTTAACCTGTGATCTCCATGGGCCAGATCAAACCCTCCAACATATGTTCTTTTTATTTGTTTTTGTTTTTAAATTTCTCAAGACAAGTAAATATAGAGATCAAATTTGGCTTCAGTCATCAAGCCTATTAATGTGGGTGAATATAATGTACCCTCTATTAATGTGGATGAATATAATGTACCCTCTATTAATGTGGATGAATATAATGTACGTTCTATTAATGTGGGTGAATATAATGTACCCTCTATTAATGTGGGTGAATATAATGTACGTTCTATTAATGTGGATGAATATAATGTACCCTCTATTAATGTGGATGAATATAATGTACGTTCTATTAATGTGGATGAATATAATGTACGTTCTATTAATGTGGGTTAATATAATGTACCCTCTATTAATGTGGATGAATATAATGTACCCTTTATTAATGTGGATGAATATAATGTACCCTCTATTAATGTGGATGAATATAATGTATGTTCTATTAATGTGGATGAATATAATGTACGTTCTATTAATGTGGGTGAATATAATGTACCCTCTATTAATGTGGATGAATATAATGTACCCTCTATTAATGTGGATGAATATAATGTACCCTCTATTAATGTGGATGAATATAATGTACCCTCTATTAATGTGGATGAATATAATGTACCCTCTATTAATGTGGATGAATATAATGTACGTTCTATTAATGTGGGTGAATATAATGTACGTTCTATTAATGTGGATGAATATAATGTACCCTCTATTAATGTGGATTAATATATAATGTACGTTCTATTAATGTGGATGAATATAATGTACGTTCTATTAATGTGGGTTAATATAATGTACCCTCTATTAATGTGGATGAATATAATGTACCCTCTATTAATGTGGATGAATATAATGTACGTTCTATTAATGTGGATGAATATAATGTACGTTCTATTAATGTGGGTGAATATAATGTACCCTCTATTAATGTGGATGAATATAATGTACGTTCTATTAATGTGGATGAATATAATGTACCCTCTATTAATGTGGATGAATATAATGTACGTTCTATTAATGTGGATGAATATAATGTACGTTCTATTAATGTGGGTGAATATAATGTACCCTCTATTAATGTGGATGAATATAATGTACGTTCTATTAATGTGGATGAATATAATGTACGTTCTATTAATGTGGATGAATATAATGTACCCTCTATTAATGTGGATGAATATAATGTACCCTCTATTAATGTGGATGAATATAATGTACCCTCTATTAATGTGGATGAATATAATGTACCCTCTATTAATGTGGATGAATATAATGTACCCTCTATTAATGTGGATGAATATAATGTACGTTCTATTAATGTGGGTGAATATAATGTACGTTCTATTAATGTGGATGAATATAATGTACCCTCTATTAATGTGGATGAATATAATGTACGTTCTATTAATGTGGATGAATATAATGTACGTTCTATTAATGTGGGTTAATATAATGTACCCTCTATTAATGTGGATGAATATAATGTACCCTCTATTAATGTGGATGAATATAATGTACGTTCTATTAATGTGGATGAATATAATGTACGTTCTATTAATGTGGGTGAATATAATGTACCCTCTATTAATGTGGATGAATATAATGTACGTTCTATTAATGTGGATGAATATAATGTACCCTCTATTAATGTGGATGAATATAATGTACGTTCTATTAATGTGGATGAATATAATGTACGTTCTATTAATGTGGGTGAATATAATGTACCCTCTATTAATGTGGATGAATATAATGTACGTTCTATTAATGTGGATGAATATAATGTACGTTCTATTAATGTGGATGAATATAATGTACCCTCTATTAATGTGGATGAATATAATGTACCCTCTATTAATGTGGGTGAATATAATGTACGTTCTATTAATGTGGATGAATATAATGTACCCTCTATTAATGTGGGTTAATATAATGTACCCTCTATTAATGTGGATAAATATAATGTACCCTCTATTAATGTGGATGAATATAATGTACGTTCTATTAATGTGGGTGAATATAATGTACGTTCTATTAATGTGGATGAATATAATGTACCCTCTATTAATGTGGATGAATATAATGTACCCTCTATTAATGTGGATGAATATAATGTACCCTCTATTAATGTGGGTTAATATAATGTACCCTCTATTAATGTGGATGAATATAATGTACCCTCTATTAATGTGGATGAATATAATGTACCCTCTATTAATGTGGATGAATATAATGTACGTTCTATTAATGTGGGTGAATATAATGTACGTTCTATTAATGTGGATGAATATAATGTACCCTCTATTAATGTGGATGAATATAATGTACGTTCTATTAATGTGGATGAATATAATGTACGTTCTATTAATGTGGGTGAATATAATGTACCCTCTATTAATGTGGATGAATATAATGTACGTTCTATTAATGTGGATGAATATAATGTACCCTCTATTAATGTGGATGAATATAATGTACGTTCTATTAATGTGGATGAATATAATGTACGTTCTATTAATGTGGGTGAATATAATGTACCCTCTATTAATGTGGATGAATATAATGTACGTTCTATTAATGTTGATGAATATAATGTACGTTCTATTAATGTGGATGAATATAATGTACCCTCTATTAATGTGGATGAATATAATGTACCCTCTATTAATGTGGGTGAATATAATGTACGTTCTATTAATGTGGATGAATATAATGTACCCTCTATTAATGTGGATGAATATAATGTACCCTCTATTAATGTGGATGAATATAATGTACGTTCTATTAATGTGGATGAATATAATGTACCCTCTATTAATGTGGGTGAATATAATGTACGTTCTATTAATGTGGATGAATATAATGTACCCTCTATTAATGTGGATGAATATAATGTACGTTCTATTAATGTGGGTGAATATAATGTACCCTCTATTAATGTGGATGAATATAATGTACCCTCTATTAATGTGGATGAATATAATGTACCCTCTATTAATGTGGGTGAATATAATGTACGTTCTATTAATGTGGATGAATATAATGTACCCTCTATTAATGTGGGTGAATATAATGTACCCTCTATTAATGTGGGTGAATATAATGTACCCTCTATTAATGTGGGTGAATATAATGTACCCTCTATTAATGTGGATGAATATAATGTACCCTCTATTAATGTGGATGAATATAATGTACCCTCTATTAATGTGGATGAATATAATGTACCCTCTATTAATGTGGGTGAATATAATGTACGTTCTATTAATGTGGATGAATATAATGTACCCTCTATTAATGTGGATGAATATAATGTACCTTCTATTAATGTGGGTGAAAATAATGTACCTTCTATTAAAGTGGGTGAATATAATGTACCCTCTATTAATGTGGGTGAATATAATGTACGTTCTATTAATGTGGATGAATATAATTTACGTTCTATTAATGTGGGTGAATATAATGTACCCTCTTTTAATGTGGATGAATATAATGTACCCTCTATTAATGTGGATGAATATAATGTACCCTCTATTAATGTGGCTGAATATAATGTACGTTCTATTAATGTGGATGAATATAATGTACGTTCTATTAATGTGGATGAATATAATGTACCCTCTATTAATGTGGATCAATATAATGTACCCTCTATTAATGTGGATGAATATAATGTACGTTCTATTAATGTGGATGAATATAATGTACCCTCTATTAATGTGGATGAATATAATGTACGTTCTATTAATGTGGATGAATATAATGTACGTTCTATTAATGTGGATGAATATAATGTACCCTCTATTAATGTGGATGAATATAATGTACCCTCTATTAATGTGGGTGAATATAATGTACGTTCTATTAATGTGGATGAATATAATGTACCCTCTATTAATGTGGATGAATATAATGTACCCTCTATTAATGTGGATGAATATAATGTACATTCTATTAATGTGGATGAATATAATGTACCCTCTATTAATGTGGGTGAATATAATGTACGTTCTATTAATGTGGATGAATATAATGTACCCTCTATTAATGTGGATGAATATAATGTACGTTCTATTAATGTGGGTGAATATAATGTACCCTCTATTAATGTGGATGAATATAATGTACCCTCTATTAATGTGGGTGAATATAATGTACGTTCTATTAATGTGGATGAATATAATGTACCCTCTATTAATGTGGATGAATATAATGTACCCTCTATTAATGTGGATGAATATAATGTACCTTCTATTAATGTGGGTGAAAATAATGTACCTTCTATTAATGTGGGTGAATATAATGTACCCTCTATTAATGTGGGTGAATATAATGTACGTTCTATTAATGTGGATGAATATAATGTACGTTCTATTAATGTGGATGAATATAATGTACGTTCTATTAATGTGGGTGAATATAATGTACGTTCTATTAATGTGGGTGAATATAATGTACGTTAACACCCAGCCTGTACTTTAAGCAGACATTTAAGCATCGCTAAGGCCAAGAGCACTTTTTGTCAATTTGATCAAGTTCCTACAAAAATCAATGTCTTTAAAGCAGTGGTTCTCACCTCTGAGATCTGGAGGTTATATAAGAGCATTTAAAGCTCCTTGAATGCTTCCATTAAAGATGCCTGCGCTTCTTGAGGAGTATAAGTTGGCATACCTACTCTGTTGGACTGTGTAGTGACACTACGCAATGGTCGACAACTGGTCTTAACACAAGCGCCCCCCCCACACACACACACACAGACACCGAAGCACCAATTCACTGGTGTGGATGAAATCAGCATGCAGCTAATGGAGTTTGAAAGAGACAGGCAGATAGAATAGCTGATACTTTCCTATTTAATTGCACCCCATTAGGAGTGAACTGTAAAGAGAGAATAAACCAGGCATGTCAAATACGGCGTTTGGAGGCCGCATGCGGCCCCGACCACTTTGCATGCGGCCCGCTTGGCCACCTCAAAAATAATGTTAGATTATTACGCTGGAAAATAAGAGATAACAAGCTACTTGAATTGAAAAAGTATTTGTCAAACTGAACAACGAGAGTGAGTCTGCAATGAAAGCCAGCTACATTTTGTCAAACTTAATTGCGAGCCATAGCAAATCATTTAGTGAATGTGATTTTATAATGGAGTGTGTCGTTAAAGCTGCCAAAGTAATTTGTCCAGAAAATGTGAAAGCATTCAAAGAAATAGCGTTAACTAGGAACACTGTGGCAGATAGAATAAATGACATGTTAGTAAGCTTGAGTGAACAATTAAAGATCAAAATAGTTGATTTTGAATTATTTCACTGGCTCTCGATGAGTTAACTGATGTAACGGGTGTAGCACAGTTGGCTATATTCATAAGGGCATGTGACAGGAATTTTGAGATACATGAGGAGCTACTTGAGTCCTGTTCTATGCGTTACACCACTACAAGCGAGGGTGTTTTTGAGAAATAACGGAAGGTGATATTGCAGTACAATTTATCTTTGGTAAAGCTAGCTACTCTGACAATGGATGGAGCACCAGCCATGGCTGCCTGGTCATGCGGTTTGCGCGCTGGACTTTCGTTCGGATGTATAGACGGTCGAGGGTTCAAACCCTGCCTGCTCCCATCCCCCGTCGTCCTGCGGGAGATTTGGACTAGGAAGTAAACTATCTTCATCTCTGAAGGAACATCCGAAACATGTAAAATATTTTACAACATTTTACAAATGAAATGGTTTTGATGCAAAGCTACTTGCAAAAATAAGATAGACTGATGCTAATTTTAAATTTGCTCATTTTCAGTGCATCATTCACCAAGAAACATTCTGCGCAAAGCAATTACAGTTCCACTTGTCATAAGACTTGTTTCAGTCGCTCTCAATTTTATTCGTGCCCGTGGTTTAAATCATCGCCAATTTTCAATGTTTCTGGATGACATTGGACACGAATTTGATTTTGTTCCCTACTACACAGAAGTTCACTGGCTCTCGTGTCATAAGTATTGAAGAGAATTTTTGCACTGCGTGAGGACAATTTATTGTTTCTGAACATGAAAGGTGAACCTATTGAATATTACCAAACTGACGAATGGATTCTGCATTTACAGTTGATCTCACTGGTCACCTGCAATACTTGAATTTGAAACTTCAAAGTAAAGACAAAATTGTAACAACTGCGTGTGATCATGTGAAGTGATTTCAAGCATAATTACAAATGTGAATAAACCAAATATGAATAGAAAATCTTGTTCACTTCTCATCGTGTCAGGAACTAAAAAGATTAAATACGGCTACAACATTTGGTAAATATGTCCTACACCTGGAATCATTATTAAATGCTTTCAATAACCGTTTTCGTGACTTCATTTCATACGAGCAAGAATTTTCGTTGTTTGTATCTCCATTTTCATTTGCTTCTGAAAATGCTGCTGGTAATGTGCAACTAGAGCTGATAGATAGAATAGCAGTCTGATTCTTTGTAGAAAGCTTAGTATATAAAAGTGGCTGTGCCAAAGTTTTAGTTATTTACCTGAACGGTATGTTGAATTGTGGAAATTTGCAGCCAGAATTCTTTGTGTGTTTGGAAGCACTGATCTCTGTGAGCAGTTCTTTTCCATAATGAAAGCTACAAATCACCTCACCGTTCGAGATTATCAGTGTTATCAGTGATGAAAGTGTCAGTGGCAAACAAGCTTCAACCAGACATTTATAAACTTGTATCCCAGAAAGGATGTCAAGCATCAGGACAAAGAAAATAATGCGTAATCGTAGTAATTTAGAATTAACAAATAGCACTACAAATTTAGCCAACGAAGAAACAGGTATACCATTAATTATTGTATTGTATAGTTACTAATTTACATAAATCTAGTATATATAGGCTGTTTTTGCAACTGATTTTTGGCTGCGGCTCCTCGGGTCATAGTAAGTTTTTTTAATGTGGTCCATACAGTTTGACATGCCTGGAATAAACCTTTTCTTTCAACACCCATTTGTACATGAGATGCTGATATTTCAAAACATTAAAACAACCTTTGGATCTCAGTTGTTCCCCCTGAGTCCCTTTTGTAAATCTGTTTTCATGCAAATATAGCTTTAAAAGAAAATGATAGGGAGTTATTAAGACTAAATATATTGTGATGTTTTCAAATGTGTTCTTAAAGCAAAAAAAAAATTGACAGCGTTCTTTGCATTGGTTTTACTTATTTTTAGTTCTAATTTTGTATTCAGATAGGTGAAAAGGCTTTTTTTTTGTAAATAAATAGGTACCGGTACTCAGTGGTTGATCGCCTAGCTTTTAACTACTAATTAATTAATAATAAAAGTTAAAAAACATAAATAGTAATAATTTTTCCCCCACATTGAAAAAGATGCATGTAAGCCGTACCGGTGCGTACTGTCACAAAAAGAGGACTGCATAGACCTATATATATATATAAATAGGTCTGTGGATGAAACTATGTGAGTCTAACTAAAACTTGTCTAATTACCTGGAGCAGATGTAGTGGTGACAACATTTGTTGGTCTGGCCTCACAAATGAAATAGAGAGACGTATTGCAATGGACAGGAGACCACACAAAATCCGAATTCTGAAACCATCCAATGATACAATCACCTGAAAAAACATTTGATGTTAAATATGCAGGTCAGTGTTGTTTGAAACAAAACCTTTACTTATTGAAAAGTTTCAATTATTATTTTTATCATAGATAAAAAGAAACTGCAGTGTAACCGTTTGATCCTGGTCAAACACCCGCAGGAGCTCTCAAGTCATTCACACTGAGGGAACTGGCAATTCTTAGTCAATTTGCAGTAGGCCTACACCCTATTTTAGACTGCGACGCCGCTGATACAAAACTGTATCGGCACTTGCCGTTCCTAGGGATATAACAGCTGCGTTGAGAGGGAGAACTGCTGTGTGTGTGACATCGTTACGACCATAGCTAATGCCCAGGCATTCATTTCATTTCTATGGAATAGTTCATAGTGGCTTCGCGACTGAAGGAAGAGACACACACACACGCACGCACACACACACACACAGACAGATAGAGAGAGACAGAGAGAGAGAGAAAGAGAGAGAGACAGAGAGAAAGAGACAGACAGAGACAGAGAGAGAGACACAGAGAGAGAGATAGAGAGAGAGACAGAGAGACACAGAGAGAGAGACATTGAGAGAGAGAAAGAGAGAGACAGGGAGAGAGAGAGACATAGAGAGAGACACAGAGAGAGAGAGTGACACAGAGAGACAGAGAGAAAGACATGGAGAGAGATACAGAGAGAGAGAGACAGAGAGAAAGACAGAGAGAGACAGACAGAGAGAGAGACAGAGAGAGAGAGACAGACAGAGATAGATAGATAGATAGATAGATAGAAACAAATGAGCTAAAATGCGAGAAAAATATATTTAACAAAACATTATACAATGTATAACATCAATTCAAGTTTTGTTCTTACACACATATTGTACAGAGTAATTGCACAAGGTCTAGATCCTAGGTGATGCCATTAGCTTTTATCATTCCAATACAGAAAGTAGTTTCAAAAAAACAAAATGCAATATAGATATCGTTTCTCTATAGACTTCATTTTATGTCTTATCTACAGACTTAGCAATTTGCTTCTTATGGGGTATCTATCATAGCTAATAGGCTCGGTAGTTCTACGTGCATTTACCACGATGGCCGATTTAAATAGTGGTCTTTTAGATTTACGATTATCTCTAATTTCTATAGTGCTCCTACCTATCATGTAATGAGAGAATAATGGTGGGCTGCTAGAATGATTAGGCACCATCATTCCTATCAATTAAACACCAAGAATTAAAGTCGTTAAATCATATCCTGTATTGAAATTAGTCCTGAAAATCAGAGGCGTAGTGAAGAGGGGGAGAAGGGGGGCACGATGCCAAGGGCGCCACCCTAGTGGGGTGGGGGACCGCCACACGCAGTTTATATTTCTATGTGATGTTCATGGAAAATGGGAAGAAGGTGCCACTAAAGTACCTTGCTCCGGGCGCACGTTTTGCTCACTACGCCTCTGCTGTAAATGTATCATCATGCAGCATTCATGCCACACGAGGACAGTGTCCTAAGGGACTTACCATCATGTCCTATGGGAATTGTACCATTGAGGAAGTTATGATAAACTGTTGATCCTCCTGTGTAGTCTGTCAAAAATTGCCATGTTCCACCACTAGTTGTGATATAGTGCACACCTAACCAGACTGGGTCACCAGTAATTGGTAGCGAATTCCTATTCAGACATATAGACAATATAATTACATTTTCTCTGCTGCACCAGCTACTTGCAATTTAATCAACAGGCCAACGTTTATTATTGTTTTAAAATAGAAAGAATATTGCATTTTATATGTATATAATAATCCCAACTAACAGCCTACAAAAAATCACTATCTAGGTCCCGCCAAGTCAATTTGACTGCCCAACAGCTATCAGCAGAAAAAAGAAGAACTATAAACTTTGAACACCCAAAGTCGTAAAAGCTTTAAAGTATATAACGATGTGGTTATTTTTCAATCTGTGAGAGAAAGGACTAACATAATTTACACAATATTTACAATAAATGTTAAGCAGGGTTTAGTTTTTAAATATTACTGTTGAGTTTAAGTCATTGGTTAATATGCTTGACTAAATGCATGACGCGTAGGACGTAATCATCTTCTTTTTTGAAGTAACGTCTGTATTATATAAGAAGATAAGATAAGATAACTCTATTACTACTAAAGGTGTTAACCAAAGAGAAGGCTTTCTTCCAGACGCCATAAATAAAAGATCGGCTATTCATCAACAAGTCATAGCAAGGCGAAGTAACGGGGGCGACCGCCGAAGGCCTCGCGGTTCAAGAGGCCTCGCGCCTTGAATGTTTAGTCTTTACTTAAAAGAATTGAATCTTGTAGTAACCATCTGAATCCACAACTTCAACTTCTGTTCAGAATAGTTGACCACACCACACAAAAGATTTGTTGAGTACAAGAGTCAAGCGGTCAAATGTTTTGTTTTCCAAATGCACTAGGGATTGTAGTAGGCCTAAACCTTAACAAATCTCAGTTTTCTTAATATATGTCTTACATCAAAATGAAAAGTAATGGAAAACTTCACCAGAGACAGAAAATATTTAATTAACAAAATACGGGAAGAGCTTGAAATTGATTAAATATTATTAACCGTTATGCCCGAGGATACGACAATGGTTCAAAATAGTAGGCGTTGATGGCTGAGTTAAAGCTGGTATATTATGGATTAATCCTAAGTTAAAAAAGCAGTAAATTTCATCCTTTCGAATCCTATGATTAATTACAAAACCTGATTTACCCAATGTCATTAAAGATGTAAAGCAGCTACACTGATACATAACTTACAAGTACATTGAAGAAATTTACAGTGTTGTGTTTATTATTTTATAGTAAACACATACACACATATGTATATGTATACCCCATAAGAAACAAATTGCTCGTAAATATACTTCGCCGGTGGCATTACTAGGGTGGGTGTCAAACATCAACATCCCTTGCAGTGGATCCCTGGACACATTGGCGTCATGGGAAATGAAAGGGCAGATAAGCTATCAAAGGCAGGATCATCTATGGAACAACCAGATAAACCTGTTAACTACCTCACCCTAGGGTCAATGTTAATCAACAACCACAAAGAGGAGTGGCTCAACCAATGGGCAACAGGAAACACAGGCAGAGCCATGCAACAGAGAAATGAACATGCCTAACAAACTGGACAGTATTAACTTCCTCCCCCGCAAAGAACAATCTATAATCTTCCAACTAAGGACAGGACACACACCTTTTGTTAAATTACCATCTCAATAAAATAAATCCCACACAACTCCCCCTATCTAGACACTGCGCCCACCCTTATGAAACCGTAAACCATATCCTTTTTGAATGCCCCTTCCCAATCCACCTTAGGCAGACCCTACTACAACTCCAGCCCAACATAACCAACACCCTGTATGGCAGTGCTGAACAACTGAAGGAAACTGCACGCTATTTTTCCTTGGCACAGTCTACCAAAGAGCTGACAGCTCAGCAGCAAAAAGCTGGCTAGAAAATGAAGAAGAATCTACATAACATCTCATGGAAATTCGTTATCAATAAAGACTCGTTGATAATATGGTCACAAAATGTCAAATATTCTGCTTTTATAGAAACAGTCTGTGCAATATATCCTTAATTGTTTTTCTTCTTTACATCAATCAAAGCAACGACTTCCTTGTTAATTCTATTTGTAGCTGGATGCCCTTGTTGTCCGATTTTCCAATCCAGATGAGTTCTTCATACATCTTTTAATATTCCAATATCGGACTTCATTTCAACCACACATTAAATTAAATTATACATTTCTATTTCTTTTCAATACAATTAGTTGAAAATAGTCGACAACAATACGACGATAAAACTTTTTTATATTAGACGATTAAATCGTCCCCATTAGGAATCATCAGAACCATTCTTGGCACTTGCCAAGAAGAAAAATTAATTAATTCCCTGCAATATTCAAGTATATCATTGGACTGACACATTGTAACATTTCCTTCATCTCGGCTAGAGCTTCTTTTACAGAAAAAATTAAATACAATCAAGATCTTGAGAAATCTCAAAGGCCACTTATTTACTTTCCAATTCTACACAATTTACATTAATTACACGTGAGATTTCAATAATATTTTATGTCTGAAGAATGTAGTCATTTGTTAAACAGTTGGCATCCTGATATTACGGTGCTAGCTACAAATTCACTAGATTCGATTAAAACATTTTTTAAATCAAAGCAGCAGTGAGTAAGGTTTCACGTTATATTAAGTATGATAGGGCCTATAACATTTTAAACCTTTTGATAGAATTTCATTAAAAAAATAAAATATGTTTAGCCGAAATGAAAAAAAAATAGATAGATCTATTTATTTATTTATTGCTAATAACATGTTCCAATAATTACCAACTGTCTTTTATTTTTGTATATTTGTCAGATATTCACAGATTGCATTTTTTTTTACTTGGGTGTCACTTCCTAACGGGTGTCACCCGGAGAGGACCACACCCCCTAGTGACGCCACTGTACTTCACCCACATAAAATTTACATCTCGTCGCTCTTCATCACCCCATTTTGGTCCGTAATTTAACCATCAGTTACATGTTCATTTAATCACAATGTAATAATCACAATAACAAAGCCAGCCGGCCAAACAATACAATCTAGTTGTTTATTTGGAATGGTGGGAGGGAGAGTTGTGGCTCTTGATATGTTTTACTTTAGGCCAGTGATGCCCAAAATACGGCCCGCGGGCCAGATACTGCCCGCGACTTGGTTCCATCCGGCCCGCAGAAACGTCGACAAAGTGTAGACAATCCCCCCTCTTTTTTTAAAGTTGAAAAAGTATCTTGAAGTACGTTAGGGCCTCTCTTTTTCTCTGATGGATTGGTACAATGGCCTTTTAAGATTTGTAGGCCTATTTGTACATTATGAAATCGAAGACCCGAAGAATATACCAGGAAAAGTGAATGGATCTTTAATTTTTTTTGAAACATGATAATAAGCCAACGTATTTGATTTATAAAGAAAGTTTGGCTGTTTTAGAAAAGAACAACATATACACGTCATTATAAAACAAATATGTCGTCCTTCTTGGTCTGATTGATTGTTAAACTACGCATAGAGATTGGAGGATAAACAAAAGAAGAAAATGATTGTTTGGTAAGCTAGCTACAATCTCGCTCGCATTTTAAGTAGAGGCGCGTAAAAAAAAAAAAGATAAATTTCAGATATCCCATTAATTAATGTAAGTAGGCTACTAGATCCAGAGGTGTGTAATAAAATTGTTTCAGTTCAATTTTATTTTATTTTTGTACCTTTTCGGCCATGTGGCCCGCGACACGAGTGTCGGAAAGTAAAATGGCCCACATGTCGAATCAAGTTGGGCATCACTGCTTTAGGCCTATATCTTCTGATATACTTGAGAAAAATATTGAAACGTGACTTTAAAAAACAAAACTTCATTGCTCACAAAACTGATGACCAATGAACAAACCCTTTGAGGTCGCTAAAGGAGTTTGTGTAAAAACACAAGCTATCGTTGTAATCTTGTTAATTATTGAATTCTGTATAGCATTACCGGTAGTTAGCATAAGCCGTATTTTCTTGAACAGATGATATCACAGCCATGCTGCCTCCATCTTGAGGACAAAAAAGAGTTGCATTAGCCCAGTCCAACTGTACTGACGGAAACTTGTAACAAAAGGCATCACTTTGTGTGTAATTGATTGGACAGGTGCAAACTACACAATCTGAAACGACAACACAAGTGATCAAGATGGAAAACAAAATGCCATTCTCCTTTTTTGTATTTGATTGTATAATTGTTTTACAATAAGACCAAGAACTCATACACCAGAGCCAAAGGATCGCAACAGCGATGAACTGAAACTGCTTAGCTTTTGACTATTGGGAAGATACAGACCTAGATGGCACTATTGGAAGGAACATGTGTAAAGACAAGCAATAAACAGAAAAGAAAAATTAAATGGCTGGCTCCTCCACAAGAGTGGATTCTTTGGTCGAACTTGTCCCTTGTTATGACCAAAAAGGAAAGATTTGACCAAGGAATACGAGATTGCTCTTCACCGAGAGGAGACATCATTTTTAGAAAAAAAGGGGGAGGGGGGTTCCAAAAATAATGAAGATTATTTCAGGGGAGGAAAGCGAGCAGAGTTCGAAATTGGGACCATCATGTGGACAGTCCGAAGTACTTTCCCCACGACCAGACGACATTCATTTACATTTCTATTGCGTAGTCACTACGTTGCAATTATTTACTTTTCTATTGCGTAGTCACTATGTTGTAATTATTTACTTTTCTATTGCATAGTCACTATGTTGTAATTATTTACTTTTCTATTGCGTAGTCACTATGTTGTAATTATTTACTTTTCTATTGCGTAGTCACTACGTTGTAATTATTTACTTTTCTATTGCGTAGTCACTACGTTGTAATTATTTACTTTTCTATTGCGTAGTCACTACGTTGTAATTATTTACTTTTCTATTGCGTAGTCACTACGTTGTAATTATTTACTTTTCTATTGCGTAGTCACTATGTTGTAATTATTTACTTTTTATTATTATAGCTTTTATATAGCGCTACTTTCATGCTTACAGCATGCTCAGAGCGCTTTTGGTCCAATCTCATTTGTGGACCAGTGGGGGGGGGGGGGGGGAAGGGGGTATCTAGGAGTTGGTTTACCGTGCTGCCTTTAGGCGCTCAGTAAACACAACTCTGCCCGAGTCGAGTGTCGAACCTCGAGCCCCCTTCTAGGTAGCCAAGCCAAGTTCAAGCGTACTTGGCCTCTCGACCACGCTATTGTGTAGTCACTACGTTGCAATTATTTACTTTCTATTGCGTAGTCACTATGTTGTAATTATTTACTCTTCTATTGTGTAGTCACTACGTTGTAATTATTTACTTTTCTATTGTGTAGTCACTATGTTGTAATTATTTACTTTTCTATTGTGTAGTCACTATGTTGTAATTATTTACGTTTCTATTGTGTAGTCACTATGTTGCAAACGAATGGCAGAGTATGGATAACACTATGAGCTACAAAAATTTCTCAATATTTTTCTTAGCATAAGCATTTTAAGTTCCTTTTCATTCCTAAACAATGTAAGAATGATCTTCTCTTTTGACTTTTGTTGGCTGGAAATCCTTGTTTTGCATCAAACTCATTAGAATGTGACAAGATAAAAACTAATTAAAACACTCGCTTTCACAACATTGAAAAACTAACGACTTTATTTTATTACTTCTTGTAATTCTAGTGGCAGTGCTTTCATTGATACTATTCTAGTGTCAGTGCTTTCATTGATAGGCCTACTATTCATGGAAGACTCAATATTGATGTTTTACTGACACAGTCTGTGTCAAACGTTAAATTCAGACCGACATCCTAGCATAGTTGAAACAAAATCTTTTCAATCAGAATAATGCAGAGTTTAATTTCAGTATTGTTTTATTTATTTTCATATGACGAAACCTAGGCATTTGAGTTTTTAGACTGAGTATTGGTTGACCATAAATAAGTGAAGATGAAGAAGGTAAGTTTTTCTTTTGTAAATCATCAATAATCTTTATTCTTCTTGCTACACAACTATAGACCTACATATGCTAATGCTCGTAAAAAAAAATCTATGTAAACTCTCTGACTATCAGCGGTCATATAAAGCTTTATGTAAACAATAACAATAGGCCTATATAAGCTTGAAAAATAGTTTCCCTTTCATGATTTTCTTTTAACTTAAAATACTTTATATTAATTATTATCGGGAATAGTACTAAGCTAAGATTAAATTGTAGGCTACTAAAGTGTATTGTGTCGTTGCTAAATAAATCATTAAAAAGTATTAAAATCATTAAATGGCGAATAATACTAACAACGTAGCCTAAGTTATCTAATATCATGACTCTTGCCATGTGATGCCTTACCCAATAGAAATGTAGGTAAAAACAAGATCCTAATGACTTTTGGAGACATTGGCGTTCAACAAGTCAGCACTTGCAAGATGACAGAACTAACGTAGTTCTCGGTTGCAGACGTCAAAATGAAATGATCTCCCTGCCCGCTCTCCTCACATTTTATTGTCCTCCCTCCATCCCCCCCCCCTCTGCGTCCTTGGAATACAAAGGAAATTAGTTTCATTTTTTTAAAGCAGTGACTTTACGAGCGATGATATAAAAGTTTATTAAATCGATCAACATTTTTGTTTTACTGCAATCCTTTCACTTTTAAACGCTCAAAATTGTTATTTAGATCTGATACTGTTAGAAAGTGGTGGTCAGTTTCAGAGTCAAAATGTCATGACAATCCATAGTCTTGAAAAGTGTGCGCATTGAAATACAGACCTCACAAAGCCCTTCTAATCATATTCCACTCAGTTGAAATGAGGAACAGGCTGTGTGTGTGTACGTGCTAACTAACTAGTTGTCAAGCGTGGGACATTTGTGTACACATTAAGTTTATATTAGGGCTGAATGGTCAGCGGACAATCCAGGGTCGCCTCTCATGGATGATCACTAGTAAAGTGAAATGAATAACATAAAGTCATTGTACTGATACCACTGTACTTTAGTAACTCAGCTTCCATTTTACTTCTGTCACCGTCAAACTGTAATAAATCTTTAGGACCTGAGGCCTAATTTACCACTTACATATTTAGACAGTGGGCCTAAAAAGTTTATTCTAAATTTATATGTCACAATTCTAGTGTAATTCAAATCACACGTTACTTAGAAGGGGTAATCTTTTTTTTTTTTTTTTTGCCTAGTCAGTGGCAGGTTTTGTATAAGCGATTTCGGTATGAGTTTATTTGTGCAGTTAATACTGCATTTTTCACTAATCTTCGGACTCGAAAACAAGCCTTATTATTATTTTTTAAAAAGTATTATTATTATTAATATTTGTGCGGTAATGCACAAGCTTTGATATTTCGTTTCATTTATATTTCATTTTACAAATGAATGTGAAATGTAAAAGTTGGCTGAAGTCAAAATAAACCAGACAACATTAGAACGGTATACATTTTGTATTGAAATGCAGAATTTGTTTAAAAGAGTTCTATGGAATCCATTTCTGAACTACATGACAAAATGTTTGATCAATTTTGGTGTTTGTGGGTACAATGGAAGTCTACCTAACACTAGTTCCAATAGTATTACCAATCATCAATGCACACCGAGGCCCTGAAAGTGATGCCGTCATTGCAATTTGGAAACCATGGCAAAATAAAAATAAATAAATTTAAAAAACGTGCATTCAATATCCGAATGTTCATTTTTCTAACACCTCGTTTTCTGTACACTCTTGTACGTGCTGGCGTGGCCAGAGAACTGTCATACAGCAGCGAACACTTGAATAAAACTAATGAATGCTCAATTTGGTTAGGGCTCACGCAATTTTGTCATCAACAAGTCCACTGCACGTCTCAACTGAAAGTCAATCTCGGGCACTGCTTTCGTCACGTACTTCATCAAATGCTAATTGAACTTAATAAATAAAAAATCAATCAAGAAGATCGATGGAACCTTAAAAGGAGTTAAAGAAATAAAACCATTCTTTGATACTCGTTGAGTCAAGTATCAGCTTGGTCAGCTGAATACTTGATTTATAAAACAATGGTTCATTTCGTACAAATTAATTAAAATTAAACATGATTTCTAAAATAATGCTTCAATTCTTTCATATTAACAAAACTAAATATTCATTGCAGCCGAACGGCTATTGGTGTTTTGTTGGGAAGCATTGACTTTAACTCTCAAACTTCAATGGTACTAATAATAATTTTTTTGATTGAAAACTAGAAACAACATCAATACTGACAAACTAACTTAAAAAACAAGCAATTTTTTAAAAAAATTCTTTAAAAAAAGATAACATAGCTTATTTAAAGGGGACAATTCCGACCTTAAAACTATATCTATCAATAATGTAAAAGCTATTTCTCTTATTCGATTTCAAACAAAATAATTAATAACTAATAATTAATTGACTAATTGGTTATATTTTTTTATTGATTCATGTTTTGTTACGTACATTAAATAATTTTTTAAATTATCAACTTGACCCTAGAATGCGTGAGGAAAAAATAGCGTTAACAATTTTTTAAGGGGACTAAACCCAACAGATTTAGACATCTGTAAATACTGAAGGATTAGTTTCCCTTCAAACAAATAATTAATCATTACCAGTAATTACTTAGCTGATTTATTAATTTTTGTATTGATTCATGTCTTTATGCTAGTGAGTAATTCTGTGTAGTTTCAACTTCATCCGAGAATGAGTGCGGGAGAAAAAACCTGTACACACTTTTTACCAGACAGACAGACGGACAGATAGACAGACAGAGTGAATTCATATAAGCTTTGTAAAATACCCAAATCTCAAGTACACATGCACAACCTATACCTACAACCCAGGTCTCTATACCACATGCACAACCTATACCTACAACCCAGGTCTCTATACCACATGCACAACCTATACCTATGACTGTTGCACATGCACAACCTATACCTACAACCCAGGTCTCTATACCAGATGCACAACCTATACCTATGACTGTTGCACATGCACAACCTATACCTACAACCCAGGTCTCTATACCACATGCACAACCTATACCTATGACTGTTGCACATGCACAACCTATACCTACAACCCAGGTCTCTATACCACATGCACAACCTATACCTATGACTGTTGCACATGCACAGCCTATACCTACAACCCAGGTCTCTATACCACATGCACAACCTATACCTATGACTGTTGCACATGCACAACCTATACCTACAACCCAGGTCTCTATACCACATGCACAACCTATACCTACAACCCAGGTCTCTATACCACATGCACAACCTATACCTATGACTGTTGCACATGCACAACCTATACCTACAACCCAGGTCTCTATACCACATGCACAACCTATACCTATGACTGTTGCACATGCACAACCTATACCTACAACCCAGGTCTCTATACCACATGCACAACCTATACCTACAACCCAGGTCTCTATACCACATGCACAACCTATACCTATGACTGTTGCACATGCACAACCTATACCTACAACCCAGGTCACTATACCACATGCACAACCTATACCTATGACTGTTGCACATGCACAACCTATACCTACAACCCAGGTCTCTATACCACATGCACAACCTATACCTATGTTTGTTGCACATGCACAACCTATACCTACAACCCAGGTCTCTATACCACATGCACAACCTATACCTATGACTGTTGCACATGCACAACCTATACCTACAACCCAGGTCTCTATACCATATGCACAACCTATACCTATGACTGTTGCACATGCACAACCTATACCTACAACCCAGGTCTCTATACCACATGCACAACCTATACCTATGACTGTTGCACATGCACAACCTATACCTACAACCCAGGTCTCTATACCACATGCACAACCTATACCTATGACTGTTGCACATGCACAACCTATACCTACAACCCAGGTCTCTATACCACATGTACAACCTATACCTATGACTGTTGCACATGCACAACCTATACCTATGACTGTTGCACATGCACAACCTATAACTACAACCTAACTCTCTAGTGCACATGCACAACCTATCCTTCTTTAAATTGCCTGTACACATGCACAACCTAATGTTTATGAGCTCTTTTACACAGAACCTACCCAATGCCGCAGTGAGACTTATTAAACTATGAAGCTTTTTTTTTTAATTGTTAGTACTGTCAAACACTACTTTGCTCCAGTCGGGATTTGCACTCGCGCTAGTTCTAAAAAATAATAAAGTTACGATCATAGACATATATATATATAGACTGGACGATAAAGTAAAAATTATTATGGGAAACATTTGGGAAAAGATAAGTTTGTATGAGTTATACAGCAATTATGAGCAGTGTAAAATTAAAAGTATTTATAGTTTGTTTGTTTTTCAGCCATAACCTATATAATTGATAGAACCCCTACTGTATTATTATATCTATAATCGTGCCTACCAAATCTATTAAATTTACATAATTAAAATAATTATAAATAGTTTTAAATACTAGATTTAGATCTAGTCTATATAAATACTAAAGTAAAAAAATACTAGTTACTACTATACTATAAACTATAATTGTAATCTGTATAGTCTAGTCTATAGACACTATAGTCTATAGTTAGTATATAAAATAAATAGTCTAGGACTAGATTGTCACTAGATCTATAATCTATACTTATATTAGATCTAGTCTATAGTCTGCATGCATAGATGATAGACTGACTAGTTTAATAGTTAGTAGTAAAAAGTATGAAAAGTATTAGACCTAGTTATTACAAATATTAGTCATATTTGTTAGATTTAGTGATCTATCAATATTAAATTAGTAACAGTCACAGTTATTCTGACTTACTGAAACTGAAAGTTAATGTGTATAATATTCAATTTTTTTTCAACCTTTAGAATTTATCCTTGGCCTATCGTACTACGAACATTAGAGCACGTTCAGCTCATTTTCTTTGACTTTTTTTTACTAAAAACTAATTCTAACAATTTGAATCGATAAGACGACCGCCATACATTAATAAAGAAGCCATGTCAACAAACATAGATCCACATCACAAACCTATATATATTTGCCTATGTCTATGATTAAGAAACAAAGGCAAAATACTGGGAATATGGCAGTTTTGTACTTTTCAAAACTAAAGATCATAATTATATATTGGCTGAAATGTTAGTCCTAGAATTTATGGCTCAATTGCCGCCATTTTTTTTTCACATAGATATAGTACATCAAACATATTTGACTTCCCCCAAATAAAAATAACTTCCTACTTCCAGTCTATATTTATTTATGTCTATGGTTACGATATATTTAAAATCAATCTTTTTTTTTTTATTACTGGCCTATGGGATAGTGATATTAAATGGTTTTTCACGTAACCTAATGATGTAAATAAAATTACAGTCAAGACGGCTTGGCCCAGTTCAGTGCTGTTCAGTGCAGAGTGGTTCCGAACGGCGCTTAACAATGGTTATGTAAACGGTAGTAGAGTCAAGACACCTGACAAAGTCACGACCTACGATCAAGTTCGGTAGAGCCAGCCCCCTGTGTGAAATCAATCCGAAACAGTAAGAGTCCGAGACAAGGCAAAGAAGTTAGTACAGTATTGCGTGTTGCCAATTGTCCAATATTGCGGTATTGGCTGTGATTTATTGGACATTAAAGTGTTACGTTACTTTGGAGGCCTGATTTGTTCACCTTTTTGAGTTTGCAGTGTGTCGTGTCATTTCTATTCATGAGTGAATCAATGATACGCATACAGTAGTTCAAAATACAATATACTTTAGAGACTTATAAACTACAATATTTTAGTATCTTTGAAAACTACCCAAAAAAATTATATTTAAATTTGTTTAAAGAAAAATATATGGGAGCAGTAATAATGACGAACATTTTGATTTAGCAGATAAATAGGACTCTTATTTGATTCATGCCGTTAACATTTTAGTTTCATTGTCACAGCACCCTTTGACTACACTCATGGAATTTGGTGACTGTCGTTTTTGTTGTTGTTGTTGTTGTTGTTTTTTTTGGAGAAGGGTCTAAAAACTCTATTGAGGTAATATTTTAAACTGTAAACCTTCTGGGGGGGGGGGATGTTTTAAATCCAAAATCCCCTCTTGGTTGTGCTCATGGAATTCGTTAACTGTAGTTTGCTTTAACTTTTAAGTGAAGAGGGGATTGTTTTTACCTCAAACCCACTTCGACATCACTGGGGCAAGTGATGGTTAGAAATTAAATCCTCCCCTCCAATAATAATAAAAAAAAACTGTCACAAAATTCCATCCCATTTCGGGGAGATGAGTTGAACGCTGAAACCCCCATGTAGCATACAATGTATAAATCATGTCGAAACTATAATGCAGTTTAATTTAGTAGAAAGACAGTGTTTTTTTAACTTTTTCTTTTTCTAAGTTTGTAATGATAGAATTAGGGTTTGAGAATAATAGCTCAGTGTCTTAGAATGAACTTTTAAATGTATAAATAGAGTGTACAATCTGAAACTACATCTATTTCCTGAGGGAAAAAGGACAAACAAAACAAACAAATCTCTCCTCTATTTCTAACAATTTGTTTTTTATCATACCTCCTCACTCTCACGAGCACACTCCCCACTCTCACATGCACCTGTGCACACTCCCACTCTCACGTGCACACTCCACACTTTCACGTGCATCCCCCTGTGCAAACTCCACTCTAACGTGCACACTGTGCATACCTCCCCACTCTCACGTGCACACTGTGCATACCTCCCCACTCTCACGTGCACACTGTGCATACCTCCCCACTCTCACGTGCACACTGTGCATACCTCCCCACTCTCACGTGCACACTGTGCATACCTCCCCACTCTCACGTGCACGCCCGGTGCAAACCTCCTTCTCACGTGCACTCTCCATTCTCACGTGCACCCCCTGTGCAAACCCCACTCTCACGTGCACACTCTCCACACTATCGTGCACGCCCGGTGCATACCCCCCACTTTCACGTGAACCCCCCTGTGCAAACCCCACTCTCACCTCTCAAATGCACCCTGTGCACACTCCCCACTCTCACGTACACACTGTGCATACCTCCCCACTCCTACGTGCACGCCCTGTGCAAAACCACTCTCACGTGCACTCTACTCTCACGTGCACGCCCTGTTCAAACCCCACTCTCACGTGCACACTCCCCACTCTCACGTGCACACTGTGCATACCTCCTCACTCCTACGTGCACGCCCTGTGCAAACCCCACTCTCACGTGCACACTCCCCACTCTCACGTGCACACTGTGCATACCTCCTCACTCCTACGTGCACGCCCTGTGCAAACCCCACTCTCACGTGCACACTCCCCACTCTCACGTGCACACTGTGCATACCTCCTCACTCCTACGTGCACGCCCTGTGCAAACCCCACTCTCACGTGCACACTCTCCACTCACGTGCACGCCCGGTGCATACCCCCACTCTCACGTGCACACTCTCCACTCACGTGCACGCCCGGTGCATACCCCCACTCTCACGTGCACACTCTCCACTCACGTGCACGCCCTGTGCAAACCCCACTCTCACGTGCACACTCTCCACTCACGTGCACGCCCTGTGCAAACCCCACTCTCACGTGCACACTCTCCACTCACGTGCACGCCCGGTGCATACCCCCACTCTCACGTGCACACTCCCCACGTTCACTCTTAATTGAAACTGATTGAGAGGCAAACGTCTAAACCACACATATCTGTGAAACAAGGTGACTTTGCACACTTTTCAACTTCAAACTTAATTTTCACATATTTAAAGTACACTTAAACTGCTGTAAACTTGTTTTCCTACAGAGCGGATGCCTGTACTTTAATGAAACCATTAAATTAAGTCTGTATATTATATGGAAAATACCTTTTTTAAGGCATGAATGACATTTTTTTGCCTGGGAGGTAGCCACTCATCATCTGAATCAGTAATGATTTCTTCGCTACTGGCATGTGATGAATCAATGCCAGTACCAGTACTGGTACTTTGAATTTCATCTACTGGTACCACTACTTGTGTTACTGGTTCAACTGATGGTGTAGATTGTTGCCTCCTGGTATCTGAACTTGCATCAAGTTCTTCCACACTGATAGATTTGCCTGGTGGAACATGTATCTTTTTTCTTGTGTTACTTCTCCCAGTGCCAGCTCTCTAGGCATTAGGAGAAAATTTACAGTTTTGTAAGTAAAGAACTACTTCTGAAACACTTTGTTCAGTCAGATTTTCTGAGACAGGGATTTTTTTAACACTTGATGTAGATCAAGTGGATGAATGCCACATGCTCTGAATCCAGATATTAAGTTTGCGCACACCTCATCCCCATTCCATCTATTAGAGAGCCAAGCATTGCAGGAAACATTTTCTTGTCAAGTGAAGTGGATGAAGGATGTTTCACTTCATGACATTCCAGCAATCTTCGCCATTCTCTTTTCAGAGGAGCGAAAAATGATACATCCAGGAACTGGCATTTGTCAGTCGAATTAGGGGGAATCAAGATGAAACCAATATTGTGTTCTTCACATTTCTTCAAGACTAAGTGACTGATATGTGAGCTGAGATTATCCCCTATCACTATTTTACGTCCCTGCTTTCTTCTGGCCCATGGTACAGCAATGGTCAAAAAACATTCTTCGAACTTGACACTGACCATCCAGCCGCTTTTGCTTCGGCCGTATCTTGTTCCGGGTGGACCGCCTTCACACAATAAATGCCACAGATGTTCAGATTTATTGATTACATATGGGGGTAGAAACTCTCCAGCTGCTGATCCTGCTGCCCTTAGAAAAATTTGTCTCTTTCTGGATGCTTGATCCCTCTTCTGAAGATGCACTTTTTCTGACCTGGGTTATCGGTCAAATTTGTTTTATCGTAGTTTAATATATTTTCAGCACTAACACCGTCTAGAGACTTCCTCAGGTGTTCAAAATAAACATTGATATCACCATGGCTTAATGCAGCTCTTTGACGCTTGATATTTTGGCAAGTTCCCTGAGTTATCAAGTCTTCGTGTCGCGATAAAAAACCCAATGCGCATTGTCCACCATGAGACTTACTATGCTGACCACCAACTTTATTTCTCAGAGTTCTTTGAGGGATTTTATATATCTTTACTACTTCAGCAATACTCATTTCTGGCTTTTTACAATCTTCTATAGCTTTTAGTAATGTTTCTTCCTCATAGTCCTTATATTTTCGTGAGCCCAGCTTCCTCTTATATATCCTTGGCATGATTATCTGAAGAACAAAAAAAAACAACCACATATCAGGGGGATATCCTCTGACACCTGCTGAATTTTATTTTTGCGCATCGCGGCAAAATGATGTTTCCATTTACAGTAACTTTACACGCTAGGCACCTTTTACCGCATGCAGGGCACTTTTTTTTCATGTATTCGTGTACCTTGCCACAAAACTTACAATTGCCTTTTCGAAATTTTCGTCCTTGATGATGTTGTTACTTTCTCAATGTTTAGATGGTCGGCTTGAATCTGTCTCAACTGTTTATTGGCTGTCTCGTAGGCTTTTCAAATGTCTCTGCAATTTTCCAGTGTTAAATTACTGTCGTGTAATAATTTCATTTTGAGGCATTCTTGCCTAACTCTTACTCTGTCTCTAACTTCAAGACGTTCAAATCTAATCGTTTTTGCTAGTCTTATCAGATTGTTTATGTTCTTTTCAATGTCCTCCTTTCTTGCTGTTTACAAGCATTGAAAGCATAGCGCTCATAAGTTGATTTATTCGTTTTTCCATTGCAAAACCTTCAATTTGTTCAATAGTTCTTCCATCTTTCTTTTTTCCTTTCTCAATTTCTCAATTTGTATTTGTCCCAATTATTGTTAGAAAAGTGGCAACTCTGACCTGTTACCTTTTTACCTCGAGTGGCTCGTGTACATGAGGAAAATTTCTAGCCATCATTGTAAAGCGTAGCACTGTGATTGATGTCGACTTATTATTGCAAATAATAACTCTTCACCAATCGATTGATGATTACCTCTGCTCACTGATACACCGCTTCCAGCAGGTTAAATAATATCTAATATATATAGGTCTGTGATCTAGGTTCACGGTCAACAAAAGCAAATAGTTACCATTTGAGTCAAAACAATACTTGATTATCTTGAGCGAGTGCACCTTTGCGCATCTTATCAAAATATCTATAGTCGATGTTCTTGAATAGCATTGGATAGGCCGTTTTGAAGTCCCTTTGTAAATACACTCTGATCAATGTCGCAGCTTTGAGTCTAATTTGTGCCAGGTGTTATGTAGCTTGAAAAGTTTCGGATTCGAGATGATCTAAAAGACACAAACTACATCGTCAAAATTGGACTAGATGATCTAAAAGACACAAACTACATCGTCAAAATTGGACTAGATGATCTAAAAGACACAAACTACATCGTCAAAATTGGGCTAGATGATCCAAAGGACACAAACTATATCGTCAAAATTGGACTAGATGATCCAAAAGACACAAACTACATCGTCAAAATTGGGCTAGATGATCTAAAAGACACAAACTACATCGTCAAAATTGGACTAGATGATCCAAAAGACACAAACTACATCGTCAAAATTGGACGAGATGATCTAAAAGACACAAACTACATCGTCAAAATTGGACTAGATGATCTAAAAGACACAAACTACATCGTCAAAATTGGACTAGATGACATGCGGCCCGCGGGCCGTAATTTGCCCACCCCTGGACTAGATGATCTAAAAGACACAAACTTCATCGTCAAAATTGGAGTAGATCTTTTAAAAGACACAAACTACATCGTCAAAATTGGACTAGATGATCTAAAAGACACAAACTACATCGTCAAAATTGAATTAGATGATCTAAAATACAAACTATATCGTCAAAATTGGAGTAGATCTTCTAAAAGACACAAACTACATCGTCAAAATTGGAGTAGATGATAAAAAGACACAAACTACATCGTCAAAATTGGACTAGATGATCTAAAAGACACAAACTACATCGTCAAAATTGGACGAGATGATCTAAAAGACACAAACTACATCGTCAAAATTGGACTAGATCTTCTAAAAGACACAAACTACATCGTCAAAATTGGACTAGAACTTCTAAAAGACACAAACTACATCGTCAAAATTGGACTTGATGATCTAGAAGACACAAACTGCATCGTCAAAATTGGATTAGATGATCTAAAAGACACAAACTACATCGTCAAAATTGGACTAGATCTTCTAAAAGACACAAACTACATCGTCAAAATTGGACTAGATGATCTAAAAGACACAAACTACATCGTCAAAATTGGACTAGATCTTCTAAAAGACACAAACTACATCGTCAAAATTGGACTAGATGATCTAAAAGACACAAACTACATAGTCAAAATTGGACTAGATCTTCTAAAAGACACAAACTACATCGTCAAAAATTGACTAGATGATCTAAAAGACACAAACTACATAGTCAAAATTGGACTAGATCTTCTAAAAGACACAAACTACATCGTCAAAATTGGACTAGATGATCTAAAAGACACAAACTGCATCATCAAAATTGGATTAGATGCTCTAAAAGACACAAACTATATCGTCAAAATTGGGCTTACCTTTACCTATCCCTTAGTCTATTGGACCGTTGGGGCACCAGGCAAGATTTGTCGATTGTCTTTCTCCATTCCTCCCTTTTTCTTGCCTTTGCAGAGGAGTGATTCGTGGAACCACGGGTTACACGGCGGCCCAGATGTTGTTTAGTCGAGAGTTTTGTTTGCCAGCCGACCTATTTATTTATCTGGAGGAAGATTAGAACTACAAGCGAATGCGTCACAGATTTTAGAAAGAGGCTTGAGGTGGTCCACGAAGTGACGTGGGGTCGGAGAATAATAAAATATAATATAAAAGATTTAATACTTAAAAGGATGCGCTTAGGACTGTCACTATGATCCCGAGTTCGAATCCAGCTCGCTTACATGAGAACTTTAATCCTCTGCTGTTTTGCATGAGGTTTGGGCAGGAAAAAAATCTTTTCTGGAAGAGCTTTTGAAACGTAAAAAAATACAAAAAAAAAAATAATAATAAGGTTATAAAGACAGTTTATGTGGAAACACAAACTGAAAATTGGCCCCCGAAGTGGTCCACCCAGGCAGGTAGAAAGGCAGGTTTCAATATTATCAGAATGAAATTCTATCAAAGACAAATGACAGAGAAGAATGGAGAAAAAAGGTTAACAGATCTTGTGTGGAGCCCCAGCGGTCCAGCAGACCAAAGGATAGGTGAAAGTAAATGTGAAGTTAGATGTGAACCTGGCCTAACTGATGACTTATAATGAATATTTAATTGATCTAATTGTTTTGTAAAGGGTCAATCTTTTACTCCTCAAGAAAAAAAAAACATTTCCGTAAAAAAAATTTTTTTTAGCGGCCCCCGAAAGGGGAAAAGACGCTATTAATTTTGTATGAAATGTCTGTCCGTCCCGTTTAGATCTCGTAAAATAGATAGTGAAAATCCGACATCATAATATTTTAGTCCATTCAAAGTTCTGATGCAACGGCTACTTTTTTCTTTTCTAAAAGCGAAAAATCTAATTTTTTAAATCACTTATGCAAGCAGTTTTGTTTTTTTTTCATAAAAATACACCACTTTTACAACTATTCACTATTAATAGTAACAAACAATTGAGGTTCTTTAGTAGGGACTATCCAAATTCACCATATTTTTAACAGATTTATGCAAATGGTTTTAGATTTTTTGTCAAAAATTTTTTTTTCTTTATTACATTTGTATTGCTAAGTTATGTAAATTCTGTCCTACCAACTACAACATTTACACAAAAATAATGTTTACTTTTTTTTAATTGAGAAAAAAATCTATAGGCCTACAGTATGCATATAAGTTGGACATAATTTTAAAAAACAATTAATAAGTAGTTTTTTTTTTTTTTGAGGATTTAATAAGAGATTGACCCTTTACAAAACAAAACAATTATAGCAGTGGTATCACATCAAGAAGTGAATCTGATGTGAACAGCATAAGTGCACTATTAGGCCTACTATACCCAGTAGTAGGCATACTAATCCTGATCATAATATTGATCTAGATCTAGCTCTAGTCTAGTAGATCTAGATCGAATATATTTCTCGTCCATTGGTGAATTTGATGGGGGCCGCCTCTGAGTAGGCCCGATGTCTAGCAATCATTTTTTTTTTTTGAAATAATAGCACAAAAAAAAAATTATAATGTATCATTCTCCTATATTTTCTTTTAATGTAGGCTAAACAAATTAAACACGCGATGACAATATAATATTAACAATATGTGAACGATTTGTCTGTGAACATTTTGGCGGTGAACAAATTGTCAGTGAACGATTTGTCGTGTGAACGATTTGTCTTGAACCAACTGTCGGTGAACAAGTTGTCTGTGAACCAGTTGTCGGTGAGCGATTTGTCGGGTGAACGAATAGTGTGAATACTGTGAACAAACAGTCGTGTGAACGAAATGTCGGGTGAACGAAATATCGGGTGAGTTCAAGAAGCGTTAGTTGTTTTCTGTATGCCTCAGATCCATATAGATCTAGAAGGGTTAAGAGAACCTACTGCTGCTGGTCGTGAACAATTTGTCGGTGAACGAATTGTCATGGAACCCTGAATACGTGTCCTGCCAGCGTAAATGTCGTAACAAGTCCTTCTATAGGCCTACTGTTAATACCGGCGTACGCAAGAACATCGCTGTTTGTAGTTCGGTCTTGCCACGGTATGTCCAAGATTGAGCACAAACATCTTTGGTGAAAGAGTTCAAGAAGCGTTAGTTGTTTTCTGTATGCCTCAGATCCATATAGATCTAGAAGGGTTAAGAGAACCTACTGCTGCTGGTTTTTGTAGGCATGCGCACGGAGGCGTCCAAAAGCACACAGGTCCTGGCCAGACGGTGTAGTCTCATCTACTTCCCTTGAAAGCGATATATGCGTCCTTCGATACTATGCTTCCTAGTTATGTGAAGTGTTCTACCACAGGGGATGTCCATTTACGGGGATCTCCGGGGCGGGGCTGAGTAGATTTTATTGGCTGAATGCATGATGCATAACTTTTTTTTTAAGGTAAACCAAAAGAGACGGCAACGTAAGTGCAAATTCGTTGATTTCTTTTTTTTGGTCCAAATATTGATTTCATGAAACCTTCTCTACAATATTGTAACGTAATAACGAGTCCGACTAAAGATATAATGTGTATACTTAGGTTAGGTCCTAATGCAATATTTTTTTTAAAGACTTTCCTACTAATCGCCATGTACAATGACATTTAGAACTGACAGAACACAAAAGTAATTCTTTGGATTTGTAGTCTTTACACGATCGCTCATTTTCGTCATTACAAACATGTTTCCAAAACGAGTTTGGGTAAATAGATCTGCTGTCTTTCTTTACCAAGGCTCGGTCATCACGTAGGTCTACTACTATTAGTAGGCCTATAATATATTAGAATCTATATAGGTCTAGAGAAGAAAAGCAAGGCCAATGACACTAGCTCCAGCTGGAATAACCTGCTAAGTGTGCAGCCGAACATTTCAGGCTCACATAGGTCTCACCAGCCACACGAGGAGGCACAAAACCTCAGTAGAAAGCCCTCAGCCCCCTGGATGACAAAAGTGGTCATCATCGAACCACGATGGACGAACCAGGCCTACATATAGAAATATAGATCTATAGGTCAGTGAACGAGCGGCCGGAATTGAACCTAAAATAAAAGCAAACATGGCTGATGTGTGGCATAAACAAACCAAGGTAAAGATTTATCTAGTCTATCTAGAATACTAGATTTGATCTATAGATCTAGATCTAAGTCTAAGTGTTATCCACTATAGTTGTGACTACAGTATAGTGTATAGTATAGATCTAACTCACTGAGATGACTCTGGACTCTCTCTAGAATCTAGATCTGTAGTTGACAAGTGACTGTCACTATATACTACTAATGAGTACTATATAGTATATTACTATATTATTATGAGTATATATTGTCTAGATCTATATCATATAATATATTATAATTATGATATATCATTATATGAGTATGATTCGTATGATACTCATACTGTGACTATGCGATGTCTATCATATTTATAGAATTATAGAAATATAGATATTTAAATTATCATATTTAATAGTTGATAGTAAACTATACTCTATAGTCTATATATAGATAGTATAGTTAAAACTTCAATTCAATTCAGTTTCAACAAGGGCCAATGAGCCTGCCCTATGAGTATGAGGCCAATGCAACAATTACAAATATTACTATTAAGTTACTATTAACTATTAGATCTAGATCTACATTAATTGATTAATTACAATTATTAATTAAATGAATTAATATTAATTAATATGAATAATAATAATAGTAATACTATAGTAATAGTTAATAGTCAAATAGATCTAATCATCTATATCTAATATATAGATCTATGGCATTATGATTATTATTATATTATTATTATTATAGCTCCTCCTTCGTGGTTGAAGATGAGCACATTTCTCATTTACTATGGACTCGAAGATGGCTGTGAAGTCTAATCCTCACTTTAAAAAGCCAGCTGCATATGTGGCATGGGTGGGTTAGGTCGTTAGGTCAGTTGCAGATAGGCCTGCTTCTTCCCTCAGCTTTTTGTTGGTTCAGCTCTCTTTCACCCTGGCCACTCTTCTTGCTTCAACGCTTGAGACTCCGAGACTCACAGCTTCACGACATGAAGAGCGATCAAGAGCTAGTGCTTTCCAGCCATGAATGTCGATATCGCATTCCTTGAAGGAGCTCTTGAGAGTGTCTTTGTAGTGCTTGTATTGGCCTTCTTAGGAGCGCTTTCCTGCACACAACTCCCCATACAGAAGTTGCTTGGGAAGGCGATTGTCTGGCATGAGGACTACATGTCCTGCCCATCGAAGTTGGGACCTTTTTACTGTCGCATTGATACTGTGCATGTTGGACAGCTTTAAGATTTCTGTGTCTGGTATGTGGTCGGACCAACACACCTTATGGCGGATACTCCTTAAACAGTGTAGATGGAAGGAGTTTAGCTTTTTGGTGTGGCGGAATTATAGGATCCAGGACTCTGATGCATTATATATATATATGAGTGATGGGAGTACTACAGCACTGTAGACTTTCAGTTTTGTGGATATGCTGAGTCCTCTCCGTGGACACACTTGTTCTTGAAGTCTGCCAAAAGCAGCACTGGCACGAGCAATATGAAAGTCAACCTCATCATCTAGATTGGCGTTTGCTATATATATATATATATATGGTGCTTCCCAGATAGATCAACTTTTTGACATTTGCTAATTTTTGGCCATCTATGAGAATGTCTGGTTCTGTGACAGCTTTATATTTGGAGGAGGTTGGTGCAGCACTTCTCTTTTTTACATTAACGGTGAGGCCAAAATTTTTGCAGGCACTAGCGAAGAGGGACAGGCTCTTTTGAAGGTCTTCTTCATTTGCAGCATTTAGGGCACAGTCATCTGCGAATAGCAGGTCTCTGATGCAGTCATAGTTTACCTTGGTCCTTGCCTTGAGTCTCTGGGCATTAAATAAACTTACATCGGTGCAATATCGTATGCCAACTCCAATACTTTCTGTGCAAAAGGCATATTTCAGCATGGCGGTGAACATTTGAGACAGGAAAAGGCTTGGAGTAGTCTCCTTTGTCTTGGACTCTTGCTTGTATGTTATCATGGAATTGGCGCACCACTGTTATGAATTGATCCGGGCAGCCAAATTTGGACATGATTTGCCAGAGGCCTTCACAACTGACATTATCAAAAGCTTTTGTCATATCTATGAATGCAGTATAGAGATTTGAATTTTGCTCTCTACTTTTCTCTTGGAGTTGGCGGACTGCAAAGATAACGTCAACCGTGCCTCTACCCTGCCTGAAGCTGCATTGACTTTCCAGAAGTTGGCCATTTTCTAGTTAGTGTTGTAGTCTGTTTAATAGCACCCTAGCCAGAATCTTGCCAGCAATGATCCAGTCCAGACTGACTGATATTTAATTGATAATTAAATTATAATTTATATGATTCAATGATTCATTATCGTCAACAACTGAACAAGCTTTAGTTAAAAAACTTTATTTTATTGATACTGTCTAAAAGTAAATATATATATATAGTATTTTGGAATGTTTTGTTTATCTTAGTTTATGTAATTGTAAAATTATAAAAGGTAAGATGTTGTGTTGCTTGTGCAAACACCACTTTCAGCAGACTCTAGTCTTTAGTTAACTTTAGTAAACTTTAGTTAGTCAGTCTGGTAATTACAAGTTGAAGTTATTAGCACTACCAGTTACCAGATTTGGAATAATCTAGATCTATACTTTATATTTTCCCTCACTTTTATATACACCTCTGTCTAAAATTTCATACTCTGAACTTTTTTTTTCATTCATAGTCTCTTATGAAACTAGGACCCTAGGTGAATTGGCAAGATATTTTATAATCTGAAAATGATATTTCACTGATGTTACACATAATGGACTGTATTTAACCCAGTGTAAAAATAAAAGTCATACTATATAGAATGGACTGGATCAAAAACTGATAATTGACTTCAGCACTAAAAAAATGCCCTCAATGTTTCATTCAAAAAATATGCAATTAACACCTTATTTACCAAGAAAAATGTTAGTTTCATTTTTAATAAAACTAAAACAAAAATAGACATACCCGAAATAATTAGCTTTTCAATGTGAAAATTATAGTTATCTTTATGAAAGAAGGAGCTTCATATACCCCTAATGTTAATATTGTGTATTTTGAAAAATTTTATGAAAACCTTTTAATTAATAGAAACAAAACAAGTTTTACTAAATTTAACTAAGTTTGTTCTACAGACTTAACTATGATAAACACTTTTTTTCCCCTTAAAAGGAATTTATTTGCAATATACAATTTTATTTCCATTTGAATCAGTCAACATCAGCTGGCTCAGCAGTATTAGACATGGACATGGAGGAGCTCAATGACAGACAAAGTGACTTGTCAGATTATGAAGGTGAATTCATCTTGTATAACTCATGGGGGATGTAACAGTCAAGTTTCACTCCTTTCTATGCCTTTTGAATTTAAAACCTTGTACTGTCAAGGCAAAGTTTGTGCTTTATAGAATTCTTACATTTTCAGTCAGCTGCTATGTGGTATTTCTAAGGAGGGGTAAGAAACTTAACAAGAAAGTTGGTGCCCTCAATAAGTTTTGGTCTCCAAACTAGGACAATTTTTCATCAGTCAGTTTTTAGCTATAAAAGATAATTTGTTACAAAGCTTATATAAACTCACTCTCTCTTGATGGAATTTTTTACACATATTTCTAACATTTCTTATTCTCAGATCAAGTGGAAACTTAGCACAATTATTCATTGCCCCTAACAAACAAAACATAAATCAATTGAAAAATGGAGCAATTATTCTATCACTTATGTTATAATTAATTAATTTTGTTTTATATTGAGATAATGTCTTCACGGAAACCTTCTCCCATATACCACCCGTGCCCCCCCCCCCCCCCCCCCCCCCCAGTCCCCACAAGTGATTGGACCATAGCTCATTTAGCATGCCAAAAGAATTAAATTGTTTTAAACAAAAATCAATTGGTAAAAATATTTCCAATCACACAGATCTATTATTGTAATCTAGATCTATTATTATTATTGAAAGATTGATTAACATGTTCAGAAGATGGCTTTGTTCTCCTTTTCGATGAAGCACTGAACAAAGAGCTGGGCAAGAAGCAGCTAGATGTCCATGTGAGATATTGGGACAATGGTAAAGTAAGTAATTTTTTTGTTCAAATCTACAACAGTCATTGTTTAATTTTATAATTGCTATATCTTTATAGTTATTCTGATAAGCCCTTTTTATGTTTTCTTCCGCTAAGCTCAGTCTTAAAATTGTTTTTATTAAATTTATGTAATAAATTCAATGTTACATAATTATCAAAACAAGTTTAGCAAACTATTAATGCAATTAATCTTTTTTTTTTTCTTCCATAGGTTGTAACAAGATACTTCAACTCAGCCTTTTTGGGGCATTCTTCAGCACAAAATTTGTTTGAGCAATTACAGCAGCAGCTGGATGTTAATGCCTCAAAGGTTGTACAAATTTCAATGGATGGACCAAATGTCAATTGGGCACTACATAGACTTTTAAGTGAGGACTTGCAAAAACAAGTCTCCTCTAATTACAAATATATTGACATTGGGAGCTGTGGTTTGCATACGATTCACAATGCCTTTCATGCAGGACACACTGCATCTTCATGGGATCTGGGCCACTTCTTTGATTCGTTATGGTGGCTGTTTAAAGATGCACCTTCCAGAAGAGATTTCATGACCATTACGGGAACAACAGATTTCCCTCTCAAACACTGTCCCCACCGTTGGGTTGAAAATATTGCTGTTGCTGAACGTGCTATTAAAGTTTGGCCTCAAATTAAAATCTACATTAATCATTTATTAACCAACAACAAAGCGTTGGAGACAAAATCTTTCCAACATCCTGCCTGGCTGACCAACTGCTGTTTGCTAAATTGGAGTGTTTTCTCTCTATTGCCAGAACATTGGAACCATTCCTAAAAAAATATCAATGTAATGGACCAATGCTACCATTCATGTCAGAGGATATTTTAAACATGTTAGTTTCACTATTATAGCGATTTGTATCAGAGGATGTCCTTGGTGCATGCAGAAGTGTTTTATCTGTTTCAACACTGGATCTTTCCAGTACTAAACTGTTGGCACCTGAAAAGGTGGACATTGGCTTCAAAGCTAAAAAGTCCTTAAGTGTTATTTCAAAAGCAAGTCCTAAAGACATTTTAGTATTCAGGATGCAGTGCAGAGACTTTCTCAAAACAACAGCATCCAAAGTGCTTGAAAAATCTCCTATCAAGTATAATTCAGGATGCAGTGCAGAGACTTTCTCAAAACAACAGCATCCAAAGTGCTTGAAAAATCTCTTATCAAGTATAAGCTAGTTAGGAGCATGAAATGGCTGCAACCAAAAGCCATTGTTACTGACCATGTCAGCTGCCTAAAGCAATTAGAAATCACATTAAATTGCTTGTCAACTTTGGGGCGAGTTGATGAAAATAAGTGTGATACCATCAAGGCGCAATATAGGCAGTGGTATAACCAAATTATATCAAACAGCTCAGTTGATTTTCAGTCTTTTGACTCATCTTTTCAAAGGCTAGATGTATTTTTTAAAGACCACTTAGGCAGACAATCTGAATTTAAAGATCTTTGGACAGTTGTTCGTTTTCTTTTAATGCTATCTCACGGCCAAGCTCAGGTTGAGCGAGGCTTCAGTGTGAACAAAGAAGTTATGAGCACAAACATGGCAGAAAAAACACTGGTAGCCAAAAGAACGATAAGTGACTTTATTGATTTTTCAGGTGGCATTGATAATATTATTGTCACTAAGCAGATGCTAATGGCTGCAAGAGCATCCAGAGAAAAATATAGACACCATCTAGATCAATTAGCAGAAGAGAAGAAGAAGGATGGTTTGAAAAGGAAGAGGGAAGAGGACTTTGGGGAGCTGGACAATTTAAAGCAAAAAAAAAATGCACTTAGATAAAGACATCCATTCTTTGATTGAATCTGCTGACAAGTTGGCAGAAAAAGCTGAGAACACTGCATGTCAGAAATATATTATTGAATCCAATGCATTGAGAAGAAGCGCAAGAGACAAAAAAGAAGAAGTTCAAAAAATATCTGTCCAAATAGATACTAAAGTTAAAGAAATAGGGGGACTATAAGTTTTGTTTTGTTTTAGATATTACTTTTTTACATTTCATTTATTTAGTTCATGCTATGTAAACAAGAATGATGGTTTTTTTTCAACTCCTCAACTCCTGAAATGTACATTTTTTGTTTTGTTTTTATGCACTTTTTAACTTAAACTGAGTTTGAAAATACAATTTGCTATTTGAAATGTTTGTTTTTTTCATGCTATGTAAACAAGAATGATGTTGTTTTTTTCAACTCCTGAAATGTACTTTTTTTTTGTGTTTTTGTTTTATGCACTTTTTAACTTAAACTGAGTTTGAAAATACTATTTGTTATTTGAAATGTTTTTTTTTTCAAGTTATGTAAACTCAACTCATGAAATGTAAATTTATTTATTTTATGTATAAATGCACTTTAGATAACTGACTTTGCTAATTAAATTATTAACTTGAAGTCGTTTTTTTTTTTTCATTGTTCAATTAATTTATATACCGGTATTATGTGTGCTATTCCTCCTGTAATTTCACATTTTCTCCTGAAAAACTCCTGGAAATCTCCTGAAATGGCATTATGACTTTTGTGGGGGAACCCTGCATAGTAATGGGGATTGATTCTAAAAGAGCACCCCACTCAATATAACAAAATTTTGATCAATTAATTTACCTATTAGCGGGTATAGCTAAAAATATTCAATTAGAATTATAGCTAGATTTAGATATTTTAGATCAACAGATCAGTGTTAAAAGTGTGCTGGCACGTTCGTCCAGAGGTGTACTGGTCCCTTCTTGTACTGCCTAGGTTATTAGGTATAACCTCCAGGTATACAATTAAACTAATGTATGCAACAAAAGACTTTACAAAGTCGCAGGTAAACATATATACAAAGTTTATTTACATAAGCAAAATAAATGTGTAAATAAATGGCCATTAACTCACAGGCCGACACAACAAAAAGTAAACAAAAGATACTCAAAAATAGTATGACACACAGCCCTAGTCATAGTTACATTATCGTCACATTCTGGAGATCACACATTTACATGAGTAAAATAAAGGTCACAGGCCTCAGGTCAACACATGACCACTTTTGACCATTCTGGGGTTACAGGCTTCAGGCTGACACTAGCCACTTTTAGCAAAAAAAAAACAACAAAAGGGTCATGATGAACTATGAGCCTACAAGCTTCATAGAATCCCACCTATAGACATCCGTTTGGTAAAGCCCATCTGATGATTCAATACACGTTGAATCCCTCAGAGAAAGGTTACAAAAATATGTAAAGCCCATCTGATTATTCAATACAGGTTGAATCCCTCAGAGAAAGGTGACAAAAATATGTCACGTTTGGGAGTACCCCAGGATGCAGAAAATCAGGGTAAAGATATACTGCCTGGGAATCATTTGAGGCTATATCTACTAATAAGTATACATTACACAAAATACAATAATACTAAAGATATACTTAGCCCAAAGATCTCCAGAGCAGGGCACACTTCTCCGAGTACCCCATGACACACGACCACTAACAGAAAAATACTATTCACAACACAGGTCAAGTGGTCAAGCTGGTAACTCGGAAGCAAGTGGCAACTAAGCACAGTTTGCAAGGCCTTTTATAAACTACATAAGGGGAATCACTCCTGTCTTTACAAGTAATCAAAAATAGTTATTTCCCCATTATGTCACACTAATAGAGTATTAGAATTGCTAGAAAGCTTGCAATTTTTCACAAGTTGCAGTGGTCAGGTTGCGAATCTGTCAAGACTAGTTCTTAGCAAGTGCCTAGGCCTAGGATGTAAAAGGGACCTGTGTATAAACTATTAATAGCTTCTACAGTTATCTTCACTTTGCCATAACATGGTCTATAATATCTTAATAGTTATCACAGTTATCCCCTCTTTCATCTATAGCATGTAAGTACTCAACTGTTATTAGCTTCACTTAATTCAGTGTCTCTGTCTAATATATACTCAAAACTGGTCAGATGTAATTACTGTAGCAATTTGATTGTAGTTAACAACTTTTTATCAATATCTGTAGCTGAGACAATTGTTGTTGTTGTTTTTTCAGATCAAAGAGAACCAAAAGAAAGAAAAAACTTAGCTGATGACTTAAAGGAAAGAATGAAAGAAAATGTCACACAAATGGTGAGCTGACTCTGTGTTGGTATGGAGTGTGTGTGCATGTTTTAGATGTAACCATAAGTAAAGGTGGCAAGATGGTTGGGCTGTGTAGGTTGAATAGTTTCTAATGAGGTGGTCTTGTTGTAGTTCAGTTAATAAATAGAGGTGTAAGAGTTGAAGAAGGGCAAAACAAGCATGAAAAGGTTGACAGACATATTTTTTCTAGTGAGCTTTATCATGTTTAAATTATGATTTCACTTGTGTTACCATGTATATTTACTTTGAAGTTGAAAGTTGTATCAATTTGTTTATCTGTCTTGTTTTAAAAAGAAGTTTATTCAATTTTTTATCAAGCTCTATTTAAGAATATTATATGCCTACACCGGTTTAGTTGTACTAGCTGTTTGGAGCTACAAGCTAACACTTGGGAATTACTTTCCCTGAATAGCAATGTATCTCTGAATAATTGTTCAAGTCCCTGAATTGCATTGTGGTATACTTATTGAAGCACTGGATGAAGTAGTAAAATTGATAGGTTCATTGTTTAATTGTCAATTGGACTGTTTATTAATATTATAGTATTTATAAAATCATCTCTGTTCAAGTGTGTCATAATGGTGTGTAGTAGATAATACTATATCTTTAGAATATAATAATTCTGTGTATATATAAATTGTTGATATAAAGATTTTTTTTTTGTTGTAATCTAAACCTGACACTGTAAATCAAGTTTAAAGACATTCAGCATTCTCTGAAGTTTTTACATTGTACTTTAGTGTATATAAACTTAACAACTTTTTTTTTTTGCAACTCAATTGAGAGATTATAAAATGTTGTAACCTTTCTATGTAGATGTAGACAGCTTAACTGACTTCTGCTAATGATTGACTATTTAGACAGCTGATTTTGTCCTACCAATTATTGTAGAAGTAGCTAAGTTGACTTTTCTAACATTTACTGAAAAAAAAACTACTAAAATAATTTTACTTTACCAATTATAGCAGATGAAAATGCTTAGTTTTATCAACTATAAAATGTTTTGTTGATTTCAGGTTTGGCAAGCTGGTACTCAGAGTGCAAAAAGAGCTTGGACACTTTATGGCAATATTGACATTCTACGACCATATTTTGATGTAGAACCTATGGAAGTTCAGAAAAGGTAAACAGTCTTTTTTTTCTTGTTATGAACAAAAAGAGATTACTGTAAATACAAATGGAAAGAAATGAAAACAATGTGACTTTAAAACAAGGATATTAAAACTGTCAACAACTATTTAGTTCATCTTATATTGAGCATTGATTAGCCTATTAGTCAAATATATCAACATAAATATATCAAAACTCCATTTATTTTTAAGTTTTTCCTATGTCCTAGCCAAAATTTTTTTTTAAGTTTCTCCTGTTTTGAATGCTTCATTGCTTTTATCAAAAATGAATCAATCAAAATCAAACCAAAATATGTCATCTATAGTGTATATCTACTTTAAAAAAAAAATATAATTCTCATGTAGCTATCCTGTGGAAGCCAGATGGTTTATTGATAAAAGTATATATCAACAGGCTAGTAGATTCTCATTTAATATACTGGTAAATGTCAGATTACTTAACAATATATGTTGTTTTTTTTATCAACAGGTTATTGTATTCTTTAATCCCCATCAAACCATCTGATCAACGCCAGCAAGTTCCCAAAGAGTTATATGGACCATCTATGGTTGTACTGACATTAATAGCCATTCTTCTTTATCAGATGAAAACTGCACAACACAAAGTGGTAAATTGGATTCTCTCGACACACCACTATAATTCATATTGCTTGAGAATTAATGGTCTAAATAGTGTAACATTAGTTATGTAGTATAATATCCTCCTTCCAGGGAAATTTATACTGGTTAAAATATATATTTCACTTAAGTTACTTTACTGGATTTCTAGATGCTTTTCTCCTCAATGTCTACAAAAGGCACACTTACATTAAATTAATCAAGAAATTTAAATACATCTTAATCAAATTCTTACACAAGCTGATGATAGCACCAGTAAATTTACAGTAAAATATTATAAATTTTTTTTTGTCATGGTACAAAATGTTGAACAGAAATAAAAATAATTTTGGAATAGTATATCAGAACAGATTAAAGGTCATTTATATTGTACATATTAATTTTCACTGTTCCAGAAAAGTATTTAAATAAAGTCGCCCTGATGCAGCTCTCTATACCACAATACAACTAGCTTTTCTCATCAACTGCTACACAGTTTTGTCACTTTCAGTTCCACTGACCTGGTTGTGATTCAGTAGATACCAGCCCATGTAGGGCTTTTAAGTATTCAATGGAAAGAGTCACAAGTGAAATATGACTTCATGATGCCTTTAGCCATAATGTATCAAAGAAAGAAGTAGTTTACCTATATCTAGGAATGAGATTTATTTGACTAAACTATCACTACACATTACTTTCCAGTCATTATGAGATTGTGTAAAAATTCAAACAAAAAGAGAAAGCAGTTAAATTTATCTATTCTCTTTTGTGATTTTTTGTTGTTGCCAGGAAGAAGGAACATTAATAGGCTCTGCAATAGGCGTGTGCTTCATGTACTGGTTTGGTGCTTCATGCATCATTTGGTTCCTTGCCTACACTTGTAATGTTCGTATTGCCATGTTACAAATCCTCTCCATGATGGTAAATGAATTTTTTAAAGATTCAGTTAACATACTTAATTTACAAAACTTACAAGTTTAAGTTGACTACTTAAAATACATGTTTTATGTAAACTTATTACATTTACTTGTAATGTTTTGGTTAATTACATATAATTGATCGTGTTTCATAAATCTAAACTTTTGCCTGAAAATATTCTTGATATGGCCTAGACTTACTACCTAACATGTTTGAAACATATTACAGTGATTCTTCTTAATGCCAATACAGTCTTAAAGTTGGAAACATAAATGACCATTTTGACCATTATTCTTGAAAGAATACTTAATTTAGGCATAAAACACTATGCAATCACCAGTTGATTGTCTTTAGAAAATGATATGTTAGACATAAAACTTTCAAATTATATATCAGACTAATGCTGTTCATAATGTGATCTAATGTTTTCTTGTTGTTGTGTTTATTATTTTATTTTCCCTCTTTTCAGGGCTATGCTTTATTTGGGCACTGCATCGTTTTATTCCTTGCCACAGTTATTCATGTTGGACATGACCATTTATTTTTCTACAGCATGTGGGCCATTATAGGAGGACTTTCCACACTTAAAATGGTAAAAACAAGACATAGTTTTAGAATGTGATTATCTTTGATAAGTTATTGTCTAATGACTATAATATACATTTTTATTAGAGACTTGACATTTTTAAATTAAAATTTTTATTGGCAAAGTATTTCCAAGAGTTTATCATCCTCTTGTCAAATTCTATTATTGTTCATAATGTTGTCAACAAAATTGTACATTAAGCTTGAAAAAAAAAAGACTATCACTTTAACAACACTGCATCTCTCCATCCCATATATCTCTCACTATTCAACTAACATATATACCTTACCTTTACCTATCCCTTAGTCTGTTGGACCGTTGGGGCACCAGGCAAGATTTGTCGACCGTCTTTCTCCATTCCTCCCTTTTTTTTGCCTTGATCAGAACCTCTCTCAATGGCAGGCCTGTCCATTCTTTAATGTTGTCCTCCCATCGCTTTTTCTGTCTGCCTCTTCTTCTTTTTCCTGGCACTGTTCCCTGAAGAAAGGTCTTTGCGAGCCCCGTAGATCTTGTAATGTGGCCAAAGGTTTTAAGCTTTCGTTTTTTCACAATAGTAAGCAGGTCGTCATGAGCTCCGATCGCTACAGTAACCCTGTCTCTGATTTCTTGGTTTGTGATGCGGTCTTTGAATGTGATGCCTAGGATCCTTCTGTAGCATCTCAATTCCATTGCTAGGATCCTCCTCTCAAGCTCTGCATTCAACGTCCACGACTCGCAAGCATATAAAAATGTGGCCATGACCAGAGAGCGCATCAGTCTAATTTTGGTGCCGAGGGCTAAGCCCTTATCTTTCCATACTATTTTAAGTTTTGAAAGGGCTGCTGTGGACTGTGCTATTCGAGCCAATAATTCGGGTTTTGTTCCCTCATCTGAGACAATAGCTCCGAGGTATTTGAAGCTGTTAACACTAGTTAGCTTTTCACCTCCAATACTGATGCCTCTTTTAAAGCCCTGATGGCTATTGGTCATAATTTGAGTTTTTTCGGCATTTATTTGCATGCCATATGCTGCAGAAGTCTTGTCAATGCGCATCACCAGGTCAGCTAGTTCTTCTTCTGTCCCTGCTAGGCCGTCAATGTCATCTGCGAAGCGCAAGTTAGTAATTCTTCTTCCTCCAATGCTAACAGTACCTTCATAGCCCTCGAGGGCATCTTCCATTATCCTTTCAAGGAAGATATTGAAGAGTGTTGGTGACAGTAGGCAGCCTTGTCTTACTCCAACTGTGGTTTTGAACCAGTCCCCAATATTATTGTTGAAGTACACCGCACTGGTGGCCTCCTTGTAGAGGTTCTGGATAACTTTGAAACATATATAGTTTGTCTAAATATTCAAGAAATAGTTAGAAATAGTTCAGTTGATTCAAGACTTGAACCAGAACAGTGGCATTAGATCATTGTTACATGACTAATATATAGTTACACATTTAAAGATGCTTAAATTGACAACCAATACTTACAAGATTTCTTCCATTGCAATGGTGACCCTTTGATTTCTTTGTTGATCAATGAAGATTTTACACAAACCACAGTCATTTTGTTGTGCTATAAGTTTATAAAGACATTAATCTAAAAGTTTTTGGTTCAACTTTTATAAAATTGCTTTTCTTGAGTAGAGTTCCTTTACAAAAACAAAGTTGATTTTATTATTAAATGTTCGCTCAACAGACACACTTGTTTCCAATCAAATAAAATGTATTAGTTTTGTGGCTCATGCATTTCTTATTTTGACCTCACCATTAAATCTAATTCATTTTAGACCTGGGTGCCAGTTCATTTGTATTTATACAGTTAATTGACCCCAATCTTAAAATAGTTTTTTTTTAATTATTTGATTGTTTGATTTAAGTATTATTATGAATGAATACTTGATAGTAATACTCTATTTTGCTTCATAATAAATTAATTTAATCACCCTTTTTAGAGTTGCCTACAAGTATGCATCTTGCGTATTTTGTACACAAATGGACACGAAAATATGCGAGTATGGTTTAACATCTGAAAATACGCATTTCCACCTAAAAAAAAAAAGGAAATAAAAAACAACAACATGTAATTCTTGCTAATCATATATATAGATCAGTGCTTCAATCCTTGACTATTCTTATTAGATCTACCACGAGATAGTATCGCTGTTTTTTTTTTTGTTTTTTTTTTTCGCGTGCGCTGACGCGCGATGATTTAAATGTTTACTAGACCTTACTAATCTAAATAAAGTGGAGTTCCTTTCAATGTGTCAGTTATTATGAAGTCTTCAAACTGATTGGAAATTAGTTGATTGATTAGTTCTAGACTGGATCTAGAACTAGAGATATTTTACGATGTCAGGCACCTATAATTTATAATAGAATTTACGTAAATCTACATTTAGAATAATGATCTAGATTCTAAATCTAGATGTGACCAGGTCTATACTAGACTTAGATTTATAACTAATCTAGATTCTAGATCAAAGTACATCTAATTATAGATTTAGACCACTGACCATATCTAGTAACTCGGCTATGGATAGATTTGATAAATCTATCTGTAACTAGATCTAGATCTACTCAAAAGCAGCAATTTCTGCCTTCTTATCAAGAGATTTTATTGATGTCCTTTCTCATCCTTTATGGAATCTAAAATAAAAAAGGGTGCAAAATTGGGCTGTTCTGACTGTATAAGTCTACATCTAGGCGTAGCATTTCACATTCACGTTAGAGCCTTCAATTCCGTGGCATTGTTAAAATATCTTTAAATGGCCCTATGCACATTAAAAAACCAATCAACTGTTAATTAAGCTGACAACAAATTTTTTTGTAAACCACCAAATTCAGGAAAGAGTTCTTTTGAGATGAAAGTGAGAAGGGCAGAGGTTTTAACAGAAGAAACATTAGTTGAGGTTAATCTCTCTCTTAGCAAGATAAAGGGAATCAAACTGATGTTCCCTGACTTGCAGAACGTATCTTCTGTAGCAGATTGAAAGCTATTGTTATAGTCACAAGTGACTAGCTAGGTTTCATTACTTATGAAGACCCAAATTCAAAGAATGAAATCAGGGGCATTGAAGGCTCTGTTTGCAAAAGAAAAGCTTTAATTATGCTGACAAAATTATTAAATTATTGATTTCTTGCACCCTACTTCAAAGCATCTATTTGTTTAAAAAAAATAATTTTAAGCATTACAAACCAGAATTCATAGCTATTCAGCAGACTCAATAGCCCAGCTTTTATATTATAGAAGCAAGTTCAATGACTAATTAGGAGTTTCTGTATCTGTAAAGAAATTGCCTATAAACTACTTTTATAGAATGATATGTCACAGATCCAGCTAAGCAAACCGTTACATCTGGTTTAAGTCTAATTTCACTTATAACAAAAATGTCCATTCTTTTGAATGAATTTTCTGTTGCCGCTATTATGGAATGTGGAATACACTAATTTCTAAAGGTATTATGATTATACAATCATTGCAAACTGACAAGAAAGGCGTCATTCTAACATATTCTAAAAAAGTCTATGACAAAGACTAAAAGTGTAAATATTTTGACAAAGGTAAAAATGTCTTATAGAACTGTATGTAACTTTAGGATTGCTGCATTACATGTATGTTACGTGGTTGAATGATTTTTTTAGTCTTTCCTGAGTATATTTCTTAATATTTAAGAAAATACACATTTGTCCCCCAAATTAAACATTTCCAGGTCTGGGAATACACATTTCCACTTTGGCATGTAGGCTACTCTGCCTTTAGCAAAATTTTTACCTCCAACTTTCATTTAATAAATTTAGCTTCTTCCACACAACATGGGGAAATATATTTTCATAAAGACTGTCAGGAGTCAGAATGTAATCAAGTCAAATGAAAAGTACCCAGGTCAAACATATATTTGCATATTTATATTTTTGCTTCAGTTATTACCAGGACTCTATATTATATTAAATTGAATGGGATTTTGAAAATGTGTTTGACTCTTTCACTATGTTATGGCTCTATATTTTAGGCCACTATCATAATGTCAAGATCAAGAGGCAAGACTGAACGCCTGATTGTCATTGGAACTATTGCAGCACTACACCTGTTATTTTTGTTGTACCTACACTTTGCTTATCACACAATTGTTGAGGGTAAGGCTTGGTCCTGTAATAGAATAGAAAAGGTGATAAGATAAAATAAAGACAATAAATGTATATGTATAGTTTGGAAAAAGGGCAGAGGTAACCAGGTTCTTAAAATTTGGTTTCAATTCTTTTTATTTTTTTTTTATTCTATAAATTGTATAACATTAAAAACTAATTCTGAATTAAAATTCTAAATTTTTGTTTTTAAAGTTGCAATTCACAGTTTATTCTTAATAGTCTGACATTGAATTACCAAAGGTTAGCTGTACTTCAAAACATTTAATGTATATGTCAAGAAAATTCTATTGATGATTAATAAGATATTCTCTTAGACTTTCATCTGTATTCAATAAGTTAACTTTAGACTTACCCTCCCATGTCATTTGGCACATTGGGCGGCAAGCTGTCTCCATAGATATCAGTCACTGGCAACATTTGCAGCATCTTCACAGCAGGGATCCACTGCTCTGAGGTGCAGTGACAAGGACATTTCTATTTGCACATTCCTCATATTGGCCTCCATGCCATCGCAACTCTTGGCATGAGTGATTCATTCTGTTGGAGAACATGTCCTGCAAACCTCATGTGACGCTCAGTCACAGTAGACAGAAAAAAAACATTTATTGATCTAAAAAAAATAGAAAACATGATTTCAGCTTTTACACATGGTACTACATTGCATTTAAAACCTACTTTCATTATACAAATAACATAGTATAGTATATATTTTTTATATCAATTTATGTCTGCGCTGCGTCAGATTACTGATTTTATGAAGTGTCTGATTATTAAGAATCAACTGTTGGTACATTTCATTAATTTATTCAATATCTTCAATTAATATTGTATAAAAGGTCTAAATTTAATACATATATTTGCATCATAAGAAAAGTGGAGTCCTGTATAAATAATAATTTGAAACATGTTTAAAAAAATTATTTGTATGATAATTTTTATGCTGAGAAACCCATTATTAGTTTGAAATAAAGCATTCATCTAATCCCATAAAGCCACCACAAATGGAGGAGCTGGAATACTTATCAAATGGCCAGATGGAGGAAAACTAGAAAAATCCTTTGCAACTGGAGAGCTCTCTGACAGTCACAGAGCAGAAAGGGAAGCACTAGCACTAGCTGCTACCATGCTAGCGAATCATCCAAGTTCCCCTCACAGTCAGATTGTCTTTCTAACAGACGCAAAAACAACCCTCCAAAGCTTGCAAAACTCTGATTCCCCTTATATTAAAAACCTGAGAACAGCACTTACAAAGCTCAACCACAACAGCAAAAAAACTGTTATTCAATGGATACCAGCTCACATACAACTAGCAGGAAATGAGAAGGCTGACACACTCGCCAAGAGTGGGAGAACAAACTCACAAGTAAACTCTGCACTCTATCCAGAAGAAATGAAGAAATTAATTGTAGATAAAATAAATGAGAAATGGACGAGCTCCCATCCAAATCACAAGAAAGATGATGCTTACTATAAGCTATCCCGACAAGACCAACGTCTAATCTTTCGACTCAGGACCGGACACAACAGAATGCGACAACACATGTTCTGGAAGCTCAAAATTGGAACCAGTGAAATCTGCCCATGTGGAGTATCACCAGAAAATGCTGACCACGTCCTCCAAAACTGCTCTCTCTACCAAGAGGCCCGTATAAGACATTGGCCCCAAATCACCCCAATAGAAAGAAAACTATATGGAGAGCTCCCTGATTTGGAAACCACTGCGCAGTTCATCTCATGTATTGGTCTAGTCATATGAACACTCCAACATAACAATGAGAACGATGAAGAAGAAGAAGAATCTAATCCTAATTAGCCAAAGATTTTATTGTATCTACAGAAGATCAGTTTCTTAATATGTAAGCTATTTGTGTTTTCTTATCAGCTAATTTTTTTTTTATTCATATTGTAACTTTGCAGAAATTTCTGATGCTTTAAATGAAAGATTGGTTCCAGTCCCTGTTCAACAAGAACAAGTCACAGAAAAGGTTGCACAGGAAATACATGAAAGTGGTAAGAGAAATTGAAAGTTTTCTTACAAGCATTCTTGGTAAAAAGTTTTTGAAATACAAATTTGGAAAGGAAAACTCCATATCTTACAATGCATGTCTAAACAGTTTATTTTCCAAGTTGTTGTTTTTTTAGTATTATTTTGTAATTATTTAAGTTTAATCATGTAAATGAAAAAGGCATGCAAATATTTTAACTGTCAGTCTCTAAAACTGAAAAACTTATTATGTATTTCTATTCTTTTAAATTTATGATGAATGTAGCTTTTTGTAAATGTAATTACAACATTCAGTCAACTGACCAGTTCTATCCTTAAAATTCAGAAATCTCTGCAATAATAAAAATGTATTATTAAAAGGCCTTAAAATTCAGAAATCTCTGCAATAATAATGAATTATTAAAAGGCCTTAAAATTCAGAAATCTCAGCAATAATAAAAATGTATTATTAAAACGGATATTTCTTTTAGTGGATCATATTTGCTGGTCTCTCCAAAAACTAAAAGTGCAAGATAATCCAAATGAAGTTTTCACATGTGTAAAAGAAAGCAAATAGAGCTGTAGCTTTCCTTTCAGATATTTCAATAATAACACATCTCAACTGTTAAATAGAAACTACATCAACATTTTGATTTATAATAACTAAACCTTTGTATCATTGGTCAATACATTTGTCCACAAGCTATTCAATTTGAAAGCTATATTTCAAGAGATATTTAACGTTTCTAAATAATAATCTTAGCGTTTCAGTTTGATATTTAACGTTTCTAAATAATAATCTTAGCGTTTCAGTTTGTTTTTTTTGCATTAAAAAATTCTTGTATAGCTTTAAAATTGCATTACAATTACTTTTTAATACGCAGTTTTAATGTATTTAATATTAACATAACCATATTTAAATAGCTTTAGGCAGTTTGGGGCAAGGAGGGAGGGGATATTGTTTTTGTTTTTTTCTAACAAAATTTGTTCCAATAAATTTGTTCCTCCCAACCAGTTCAAGCTGATTAGTAGCGCACATCTTTGGAAGAGGTTGTATATGTCAAGAGTAGGTAGCTAACTTCAAACTTAATGTAGACGAGTGCAAAAGTATATTAACATTATATACTAACATAATCAATATATACATGTACAGATTCTGTTATATTATCTGGTTATAACTTTATTATCTGGTTATAACTTTATTTCACAATGAGTATGTCTTCATTCACTTATATCAACCTCAGCATATATCACTAATTTAATTTGAATATTTTACAAGCCAGCATGCTAGAATGACCAGACTTAGTGAACAGTAATGACTTCTCATATGTATTACATATACGGGGTGGCACATGTTGATGATTTCAGATAAGACATTAGACATTAGATGGAATCAAATCATTGAATGATACAAAGAATCTCTATCACTGTTTCACACATTTCAAGGGATTGCTTCAGCTAGTTGAGTAAAAAATATTTACATTGATTTTAAAATAACTATGTGTCTTAAACTGAATCTTACCTGTATATGTGATCTGCCATGCTTATAGAGAAGTTCTTTAAAAAGCTCATTATGTCTACTTTGCATGTTTAAGTACAAGTTATTACTTGCTTACACTTTATGTGATTAACTTGTTTTAATACAACTAACTCGGACTTGTTTAAGTTAAGTACAAGTTATTACTTGCTGACACTTTATGTGATTAACTTGTTTTAATACAACTAACTCGGACTTGTTTAAGTTAAGTACAAGTTATTACTTGCTGACACTTTATGTGATTAACTTGTTTTTAATACAACTAAATCAGACTTGTTTAAGTACAAGTTATTACTTGCTGACTCTTTATGTGATTAACTTGTTTTAATACAGCTAAATCAGACTTGTTTAAGTACAAGTTATTACTTGCTTACTCTTTATGTGATTAACAGCTAAATCAGAATTGTTTATTGCTTGCTGACTTTGTATATGTACTATGTTTTGTTGACACGATATATTAAAAATGTATTAGATAAAAAGTTAGATAAACAGTTATATGTGTTTTTGACCTGACAAATGATTGATTCATAAGTTACATCCTTTATTACACGAATTATGGTGAGCATACATACTACTGTTACTAATAAACTTTATTTTTAAAAATTAATAATTTTAAAGTAATCTACAATAATAGTTGATGGATGCTTGATCTCATCCAGAAATAAATTTATTTATGCTGACATCTATTCTCGCTGTAACATTTAGGCAGTCCATAGGGAATCAAGACATGCAGTGTTTACTGACTTCAAAGTTTAGATAAAACTTCATGTTTTGGGGTGACTGTATCATAAATGAGACAAAAATGGCTGCCTATTCAAAATTTGGTGTTTAAAAACATCCAATAGAGATCAAATTTGACTTTCTGTTGGACCATTGGGGCACCATGCAAGATTTGTCTTTTTCCTTTCCTCTTTGTCTTTTGCTTTAGTTAGAATGATAACTTTCTTGTTTAAACCTTAATGGGAATTGATAGCAGGGATTTCCTTGCAAAAATGCCTTTATTTCACCAAAAAAAGAGATACATGCAGATGGATCCTATACTCATACAGCTGGCTACTAAGTGGGGGAATGGAGTCCTATATGCTTTCACATAACATTGCTCTGATAAAACATAATTACATTTATGTAATAGGATTTGTTTTGCTACTTTGGGATTTAGTTCCAAAAAGTGGCTTATTTGATTAATCAGTGGTCCTCCCAAATTGGAATGTCCTTTTCTGAAAGCCAATTAAATTTGAGAATTTTTATAAACTGTTTAATTTGAAGCCTGATTGATAGTATTTTATTTCACTTCTCTTGTTTGTTTTTGCACTTTGTTATGGCGTGTGTGTGCATGTTTCTGATGTAACCATGAGGAAAATAGGGCAAATGTTTTTGGTTGTATAGGCTGAAGAGTTTCTGATGATGTGGTCTGGTATAATTAAAGTGAATAAATAGGACTGATGGGATAGTTGACACAAGACAAGCGAGAGACATGAGGCAGGACATGTATTTTTTATTGAGTTATAATTTGTTGAAACTATCATTTCATTTGTAACTCTACATACATCTATGTTGAAGTTGTGTATATTTATAAATAAAAGTTATATTAAGTTTGTTTTAAAATAAGTCTATTCAAGTTTGTTTCATTAAGAATTTAATACGCTTACATAGGATAGTTGTACAAGCTGTTTGGAACTACAAGCCAATCAACAACACTCTTAAAATTAACTTTCTAGTTTCTTACCAAGATGTAAAATTTAATGGTGTAGCAAACAAGTTATTTTATAACATCAAAGGTAGAAACAATTTAGTTTTACAAATAGCCTAGTAGTAGCTTATGTGATATAGTAAAATACATGTCTAGTTCTGTGGCATTTGATGTCTTGAGAGCCTATCTTTTCCTTTTGCAACTTCTCATATGACTAAAGAGGCCAATCCTTTGATACACAATGCAGTTACAGGTTGGGCATCTGTAATCAGCCAACACAGAAGCACTGTCACCCTTCTTTCTATCCAGTGCCTCTTTTTCCAAACTGTTGGTGTTGATTTTAAATAGCTTCATAGCATGTTGGCAAACACAACTGTATCTGTCCAATATTTCCCACAGATAGACTTTTGAAGCGCTATTTATCTCACCTTAAGTCTGGCGAAGATTGAGCTCAGCCTGTGGTGCATAGAGAAAAACTTCAGTAAAAAAAAAAAGAAATTTGATTCCATCAAATAGAATGTGTAGACCAAACAAAAATAGTTCTAAAAGGCAGAGAAATTAAAATTATATCATAAAAATAGATTGTCAAATGCAAGGTTGTGAGAGTTATGCCAATTATTAAGTATAACAAAAAAAAACTAAAACAAATAAAAACTACTTATCTTGTTCATGGTAAACAAGGATTAATATTCAAAATATCTAGTTGTTGTAATAAATGGAAAGTTTTCATGGAATCCCCAAAGTGACACAAATATTTTTACAAATCAAACAAAGCATTAGGGTTTATTAAAAGAAATTTTTATAAATCAAACGAGAACATAATACTAAATTGTTGTTTTACCTTGATTAGGCCAATATTAGAAAATGTGTCCTCTGTTTGGGACCCCTTAACCAAGAAACTAGAACAGAGGCAATGAGAGCCATGAGATTGATAACAAATAAATATTCACATCACTTAATTTAGAGACTCTTAAGGACATAAGACAAGTAAAATATCAAAATACATAAAATACTGAACTATAATTTATTTATTTATTAATTTATTTATTTATTGATTAACATGCGTGACTAGATTGACACATGGATATGCATGTGACATAATTATCTTCTCTTTTAAAGTGTAATTTATAAGATAAGTTATTATCATCTTTAGCTGTAATGCTTTGAAATGTTTTAATTACTGCATCAGTTGTCTTCTCAATGAAATATGAGCATTTTTCAATGATTATAAATTTATTGACCTTTTCTTATTATTTAGAAAAACATTTGATCTCATTTGATCAAGTCTTAACTTTAATGCATTATTTCTTTAACATTGAGAGTTTTCTTACACGTATTCCTAATGAAGAAATGAAAGATATACAAACAATTGTAGTTCCTGTCAAAATAAACCCTAAACAGTTGAATAGTGGTAAATTACACAGGCTCTCTCCTCCCTAATCTTTGTGTTCATATATATATATATAAGATTCTGCTCATCTAGGACTACAAAGCCTTAAGTAGTCTCACAGAATAAAGAATTTTATGCTTTTTAAGATTTATAAAAATAAACAGTTTAATAGATTCTAATTGGTAATTATTCCAAACACAAGATCAGCAAATACATTTTCTTCAGCTACTTTTCAAAGCTTATATCAACTCACTCTGTCTTTCTGTTTGTCAGTCCATCTGGTAAAAAGTTTGAACATGTTATTTCTCCCACACCCATTCTCTGATCAAATTGAAACTTTTCAAAATTATTCATTGGCAAAGACAATACATGAATAAATAATAAAAAAAATAATTAACCTATTAGTCCATTAATTATTGTAATTAATTTTTTTTTTTATACCAACGAAGGAAATTAAGTCTTCAGTTTTCAGAGATATGGCTAAATATTTACGATTTTGTCCCCTATAGATAATTGTACATGTTATTTCTCACACGCCCATTCTTGGATCAAGCTCAAACTTCAAACATTCATTTTTTATTTACCTAACATAAGATGAATCAATAAAAAATTAATCTATTACTCAATTAATTATAGGTTATTAATTATTTTGTTTGATACTGGATAAAGGAAATAACTTCTACATTATTGAGATATATAGTTGTAAGTGTGGAGTTCTTCCCTTAAATAAGTTTTCCTTTTTTTTTTTTAAGGATTTTAATATATATATATATATATATATATATATATTTTTTTTTTTTTCATTATTTCAAATTTACTTATAAGTGTTATGTTATAACTCAGTGATGCTCAACCTAATTCGACCCGCGGGCCACTTTAATTTCCGACACTTTTGTCACGGGCCACATGACCGAAAATGTACAAAACTAAATGAAATTGACCTAAAACAAGTTTAATAGAAACTTTTACATCTTACATTAATTAATGGGATATTGGAAGTCTATCATTTTGGAATGTCTGTAAATGGCTTCATTTCTCTACGTAAAATGTGAGCAACATTGTAGATAGCTTTACCAAACGACTCATATTCTTGTCTCTTCTTAGTAAATATCCCCATCGATCCTTCAGTCTTAGTCTTAATTCGAAGTCAAACTAAGAATGTTTTATAATCTGTTTATATGTTGTACTTTATATCAGCCACACTTTACAAAATAAATATGCTGGTTTATTATCATGTTCCACAAAAAATACGTAAAGATCCATCCACTTTTCCTGGTAGATTCTAAATTAAGAGTCCACTTTTAGTTTCTTCGGCTTTCCCATTGCATAAATCTACAAGTTTTAAATGTCTTGGACCAATCCATGAGAGAAAAATTTAGAGCCCTAACGTAGGTAAAGGAGGCGCGGTGGCTGAGCGGTAAAGCGCTTGGCTTCCGAACCGAGTTCAAATCCTGGTGAAGACTGGGATTTTTTAATTCCGGGATCTTTGGGCGCCTCTGAGTCCACCCAGCTCTAATGGGTACCTGAAATTAGTTGGGGAAAAGTAATGGCGGTTGGTCGATGTGCTGGCAACATGATACCCTTACATTGCGAACCGTAGGCCATAGAAAGAGATGACCTTTACATCACCAGCCCTATAGACCACAAGGTCTGGAAGGTCCACTTTACTTTTTTTTAACAGTTTACATTTTTCAAGCTATTTTTTTTTTTTCTTTGAAAAAATGAAGGGGGGGATTTTCAACAACTTGTATCGACATTTCGGCGGGCCGGTTGAAGCCACGTCGATATGGCCTGTGGGCCGTATTTTGGGCATCACTGTTATAACTGAATGAAGTTAATAAATGAACTTCAATGTTTGTAATAACCCTCATGTTTTAATTTGTGGGGAAGTCTACTTTCTTTTTTTTTAATTCATAGATCCAAAATAAGAGAATGCATGTAGGCAAATTTTTCTAATCAAGATTATATAGCAATTTAGTATTTTATAAACTTTTAAATAAGAAATAGTTTGATTTCATTATAACTTCCTCATTATTCAGAGATCTAATTGTAAATGTGAATTATTTTTTAATATTTTAAAAGGCTTTTTAACTCAGAAAAAGAAAGGTACTATTGTTAGCTTTTTTTTTTTCAAAGAATTATTTTACAAATTATTATAAAATAAAATTTTAAAACATCTTTCTTTTCCCCAGTTTTTCCCAAAATTTTACCAACTTTAAAGAACTTGGATGATATTGTTCCAGTGACTGTCAAAGTGCTGTTAAATGAAACAAAGAATGATGTAGATATCATGAATAGAGCTTCTCAGTAATATCTGTTGGAAAATTAGTTTGTATTTCATGAAGAATAACTAGCTCTGGTCCATCTGCTAAGAAGTCAGATGTTGGGGTCATTTTTGTTTTGGGGAATACATTTAAGGTTTTATTTTAAAATTTAAACTTAATGCTCACAAGTTATAATTTTGAATTATTTGTTGTATAATTTTTTTATTTAAATAAATCAAGTTTCTATTCAAAACGAGGTGTGCTATGTCTCATTAACTTGAAAAAGGCTTAAAACTTAACATGCCCAAAGTGAATCATTGATTCTTATCATTGGTCTAAACAGAATGAAAGCATTCAATCAGCCAAACCTGCTTGAATTATGGAATGAACTGAAATGAACATAAGCGTTTCCCAAAGTTAGGTGTCAGCAGTATGATTTGATTAAAATGAGGTTTATTTAGTGATGTTTGAAAGTGCCTTTAGAGGTTGCACATAAATATTTATATTTTTTTTTATGCTTGTTGTCTCCAGTCTTTTAAAAAAATTGCTTTTAAAAATGCAACATGATTTAATTTTGAACATACACCTTTAAAATAGTAGTACAATTGAAAGAATTCATTTTTTGAAAATCTTTTCTCAGTTGCGTGAATCTCACATGAAATATTTCAAAATACTTAATTTTTTTCCCATGGCAACACCATCATGTTTATAAAATAGATTTACTGTAGTTACAAGACTTAATGGAGACTGTATAATTATATGCAAATCCTATACTTATAATAATTGATTTTTTTTGGTCTGTCACTAGATCAATCCATTCTAATAACCAACTGTTGTTAGAATGTGTGTAATTTTTGTTCGTCATAATTTTTAATCTTAAAAGGGTTAATATAATATTATTAGTTGGCCTTTTTATTTCTCCCAAACCATTCACAGTACTTTCTCACATCCTAAATGTCTTTAAAAATTTGGTATTGTTTATTGAATAGCTCCACCTGTCTGGTCTTGTCTTACAAAGCCCCTCAAAAAATAGATGTTTACATCCTTTGCACAACCAGGTATATTAACAAGAAAATGAAGATGTACCAATTCAAGACTGGTGCTTCCCATTTCATGCATTATTGGCACTTATTTTCTTACAATTGCTTGATAATGTTTTGGATTTTGTTAGAATCCATTTTTCTAGTATTTATCTAAAATTAAATAGCATATGAATATTGTTATTTATGAGATTTTTTACAATTCTGTAGTAAAACTTGACTCATTGTTTGATTGTTGTCTAGTTATTTAATCATTATGACTATTATTTATAATAAAAGTATTTTGAGTTTTTAATCTGAGTTATGGATTATTTTAATTGCTTTGTCATTGTTGGGCCATTACCTGATCACTTTAGCATGTAAGGGGTAATAGTCCAATGTTCATTCCTCTAATCAAAGCTGCAGGATAAGTCTGTTGGATTTTGAAATTTAAAAAAAAAAAAAACTTGTTCATGGAAGGGGTGATAGAGAGAATAGTTTCATAAGATGAACAGTAAGGTAGATTAAGTGGCTACTTTTTTTTTTCATGTCTACTAAATGCACTGATTTTGAATTCATAATAATCCACTGGGAGTATTATTTTAAGCCAAACAGTTTCCATGATTAGAATAACTGATTTCAGCATTATCCAAGCATTTTATTAGTTTGTATCCAAGCTCATCATCTAATTATTTTGTATAGCCTCAATGGAGATACTAGGTCTTTTTAAATGTAATTGGAAAGTAGAAACTATATTTTTCTTTCACTGTTCCCCAACTTGTTTAAAAGATAATATTCTATTTAAAACAACTCAAAAAAGTGTCTGTTAAACCAACACTCCCTAAAGCATTAAGATTTTTTCATGTTATTTTTCCTTTCAACTGCTCTTGCAATAAGTTGGTGCCCAGCAAATCGTAGCTTCCCTTAAGATGATGCTAGGAAGGTCAAGAACTGGACTAAGATGCATGTATAACCCATGATCCATCTTTTATTCAGGAAGGTTGTGTTTAAGGTAGCTGCTACAACTTTTGAAGGTTGTGTCTAAGGTAGCTGCTGTAACTTTTTTTGCCTTGATTAAAACTATATAGATCAAAATTATCTTTGATTAACCAGACTGGACTATTGATTCATCAGGATCGAGTGAATAAGTAGAAAAAAAAATCAGTATTTAGTGTAAAAATATAAAAAAATCCATAAACTGATGGTTCAGATTATTCAAGTGTTGCAAATGTCATTCCAAATAGTTTCCTCTTCATATCATATCCAGACCCTTCATTATAGAAGGCCTCAGCACTGATGATTGGTCTTGATCATATCATGCCAAATACTGTCCTCAAATGAATCAGTTGTGATGTGTAGTCTTTAAATCACTTCAAAGCTGAAGCTTCTGACATTAAGCTGTTTTAATGGTCAAAACATGTAATTTTCTTTGTGTGTTTATTTTTCAAGCTATATCTGCTTACGTATCTCCTACTATTTAAAAAAAAAATTGGAGATAGACATTAACTGGTTTCAAAATGATTCCCTCATCTTTACACCTTTTTGATTGAAAAAAAATCTTGGACACTGTCTTAACAATATAGATCAAATGGCACCATCTGAACAGATTTCAACAGTATCTCACAACCAAAGTTTATCTAACACTAATAATAAGGTCAAAGTATTCACTGAAATATAAATTTTTCCTCATAATGGTGATTATAAGGGCATTTTCACACATGATAAGTTCTGTCTTGCTTGTGAAGGAAATGATATCTGTTGAAGGCAAAAGCTGTAATTTTACTTCATTCACACATAAAAAGCAAACAAAAATAAATTTTAAATTTTTATTAAGAAAGATTATTATAATGAAAATATGATTACATATACACGGAATGGTTGATGCAATATAAATTACATTTGGCACACAGAGTTTGTTAAAATGTTTAACAGCATCACAAAATTTATTGAACATATTTAAAACTGTCTTATTAATAGAGGAGTATCAATATGTGCTGAACTATTTCTGAAATGTGATATTAATATGTTAAATGTAGATTTTTTATATTCTTTATGTTTTGTGGGTTATTTTTAAATCTGGGATGACATGTATATTAAAGTTTATTTTCATTTTACAAATTTTAAAATGTCATCTTTAGGGGGTTGTTAGTTTCACAATAACTATGGAATGTGCATACATTTGGTGTCCTTGGAATTGTATGTTATTTGGGGTTTTTAGTAAAATAAAAAGGGATAGATTATTTTAAAAAATTGCTTTTTGAGGTCTTGAATTATGTTACCTGTTGAGACTGAGTCATGAAGCAACTGGCATATGCTAGTTGACATATGTGAATTAAATTAGATGATTTGTTTGATGTAAAAACTATATTACATGATTTGATTGATGTAAATAAAATTAACAAACTTACAGTACCTAGTATTAACAATTGAGAAATACATATTAACCCAAATATCTAAACAATTTTTACAGAAACATTTGACAAGAAAAAATGATATGTTGTGAGGATAAACCCATTTGATTAAAACAAGACATATAAAATGTGTTCTACCTATTTTAATTCCTACTCTATCTTCTACATAAGTAAATTAAAACTCATCATTTTCTTCTGGCAAGTCCTCATCAATTTCAGTAGTCTCAGAAGATTCTGAATTGAGCTCAGTGTCAGAAGATTCAAAGACAACTGGATTTTCTTGAAAAGAGACATGCTTTTCAGAGCTCTTGGAATTTGGCACATCCTCAAGATGTGTTAAGAAATCCTCTTCTGACTTATTTTCTGTAGGTTCATCTTTAATAAGATTTGATTTACTGACAACATAATCTGCTGGAATTTCTGAATCTTCTTCAAACTCCACTACAGAGGCATTATCCAAAGCTTCTTTAACTTTCAATGTGTCTGTTTGCCCTTGAACAATTATATTCTTATCATTAGAGCTGTCTGAATGTATGATTTGCTCTAGAATGTGTAGTTGTGTTTCTTGTTTTGTTTCCATTGCAGAGTTTGAATGAATGTTTTCAATGTCTATTTCTGATTCTTGTTCAGCAGTAGACATGTCTTCTATAAAATTGGATTTCTGATTATTACTTTCTATTGGTGTTTGATCATCTTCCCTCTCAACCATGTGTTCTTCTCTAGTTCTTGTTATGAACAAGTCATGGTCATCTTTCCTCTCAACCATGTGTTCTTCTCTACTTCTTGTTATGAACAAGTCATGGTCATCTTCCCTCTCAACCATGTGTTCTTCTCTACTTCTTGTTATGAACAAGTCATGGTCATCAAGATTAGAAGGTTGTTTTTGCCTATGAACTGATTCACCTAGTTTTCCTCCAATGAGGCTAGCATCAGAGCTACTATGTGTATCACTGGTGTCCCTCAACTTGTCATGCATATCAACAACAGGATGAGCCTTGTTATTTGTATCAATGATAGGAATTACATTGTCATGTAAATCATTGCTTGTGCTCAATTTGTCAGAACTGGTAGAAGCTACTTTGCTGTTATTGTCAACATCACTGACTGAACTCTTAGTCAAATGATGAGAAAACAGTTTTCTTTGTTTATCTAGCACATATTTAGGGGCCCCATTCTCTGGTGGGTATGGTATTTTAAAATTTATCTTCTCAGCGTTTTCTTTTTCTGAAGTTTTGGTTGATGGATTAGCTGACAGAGGTCTGTGAAAAGATCGGGATATTCTTGGACTTAAAGAAGGCCTGGCACTGGAGGGGCGAGCATTTAAGTTTTTTTTAGACCCCAACACTTTAATCTGTTTATTTTTGTATTCTTCTGCAGAGCTTGAATCATTGATTTCTAACTCAATATCTTTTGTGTTTATTTTTTGTTGCCTCATAAAGTTATTTATTCTTTTCTGTGCATCTTTTACACCAATATGATGAAGTTCAGAATCAGACTTGGCTAATGCTCTTATTCTAGCAGCCTCTTGTCGCTTGGAATAATCATCTTCTCTTTTTTTCAACAGCCATTGATCATAAGAGACTCTCATTTTTTTAGCTTTCTCTATTTCCAGCTGCTTCTTGAGAAACTGCTTCTCCAAATCTTTTTTCTTTGCATTCTCTTTATTTTCTTGCTGCAATTTAATTAGACGTACTCTTCCAGACACTGGCCTTGCATAGACAAAACTTGTTGGAGTTGGCTGCCTACTTTGTTTTGTAAGTGAAATATTTACATTGGTAATGCCTTGTGTATCAGTTCCTTTAAGCCAAGTAGAAGCTGCATCTGTTCCATCATTAGCATTCTTGGCAGTATCACAATTGCTATCTTCTTTTTCTGTCCCATTATTTTGTTTAGTTCTGTAAACAGCTTCCTTTCTTTTCTGTAACATCCATTCTCTTACTTTCTGTTCAGAATCTTTAAATTTTTCTTGCTTTAGTATTTCCTGCTCTTGCTTTTTCAATCTTTCTTCTTTTATCTGTTTTCTTTCTTCCCGCTTCTTTTTTCTGAGTTCTCTTTCTTTTCTTTTAAGCCATTGTTTGATAGATGGATTGGCAGTGTTTCTAAGGAAAGTGTCTGATGGTTGAAAGATATGTTTTTTAACCTGATTTTGTTTGTCTATTGCTTGCTCTGCAGTTGTAGAATTATTTTGTTTAGTTTTATTTCTTCGAACCCATTGACTGTATCCTTCTTCGTTGGAGGACTCCATAGACGTTTGGGCTCTTTGTAAAGGTTTATGACTCCTATTCAATACTTTAAATCTCTTCATTTGTTTGGATGCATCATGAAAATCTTCATTATCATTAGCTGTTAATAGAAATATTAAAATATTGCATTAATGTTTATAAATATTATGAAATTCAATCAGGGAAACTAAGTGCCAAATAAATTATGAAACAAATATTTATCATAGCTTTCAAGAAAAAAGGAATTCAGAAGAAAGAAGTACATGTGCACAGATACACTTGGCAAAGTTTGAACCCACCACATCGAACCAAGTTGGTCAAATGCAATTTACATATAAACAATTCATCTCTTCACTAAAAGAATACTTTCTATGTGTGATCTATATTTATCATAATTTTATAAAGGGTATGTTCCTTAATGATTTTTAAATGTCAAAATCTTAAAGAATTCATTTTTCAATTATTTTCTTTAAAAAAATATATATTTTAATACTATTGGATGAAGGATAAAGGCTAACTGGGGTTCTGTAGAGTCAATCCTAATAAATCTATATTATTCATATTAAAAGCATTCATACATTTTGACAGCTTGGTAAGATGAATGAGAAAATTAGTTAAGTTACTTGATGAATTTAATTATGTAAGTAAGAAAATATACCTTCAATAGTTTCAATTGTATGGTCAGAAGAAACTTCATTATCAGGAACCTGGGTCAGTGACTGAAGCTGAAGCAGCTGACCTATTTTCAATACATTTTTATTCAATGGTTGAACAAGAGGTAACACTAGTAACTGGTGAAGCTCCTAGGAATAGAATTGCACACAAAATTAAGTGAAATTTAACTTTTTAAGGTACATTTCATGATAAAATGCAAATAAAAAAAAAAAAATAAGCTAGAATAGGAATGGAAAATGCAACAAGCATCTTTTTTTTAAGTCTTAATGGCATTATCATTTATTGTTCTAGCAAAGCAACAGTACGTAAGAATAAAATGAGCTGATTTCATAGAGTTGGACTTGAATAAAGAATAAATACTTTTTTAAAGTCTCATAACATTAACAAACCTGATATTTCTGCTCAAGTATATCTTTTTGGAGTGAAATAATTTGCTTTCCAGATATTTTTCTTCTTGATTCTTTCTCTTCTTTTGAATCATCAGCATTGTTCATTGACAGCTGTGCTGAAGCAAGCTTTTTTCTCTTCAGTTTGGAGGTTTTGGGTCTGCTAGAATCAAGATGATGCTCAGTAACAGAGTTTTGATTATCTCTGTTCTCCTCATTAATAGTCTTCATGGAGTTAACAATATTGCCATTATCAGTTTGTTTGTTTGTGTCGTTTTCAATGTGCTCATTGCTCTCTTGAACAATATCTACATGTATTTTCCTTGATGCAGACATTTCACTTTGTTTTATTCATCTATTTAAAAATAAGTAAAAGTTATTTTTTAAAGATATTAAGAATTTACTCTTTCCTTTCAGTGGAAATGGTCATTGCACTTATAATTATCCCTCAACATTGTGATTAATAAAAATGGAGATATTAATGATATAGGATGAATTAGATTGATAGAAAGGCATATGGAGCACCTAATGTCAACTTTAAAAGATTAAGGATGAATGCAGTATTTCACATGACCATGCAACAGTTGTCATATTTTGCAACACTTGATGCAAACAAAGCTGTTTTTGTCGTCTGCCCACACTGACAAAGGCTTTTCTTTGGGTTTCAGAACTGAGGGTTACCGAGTTCAAATCCTGGTGAAGACAGGAATTTTAAATTTCGGGATCATTAGGGCACTTCTGAGTCCATCCTGCTCTAATGGGTACCTGAATTTAGTTGGGGAAAAGTAAATGCGGTTGGTTGTTCTGCTGGCCACATGAAACCCTAGTTAACTTAACTTAAAGCCCAAATGAAAAAATGTCACATGACGTAGATATCGTAAGGGAACTGCTGTTTATTATTAATAATTAATCTATCAATAGATTACATAGACATCTAGGATCTAGATAGATAGGCCTAGATGTCCTACTTTTAGTTTTAATTACAGTTACAGCATTATCTTATCTTATTTTATATAATACAGACGTTACTTCAAAATAGAAGATGATTAAGTCCTACGCGTCATGCAAATTAACCAATGACTTAAATTCTGCCAAGTCACTGGTTTTCCTGGCTAGCTCAGGCAACCTATTCCATGCTCTAATAGCACTAGGGAAGAAGGAGTATTTGTACAAATTTGTCCTAGCATATGGGACGAGGAATGTGCCTTTATCTTTGTGTCTTTCAGAGTATTTTATTAAATTTTGTTTCTGTATTTGAAGATTATGGTTCAGTGTTTTATGTATAATTGCTACTTTACTTTTGAGTCTTCTGTCCTGAAGGCTTTCTAAATTTAGTGATTTTACTAAGGGTGTTACTCTAGTCAAATGTGAATATTCATTTGTTATGAATCTCACTGCATTTTGTGTATGTTCCAGTTTCTTAATGTTTTCTTGAGTTGAGGGGTCCCAAAAAGAGGATGCATATTCTATTATTCAAAATTATTGGCCTAACCAAGGTTAAATAACATTTTAGCTTTATGTTCTTATTTGATTTATAGAAATTTCTTTTAATTAGATATTATTTATATAGATTACTCATTACTACTCACTCTGGTCAATACTGTAAATCATAGATCTAAGAGTGTTCTAGATCTAGAGACTAAGCCCTAAGCCGCTTGCCTATCCACTATCCATCATCTGTCAGAACTAAAACTAAAGACAGCTTCAACTTGAACTTGTTATAAAATAATAATAATTGTCTTAAGACTTAAGTGCATTTTTAAACTCGTATTCTACATTTATATGTATAACTACTCCGTCTAGACCTATGCCTGTAGATCTAAGTAGTTTAATTATATAATATATAATTAAGCTCCCATTGCATGTGAGGTATTAGAATTTAGACTTAAGACTTAAGATGTAGATCTAGTATATATAATAGGCCTTTGATCTATTCTATATAGATTCTGTTGTTTCCATAGTAAGAAAAACAAACAAAAAATCTGGCCAGTAACGAAAATTTACTAAAGTTGTATGGGAAAGGACCAATGGCGAACGCTTTTGTGCCAGTTTTTAGTTTAGAATTTATAACTCCGCAATGGTTAAACTTATTTAAAAAATGAAAACATCTGCGGACTCCTCAGCTATTGGGCGATAAAACTAAATTTGACTCCTTTTTCCATATCAGCTATTAAATTTATAATTCAAGTCAACTTACGGTCGGACCTAATCAGCGAACGCAATTTTCGCGGGAGTCATAATGAGCGAAAGGCCGTAAAAAAATAGCGAAATGTTAAAATATAGGAAATTATGCTTCAATTAGTTCTATCATCTAACTTCTTCCATGAAACATTATAACTATTGTCCTCCTTGTGGCATTAGGCCTAATTTTTTTTTCACTTTTCTTGTGCTCCACATCTTCTTTCTCTGCTTGGAACTGATCATGTCTATATAGCCTACGAAACTTGCGATCAAATATTTTTTTTAAAGAAAGAAACTACAAAATTCTATCTCGCCTCCTCCCTATAGGCTAGTCCACGTCGTTTTACTCTCCATTTCATAAACTCTCGTTACTGCGACTATTTTTTTTTAAGAACACATGTTCAGTGCACTTAATCACCATCAACTCGATCTCCCCCCCCCACACACACACACACACATACACACACGCGCGCTGATTGACCCAAAGGCAGATCCCAAATGCGATGGATTGATGATGTATGGGAGGCAGATCTACAACAGCTTGGGTTTGGGGCATGGAGACGAAAGGCTCAGGAGAGATCTTGTAACTTGATACAATTATATTATTTGATCATTCTTATATTTATTACTAAATATATAGTTCGCCTTTTTTCCGCTCCTGAAATCGAATATTTTCTCCTGGAAAACTCTTGGAAATCTCCTGAAATCCTAATCTCAGAATGGTGGGGGAAGCCTGTGAAAATGAATTCTGCACTTCTTTTAAACATTTATACACATATTAATATCATTAATTAGTAACAAGAGGTTAACAAGCCAGTTAAAAAAAGGAGGACGGAAAAACAGAGGTCCCCCCATACCCCCACCCCCCGTATAAACTGTATAGGCCTATATCAAGCGCTGTTAAGATCAACTGAAGCGTCATTTCACCCTCACTGGCATAGAGGAAAGTAACTGCCAGCTTATGACCTCTGAGAGACTGTTGGAAAGCTGCGAGTCAAACATTTTAGACGGAAAGAAAATGCGGGAAAATATGCTGGTCGCAACTGGGCGTAGTCATGTGAAACACGTACTGCGCACTCATCCTTATAAGATTATAATCTTCGAAATCGAAGACATTGGGTTAAGGTTAAAAATATTGTAATATTTCAGTTTACAAACAATAAAACAATAGATAAACAAAAAGAAAAGCAGATTAAATCAGTCACTAAATTATCATTAAATGGCTTTTTAAGCTTATTATAGGGACTTTCGATGAATATGTTTTCAGTTAAAAAGGTCATTTTGAGCGAACACCCCATAATATATTTTTTTCAACGGAATAAATAGCCTTAGCTATTCTAGCTAACTATTTCCACATCTATTTAAAAGTACAATATGCAATTATTTTTTTTCGGCCGATGTCCATTGGTGCTTTAAAATCGCATTAAGTTCGGACCTATTCTCGTTTATCCGGAAACGTTTTGAGAATGAAATTCCCATGCATGTCAACTTTGACCTTCAGCTATGCTTTATTGTATGAGGGAAAAAGAAAGTGAATATGTGGGAAATGTAGAAAAATATAGTCTTTGTAATACCATTTTATTAGTTCTGCAGTTACTTTTGAAATAAATAAGAATGGATAAAAATTATGGGGAGGTGTTCGCTTTATATGCCATTTCGCTGATGGGCCTTTCCTATATATGGATTCTAGATCTAGCAGGATAATCAAACCGAACTTCTTAATGTAGAATAGAATTTAGTAAAAGGAAAATATGAATCTAGTCTACATCTTGATAAATTTTAATTAGATCTATTTTAATTTTACTAGATCAAATACATTTAATTTTCGTTTTAATCATACTATTTTTTTTATGATTGGCTTATCGATCTAGATTAAGATTAATTCTAAGTGCCAGGGCAGAGTACCATGGGACTGGAAAGAAGCTAATGTCACCCCCCCCCCCCCTTTTCCCCCCATTTAAAAAAGAAGAAAAATCTGACCCAGGAAACTAAAATATTTTGGCATTGATGGTCCATTACATCAGTGGATTAAAGATTTTCTGATAGGGAGAAAACAAACTGTTATAATAAATGGCTCTAAATCAACACCAATAACAGTAAACTCAGGTGTTCCTCAAGGAATTAACTGTCTTATGTCCACTACTATTTTTAATTTACATAAATGATTTACCAAATTGCATTAGTTCAGGCGGCACCTTCGACGTAGAGGTCACGGTTCAGGAACAAAAGTCAGATTATTTGCAGACGATTGCATAATATAGATAGAACAATAAAAACAACACAAGATACAGAAATTTTACAAAGAGAATTAGATCTAGATGAATTACAGAAATGGGAATCAAATTGGAGCATGTCTTTCCACCCAGAAAAATGTCAGTTATTAAGAGTAACAAAAAAAAAACAAAAAAACAAAAAACTAAAACAAATTAATTGCACTTATCATCACAGTCATGGTAAACCAGTAACACATGGGCGTAGCCAGGGGGGGGGGGGGGTTGGGGTTCAAACCCCCCCCCCCCCGAAATGAAATCCCCCCCCCGAAGGGGGGAGGGGGGAGTCGGAATTTATAGTGACTGATTTTTTGCTTTGATTTTGTTTATTTTAGGTGACATTTTAATACTAAACCATCACTTGCCCCAGCACAACCAAAGGGGTTTTGAGTTTAAAACCCCCTACCAGGGGGGTTCGAGTTTAAAAACCCCTACCAGGGGGGTTCGAGTTTAAAACCCCTACCAGAGGGGTTCGAGTTTAAAAAACCCCTACCAGGGGGTTTGAGTTTTAAACCCCCTACCTGGGGTTTCTTTAGTTAACTCCCCCTCTTCTATAAAACAAAACAAAAAAAAAATGCAAACGAAAATCCCCTAATTTCAAGAGCACAGTTAATAAGGAAGATTTTGATTTTATAACCCCCTCTAAAATTTACGATAAACCCGCTCTTCAACATAAAAAAAAGCTAATTACGCACTCAAACTGTTATGAGCGTAGCTAAATGGGTTTTGACTCAGTTTTGAGTTTAAACCCCACTTCAGCGGGGGTTTGAAGGTAAAAAATACCTCTTTAATAATAAAAACAAAGCAAATTATACATTAAAAATGTTATGAGTGTAGTCTAAGGGGTTTTAAGTTTAAACTCCCCTCCAGTGAAGTTTGAAGCTAAAAAGTACCTCTTCAATATATATAAAAGAAAATTACTCACTCTAAAGTCTGTGAGCGTAGTCAAAGGGGTTTTGAGTTTAAACCCCCCGCCAGGGGGGTTTGAGGATAAAAAATACATCTTCAGTGTAAGAAAAAAGCAAATTACACACTAAAATTATTTGAGCGTAGCCAAGCCAATCGGGGGTTTTGAGTTTAAACCCTTCTTCTACAGATGGCTTTTTTTTTAAGTTTAAAAATCCTTCAAGTGGGTTTTGAGTCTAAGATTCCCCTACAGAGCATTTTGAGGTGGAAAATCCCCAACAGAAGATTTTGACGATAAAACTTCTCTTTTCGATATAAAATCTAAAGCAAACTACAGTCACTTAATTCCAAGAGCGTATTCAAGAGAGGTTACACATTTTTACCAGTGGCAGGGCTCCATTAAAAAACTGCAGTGAATAGTCATCTACCGAAATCGAAAAACACTAAATGTAGCTCAACAAAGATGGCTAAGACAGATTTTAGGAGTCAGTTATAGAGATCGGGTCTAAATCAAGGAAATCCTATGCCGAACTGGGAGTCGACTTCTTAGTAAGATTGTGAGAGAACGACGCATGAGGTTTGCGGGACATGTTCTCCGACAAAATGAATTACGCATAAGAAGAGTTGCAATGATATCCTAGTACAACTTGACGCCACTCATTCAGGGAGGTCGTCATGGTAGGTGGGAAGAGGCTTCAGACATTACCAGTGACAGATTTTTATGGAAACAGCTTGACGTCAAATGCTCCGAACGGCGTGGGAGGGTCTAAGTCACTTAAGTCAGTAAGAATAGCACATTAGGTTTTTGAAATAAAACTTTTTAATAGCAGGAAATTGAAGTGTAGATACCTCAGAATATGCATTTTGTTGGCTTTCAATACCAGAAATAGTGCTTGGCGGCGGGGCTTCGCCCCGCGCTGGGGAGCTCCTAGCGCTCCCCCAGACCACCTTGCTAGTAATGGCGGGGAGTCTACAATTTTATGGAAACAGCTTGATGGCAAATGCGCCGAACGACGAGGGAGGGTCTAAGTCAGTAAGAATAGCACATTAGGTTTTTGAAATAGAACTTTTTAATAGCAGGAAAATGCACTGTAGATACATCAGAATATGCATTTTGTTGGTTTTCAATATCACAAATAGTGCTTGGCGGCGGGGCTTCGCCCCGCGCTTGGGAGCTCCTAGCGCTCCCACAGACCCCTTTGCTAGTAATGTCGGGGAATCTACAATTTTTCCACTAACTCATGGAAGAACCTATTCTAGGGCACAATAAACGTCTTCCGAAAGAATGAAGGGTCAGAATGTAATAAAGATTATGTACACACACACACAATACATATAATTTTTTTTTCGCGGTTGGGGGGGGGGGGAAGAAAAAAATTCACCCCCCCCCAAACCCCCCCCCCCCCCCGAAAAAAATCCTGGCTACGCCCATGCAGTAACATAGACTAAAAATGCAAAATACCAAGGTGTTAGAATAAATGAAAAACTGCCATGGAAACCCCATATTGATAAAACTATCAAAAAATCAAACAAAGCATTTTAGGGTTTATTAAAAGAAATTTCTATAAATCAAATAAGAACATAAAACTAAAATGTTAGTTAACCTTGGGACCCCTCATAATTCATTCATAACAATTTTTAAACGAATAAGGCCTATTCACATTTGACTAGAGTAACTGTAGAATATTTGTGTTACACAAATAACAAACTAGTGTTTAAGAGGGTTTGTTAACTATTCTACCAGAGCGTGTTACATAAGGTTCATGTGGTCTAGTTGCATTCTGACTGCCGTTCCGTCTTGTAGTGGATTGTGACTCTTAACTCCTTTCCTCTTATCATAATAATGTTTCTGAGGCTGTTTCTCGGAGTCAAAGTGTTTCTTCACCATCTTGAGATCTGGTGTCAGGTGTATTTCCTCGCTCGACGAAGGTAACAAATTTATGGGTCGGCGCTCATTCACCAATCGTAAACAAACAACATTTAGTCACGTGATCATATTGATAAAACAACGAAAAAAAACTGTCACGTGACAACCATCATGAATTAAACATGAGATTGTAAATTATATAGAAGAGATAGAGCACCACGTGGCTAAATGTTGTATGTTTACGATTGGTAAATGAGGTCCATTGAGCTGGCGACAAATTAATATTAGTAAGTGGAGTAGTTCTGTAGTCTAATAGCGACAGAAATTTGTCTTCGCTTTTCTTCCACAGTTTCTTCACTGTCTGAATAGCTCTTTCAACCTCGCCATTTGAACTCTGAAAATGAGGACTCGACATTTCATGCTCTATGCCGTATGATTTACAGAAGTTCAAGAATTCCCTTGAAGATAACTGTGGCCCGCTATCTGACCTTAGTCGTTTAGGTATTCCATGGCATGCGATTATACTCTTCATTGCTTCGATGATATCTGATGTAGTTTCCTGTGACAGTTCTTTGACATCAATAAACTTTGAGAAGTAGTCAAATAGCAGCAAATACTTTTTACCCACAAAGTTAAACATATCACACCCAACCATGCTGTATGGAAGGTCTGGTGTCTTGGTAGGCATTAGCGGTTCTGAAACATTTTGATTCTGATGTTCAGCACGCCTGCTACAATCCCTGACTGTCACTTCAATGTCTGCATTCATGCCTGGCCAAAACATGACTTCTCTGGCTCTCTGCTTACACTTCACTATTCTTAAGTGAGACTTGTGAATCAGATTTAGCTTTTATTTACGCAAGCTTGATGACATAACTATCCTCAGACCTTTGTATATAATACCACCCGAAGTTGATAACTGGTCTCATGAATCCCAATATGGCCTGACTTCAATTGGAGTCTCGCTTCTTGTGTCTGGCCAACCAGTCATAATTACTTCCCGAAGCTTTGATAGTTTCTTGCTTGTACAGTATTGAATTTCACTGTATTTTGCATCACTTACAGAGATCATAAGCACTGAATCATCTGTAAATTTACATGTCTGCGTATCAGTATTAGGTAGATGTGCACGAGAAAGTGTATCGGAGATAAACATTTCTTTGCCTTTTCTGTAACAGACTTTCAGATAATACCATTGTAGTCTTATTAGCATCTTCTGTATTCTCATTGGTGCTGACAATAAGGTTTCTTGAAGATTTGCTCCAGAGGTTTGTGATCATTATAAACTGTTACTTCTTTACCAAATATGTAGCAGTGAAATTTGCTTGTACTATACACAATTGAAAGCATTTCCTTCTCAATTTGAGCATATCTTGTTTCTGTATGTTTACACTGAATTAAACCTAGAAATCTTCTGATTCCCTCTTTATCTTGAGGAGCTGACATGTCAATAATTGCCTTTATCTTTGCTGGATCTGGTTCTAAATCTTTCTCTGACAAGATATGGCCCATATAAGGTACTCTGTTTTGACTTATCTTGCACTTGTCATAGTTCAGCTTTAGATTGTACTCCGTTGCTCTTTGCATGACTTGTTTCAATATGTGATCATGATGCTCAACATCTTTACCAGCTACTAGAATGTCGTCTATGATGACATATGCTTTTTCAATACTTTGAAGCATTTCATCCACAATTCTCTGGTAAATTTCTGGCGCTGATTTGATTCCAAAAGATAATCGTAACCATCTATATCTTCCCAGAGGTGTGTTGAAAGTTGTGAGAAATGAAGATTCTCTTTCAAGCTTTATTTGCATAAACCCTGACTTGGCATCGAGAACTGAGAATATCTTCGACTTTGGAATATTAGTGATCACATATTCAATAGTTTTCATCGGGTGAAGTTCCCGTCTTATTTCTTTATTGACATCTTTTGGATCAAAACATATTCTAACTTTGTCATTCCTAAACGAAACAACCATGGAGCTAACCCATTCAGTAGGTTCATGTACTGGAGTAATAAATCCATCTGCTTGCAAAGTTTTTCTTCAACTTTATTGCGTAGCGATGCTACCAAGCGACGTGGTTTATGGATAACTCCTTTAGCATTTTCCTGTAACTGAATCTTGTATTCTCCTGGCAGTGTTCCAGTTGTTTTCAGCATTTCAGGAAATTCTCTTTGTAACTTGTCTTCTGCCTTGGATTCTATGCTGTTTGTCCGTTGTAGTAGTTCTTAGCATTCTGCTGTGTCACCACTCAAAATGATCTCTTGATTAAGGTCTACAACCTCAAACCTTGACTAAATTTAGACAGCCTTCAGGATAGAAGACTTAAAAGTAAAGTAGCAATTATACATAAAACACTGAACCATAATCTTCAAATACAAATTTTAATATAAAATACTCAGACACAAAGATAAAGACACAGTCCTCGTTCCATATGCTAGGACAAATTTGTACAAATGCTCCTTCTTCCCTAGCGCTATTAGAGCATGGAATGGGTTGCCTGAGCTAGCCAGGAAGAATTTAAGTCATTGGTTAATATGCATGACTAAATGCATAACGCGTAGGACGTACTCATCTTCTTTTTTTAAGTAACGTCTATATTAAATAAGATAGGAAGATAAGATAGTAGGCTAAGTAGACTATAAATAGCAAAACGTCTTAAAATTATTTCCACGGTTCCTGGAAAGTTTCACCGGGGTTGAAATGCATGGGATTTTCTCTCAAGCAAAACAAGCTTCTCGTCTTGCTGAGGCGGTTAATTATTTGTCTAGTTGTCACGATTTTAGAAAACCTCAAGATATAGATCTAGACTCTACTATTAGTTATATGTGTTAATGTAGCGTCAGACATGAAATAACGAATGAATTTCATAGATATATAGCACGAGCCTACCATATATATAGATCTAGATTCTAGAATAAGGTGACCAGACGTCCCGATTTAGGCGGGACAGTCCCGATTTGGACTGTCTGTCATGCTTTCCATAAAATGTCCGCGCGGTACAGTCAACGTCCCGCTTTCGTCCAAAAAGTCGATCAATGTTATGCTTTTGATTTAAAATCGTTCTTAATCTAATTGGACTAAAAACTTAAAAATACCACCTTGCATCGTAACGTTTTTTTCTTGATCAATATTTCATGTTCACTGCTTCATAGGCTCATGTATTAGAAGCATATGGGTAGTGCTTTTATTTTGCAGCATCCTGCCTTTTCTCAGTAACTGATGCCATCACGTTTTCTTTCCACTTCTGTTGTGTTGTCATGCTGCATTTTTCTCGCTGATTCTGTTACTCAATTCCAGTATACAGTACAGAATATTATCCTTCGCTTGGCTTTACAAGTCGATGACATGGTAAAAAATCGTAATTTTTAATTGCAAGGTCCTAGTAAGCCTCCATTAAGGTACTTCTAGAATATTTAAATATTTGATTAATAGTGCTTTCGCAGACGCTAAAGTTACTTTTGCCTATAGCATAGTTTTCAATCAATGTACTTCACTTTGATATTGCTACGATATGTAGGCCTATGACCCAAAATACACATTTGCAAGAACCAAATGTGAAGCAATCGTTACTATAGTAAAGGTTTGGACCATATACAATTAACAAAGTAAAGAAGCAAGCCAGTGATGCCCAGTTTTTGACAGTGTTCACGGACCCACAACAAAATTGTTTTCCTAACAATACAATTCTTTGCACCTTTGCGGGAAGTCGTAAAAAAACAAAAAACAAATTCGTCAATTTAGAATGTAGCAGAATTTTGGGCTATGGAAAAACCAACTGGTTAGCTCTGAAGCCTTCGGTGGAAGGACTATTAAAATTATATCCTTCTTTGAAATCGTGTTTCTCTTCTTAAAAGACGCCTCCCACCATGGCTGCCTGGTCGTGCGGTTTGTGCGCTGGTCTGTCGTTCGGATTTATCGACGGTCGAGGGCTCAAACCCTGCCCGCTCCCATCCCCCGTCGTCCAGCGGGAGGTTTGGACTAGGAAGTAAACTATCTTCAACTCTGAAGGAACATCCGAAACATGTAAAACATTTTACAAACAAACATTTTAATCAAAAGCATTTTTGAAAACCCTTAGGCTGAATTGTGATTGCATTTTGTACACAACATTGCAACAATATTTAATGAAGCTCTGTTTGATGAGAGGCGCGGTGACTGAGCGATATTTTTTAATTTCAGGATCATTTCGAGATTGGACCAAAAGCGCTCTGAGCATGCTATAAGCATGAAAGTAGCTCTATATAAAAGCTATAATAATAATTATTGCAGTTGCTGAGATCACCCTTTTATTTTTGGAGGGTGGGGGGGGGGAACTTTATTAGTTACCCTTCTTTCCAGTCTGCTGGTATGTTCTCCTTTCAAAAAGTGGATAAGAGTATTTCTACTGAACTTTACAGGTCTGCTTTCAAGGCTTATTTTAGAATGTCATCAGGCTCTGCTGCCTTTCCATTTTTCATTTTTGTAATAGCCCTCTTCCAGATGTCACCCGGTGAGGTCAGATTATGATGTCACCCCTCCCCCCTTTTCAAACAATTTCCCGTTGGTTTGCTATTTTGTTGAGCTAATTACCTACATTAATTGATAGTTAAAACAACTGTAAAATGATTGTTCATTTTATTTTTTAAGTTTGTTGTTTATAACAATTTATCTATAGTTATTACATTATTAATTTAAAAAATGTAAGACTAAAATTTAGAAAAGTATTAACATCAACATGGGCTCTTTATTGGACGTTAAAAAACTTCTAACAAAAACGGCTCTATACTGTCATGTTTGTAACGACGAATGAAACAAACTTACTTAAAATGCATTTTATAGGTGCAAAAACTATTTTAAAAAATTGTTTTTTAAATTAACATCTTGCAACGTACAAGAACTGATAAAATGCTCTTACAATTTTCCTTTACTGATTATCAAACGTGCAATCTTATTAATAGCTTCATCAAAGTCGATATCTTTTCGATTTTGCTCTCAATTGACAGCATTGCTAGATACGAAAATCGTCTACAATTTTAAAAAGTATTTTCCACATGACGCCAAAGACACGCAGATTGTAAGGAAGATATTTGGTTCTCCAATATACCTATACATTCCCCCCATGCTTCCCAACTGGTCCACACTAGAGATGGGAAACGAACCGAACCCGAACCGAACGAACCGAACCTCACTTACGACCGAACCGAACCCGAACTTTAAAACTGATCAGTAAGAACTAAACCGAACGGTCCTGACCATAACTGAACTGAACCAAAGATTTTGTAATATTCTTGTATAAAAAACAAACGAACAAACAAAAACAACCTTATTCGTTTTCAATGAGAAGATTTGACATTTTGTATTCTTGGAAAATTCTCCTGCTGTCTTGAGCCGTGTCCTTGACATTTTGTGAGTGTATTTTTTCCTCAAATCAGTGAACATCAATACTGACAATTGGGAAGACATAGCTCTAGACCGCACCAGATGGAGAGAGACCGTGTCCAAGAAATCTATGGACAGTGAAAGTACATGGGTCTCAGCTCAGGAAGAAAAGCGTACAATCCGAAAAACAGCCAACTCCTCTACCACCGAAGCAAAAGCCACCTTAACCTGCGCTATCTGTTGACGGGAGTGTCTCTCCAAAATAGGGCTCCACAGCCACATGAGGAAGTGTGCACTGAAATGAACCATAGTCGCTCTACGACTGAAGGAAGCCAAATTATTTTAGCCAATGATGATTATTTTTCCTGTATCTTTTTGGGTCGTCATTCTTTTGGTATCAACGCGAAGGGTGTCGTATCATTTCATATTTTGGGGTTAATGAAATGGGAGATTCGAAGAAACGAAAAGTAAACTGAATGTAGAAACTACCAGGACAAGTGAACAGATTTTTACCTTTTTTAATTCCTACATTCCATGACTTTTTGTAAGTAAGTCTACTATATCCACGGGTTTGTAATAAAAGTGTATTATTGTTTTTTTGTTTTTTTTTAAATATCTTTTCTTGATACTGCAAATACTGATTATATCAGCAAAAAAAAAAAGGGCAGCAAAGATTACGATTACTAAGAAAACTGTCCTCGTTTAATGTTAGCGAAAAGGCCTTGGCTATGTTTTATCACGCTCACATCTGCAATATTTTAAGTTTCAATATCACTGCCTGGTATGGCAATCTGAGCATTAAAAATAAAAATAAACTTTATAGAATCCTAAATGCTGCTGATAAAATCATTGGCAAAAAAAAAAAAAAACCATTTGGGCAGTTGCTTGAGACAAACATCTATAAAAAAGCTAACAAGATCCTCGAAATAAAGAATCACCTTTGTGTCAGAATTTTGTGATTTTACCATCACAAAAGAAATACAAGACACCGATAGCAAAGACAAACAGACACAACACTCTTTCATTATCCTGGCAATCAAATCATTAAATAATCTGATATAAACTTTGGCACATGTAAATTATGAGTGAGTCTGGTATGAATGTACACTTTGGTTTCTTATAGTTATAATGTTTTTTGTTTGGTGTAATGCACAAATTGTAAGACAAACTTCCATACGGACAATAAAGATTATTATCATTATTATAAAAAAGCAAGTATTCATTCTCTGACGAAGCCAGGGTCGAGTTTCGTTAAAGGGAAACAAAATTCATCGTAGTCCCTTTATCAGTTTCCAACGAGGAGTTTTCTGGTGATGTGGCAGGTCTGCAGAAGTACCGCCCTCTGACAGGCAACGAGAATGTTCCTAGGAATGACAAGGGCCTTGAAGGTATCTGTGAGGTCAGTTGTTATTATTCCCTCGGTTGATATGACAATGGGGTATATTGTTATTTTAGATAATTTCCATAAACGCTTAATCTCCAAGCCAAGGTTCCCATATTTCCGTTGTTTTTCCAGCTCAGTTTTTTTTAAATTATGAGATAGTGGTACGGCGATGTCAATAATGGTAGCGGCCTTTTCTTTTTTATCGATGAGCAGCAAATCAGGGCGATTAAAATCTACCGTTTTGTCAGTCAAAATAGGCCTATCCCAGTACAGTAGATAATCCGTAGACTCGAGAACCTCTTGAGGTGAGTATTTGTAGTATGGAGGAGTATCCTTACCGATCAAATTGTGTGTCAAAGCCAGGTGTTGGTGTATTAGCTTTGCGACTTGGTTATGGCGACCTAGGTAGGCAGATTCCGATAGGGCTGAACATCCCGACATTATGTGTTCAATTGACTCACCCACATTTCCACATTTTCGGCATTTGTCAACAATATTGAATTTTAGGATATGTTTCTCGTATTTTTTTGTTCTAATTACTCTGTCCTGTATTGCTGTGACAAAGCCTTCCGTTTCAGGGTAGAGATGACCTGCTTTTAGTCATGCTAAGGAAGCAGCCTTGTCAATGTTGTCCCCATGTAATAAAGCCGGGAATTTTCCGTGGAGTGTTTTTTCTTCCCATTGGTGAATCTCATGCCCGACGTCGTCCAAACCGACATTAACATCATCCTTGTTTAGGTTCAGAGGGGTTGCATCATAGTCATATTTGCGTAGGAAGGAAACTAGTTCATTGCTGGAGGCGTGCAGTTTTGATTGTATTTTGGAAACTTGCGTCTTACACAGTTTGAAGATGTTCTGCAATCCACGGCCTCCGTCCTTCCGGGGCAGGTATAGCCTTATGGTGGAGGACTTGGGGTGTAAACATCGGAATTTGGTTAATAATTTCCTCGTGAGTCTGTCAATGTCATGTAGGTCGGTAGGCCTATCTGTCCATTTGATGATACCAAATGTGTAGAGGAGCACTGGGACGGCCCAGCTATTTATTGCCGTGATGAGGTTACTGCCAGAAAGTTTTGTGTTGATAATTTTATTTACTCTCTGCTTGTATTTGCCAATAAAGTCCTCTTTTAATTTTTTATGGTTTATCTTGGCATTCTGGTTTATTCCAAGATATTTATAAAGGGAGGCAGAGTTCAGTTCTTCGATGCCTTCAAATGCAATGTTGGTGTTGGCTGCCTTGCCCTTTTTTATGCTTATGATACCACACTTATCCAAGCCAAAAGACATGCAGATATTATTATTATTATTAATTGAACATTACTACATGTACATAGTTTTTGCTATTACCTAATTTCATTACATTGAACCGAACCGCACCCGAACTTAGATTTGACCGAACCGAACTACACTCGTCACCGAACCGAAATTAGATCTGACCGAACCGAACCCGCACTTCAAAAGTTGGGTTCGATTCCCATCTCTAGTCCACACAAGTGATAGGACCCTAGCACATTGTTGTTGGCCTCCTTCAGTCGTAGAACGACTAGGATTCATCTCGTGGAACTATATCCAGATGAAACCCTGGGGGATAGTGTTTGGGATCAGTAGTGCCGCAGGTTTTGCCTGGCTGTGTGCCACTATCATCCTAGGAGTCACCAGCTCCTGATTTGTTCTTAGGGTTGTCTTCTGAAGCCTTTCCCGTGTTTGGGTATAGCTGCAAGGCAGCGGAGGTTTGGTTTTTCCTTCTCCTAGATGGGTAGCCAACCAAGGCTAACGAGCCCCTCCTGCCCGAAGCTTACTGGTTTAGGCGGCAGTTGCTCACCTTTGCTCTTCTCCTGTCGAATCAGTGGTAACGGTTCCGCCGGGTTCAATATCTGAACCACATGTGAAGGCTTGGAGTTGGACCATAGCGCATAAAGCATGCTAAAAATATGAAATTTCGCTAAACAAAAACAATTGAAAAAAATATTTCCAATCGCACCAATTTATTATTGTTAGTCTATATAATACCCGCGCGTAACACATTTGCCGCGAAAATAACCCGCTGGTAACACACGTTTTTACTAGCGAATGACAGCTGTGCGGGGTATAGGTAGGCCTACTATATGCATTAAAGGTGCGGGGTTTACTCATAAACATAGAGCATAAAGGAAACTATGGATATACCGGTGGGTCTTTACCTCCTATAGTTCGCTTTGTGGTTGTGAAATGTAGGCCTACATGGGAAATTTAAAGCTTATGATCGTCTTATCATAAACCTCAAGAAAACAAATAGACTGTTGCGGCAGAGAATTTTTAATCTGCTAGTAATCAATTGTGACATGCAAGTAATTAACTAAACTATAACTTGCGAAATCAAATTGCCAGTCTCACGAATGTCACTGTCCTCTCTAAAGTTATAGTGAAACCATCGAAACTTGTATCATATCCATTATTTTCTTCCTATATATACGAAGCATATCGGCAACAGCAATTGGGTCATACATCGACTCTTCACATGCGGTTTATTAGTATTATTATAGCTTTTATATTGCGCTACTTTCATGCTTATAGCATATTATATTTTGGTCCAATCTCATTTGTGGACCAGTGGTGCTGCCTTTAGGCGCTCAGTAAATACTCTGCCCAAGTCGGATGTCGAACCTCGAGCCCCCTTCTAGGTAGCCAAGCGCACTTGGCCTCTCGACCACGCTTCCCACGTATGTAAGGGTGCGGATAGTAAGACTTTGTTATTAGGCCTACTTATATTTTGCCATTTGTGCGTGTTATACGCGTATGCGGGGTATGCGGTAGGCCTATATATATAATGTTAAATTTAAAATATGGTTTATACAATCAGACTAAAAAAATAATCCGTATAACGTGTTCTTCTAAATTCTAAGAATGTGCAAAGTATTCCGACAAAATGTATGGGAAACACTGTTTTAGATCAATGTATATGTATCCATAATGGGGACACGACAATTCGTTCACTGACATTTCGTTCACCGACAAATCGTTCACGACATTTCGTTCACGCGACTATTCGTTCACCAGACATTTCGTTCACCCGACAATTCGTTCACGCGACATATCGCTCACGGACTATTCGCTCACAGACAACTTGTTCACCGACAACTTGTTCACCGACAGTTGGTTCACGACAAATTGTTCACGCGACAAATCGTTCACTAACAATTCGTTCACAGACAAATTGTTCACAGACAAATCGTTCACTGGATATTTCCAAAAACAAAAAATTGCTAGAGATCGGGCCTGATCCGAAATTCTTTGTCAATTTTTGTTTGTTTGTTGTTAATATTTTGTTAACGAGGACAGTATGTGATAAAACATTATACTTAAAAGAAAAAAGAGATCTTACAGCAAGCTGAAACATTTAAATGGGACCTCACTTTACTATAGGTAACATTTTTACTTTCAACATGTAGGCCTTCTTTTACACTCATGTCCATCATGTGGTCTTGTTCGACCTACCCATATTTGCGTATCTTCTTAATAGCGGTCCATGTTTAATTAACATACCCATTTTATTGATATCTTATTAAAAAAAAAACAAATCTTATCTTATATAATACAGACGTTTCTTCAAAAAAGATGATTACGTCCTACGCGTCATGCATTCTGCCAAGTCACTGGTTTTCCTGGCTAGCTCAGACACACTAGTATTTTTTCCACAACCCTTTTAGTGTTTTTACGAGAGATAATTTAGATTTTTAACAATGGTACTAGATTTGTTACAATACATGGTTTCATTGTTCAACTCTGAACGTCACATACTAGATACAGATCTAAGGTTAATACTTATCAATCAAGACATCTAAGAAAAAAAAAACTAATTACATGTACAACACTAGGAAATATTTTGGTTCCCTATCAAAAAATTATAATTTATCGCAATACAACAAAATAAAATTGTTGAATAAATTTGTTATTGAAGTCCAAGCAATCAAATTAGTCTACCAATGGGTGGTCACATATAGAAACAAGTTAACTAAAATAAAAATAAAATAAAACTTTACTGCAGGAGGGGGGGGGGACGGAATTTAGTGACTGATTTTTGCTTTCATTTTGTTTATTTTAGGTGAGATTTTAATACTAAATCATCACTTACCACAGCACAGCCGAGGGGGTTTTGAGTTAAAAACCCTCTACCAGGGGGTTCTGAGTTTAAATTTAAAAAAAACCTATCAGGGGGTTTTGAGATACAAATCCCTCTACCAGGGGGTTTTGAGTTTCAAACCCCCTACCAGGGGCTTTGAGTTTAAAACAGTTAAATCCCCCTCTTCTATAAAACAAAACAAAAAAATGCAAACAACAATCCCCAAATTCCAACAGCACAGTAAAGGAAGATTTTGATTTTAAAACCCCCTCCAAAATTTACGATAAACCCCCTCTTCAATATAAAAAAAGCAAATTACACATTCAAAAATCTATGAGCGTAGCCAAAGGGGTTTTGAGTTTAACCCCCCACCCCCTTCCAGTTTTTAATAGCAAAATAATGCACTGTAGATACCTCAGAATATGCATTTTGTTGGCTTTCAATACCAGAAATAGTGCTCGGCGGCGGGGCTTCGTCCCGCGCTGGGGGAGCGCTGCGAGCTCCCCCCAGACCCCCTTGCTGGCAAGGGCGGGGAGTCTACAATAAACAATAAACGTCTTCCGAAAGGGTCAGAATGTAATAAAGATTAATTATGTACACACACACATATATATAATTTTTTCCGTGGGGAGGGGAGGGGGAAGGGGGAGAAGGGGGGGGGGGAAATCCTCCCCAAAACCCCCTCTGAAAAAAAATCCAGGCTACGCCCATGTTACCTATAGTAAAGTGAGGGCCCGTTTACATTTTTCAGCAAGCTTGTAAGATCTCTTTTTTTTTTTTTTTATTTTAAGTATAATTTTTATCACATACTGTCCTCATTAACAAAATATTAACAACAACAACAACGAAATTAAATAAACTCGGATTTGACATGATCTCTAGAAATTTTTTGCATTTGGAAATAATAGCTACAAAAGTTTTAATGTAAATAAATTAAACACGCAACGAAAATATATAATATTGTTATAAACCTGGTGGTGGCACAGATGGGGGTAGTGGTGTGTGTGTGTAGTCAGCCGACGCAAATCGCCCCAGGCCAGCGCTAGACGAGCGGTCAAGCGTGACGAGTTACGACTGTCAGCCGAGTCGAGGGTCAACAGGACAGTTCGGGAAGGATCGCCGACGTGAACAGAGCTCAGGAGCGTCACGAGAGTTATAGTCATCTGACCACCTAGAAACGTCGAGGGGCGTTCTGTCCGGTTCGAGAAGGCCAGTAGGGACCCTATATAAGAGCGGAGGTGTCGCAGTCAAGACGGTCGAGAAAAGGGGCTCAATACAGCAAGGTTCAGAAAGCGGGTTCACGACAGGAGTTCAGAACACGGTCGACTACAGCACAGTTCAACGGTGTGGTTCTGCACGGAGCATTACGACGGTTCAGTGCGGAGTACTGTCAAGTACAGTTGAGACGAACGGCGTCTTGATCTTGGTCTGTGATCGAGTCCGACACAACGAGCCCAAGTGTGTGAAGTCAGTCCCGAACTGTTGAACCCAGTGCAAGCCCGGAACGAGACGGAGAGGCCAGTGCAAGACTTGATACGGCGGAACGGTGTTATCGGAGAGATATTTGTTATCGCAGAGCTATTTGTACAGTCTTGTGTTACGTGCTGCCAATTGTACAGTATTGGCTGTTATTTATGGACATTAAACCTTTACATTATTTTGGAGCCCAGAGTTGTCAAGTTCTTTAGGTTGGTGGTGTATGGTGCAGTTTGCAGAGAGCCTGGATAGTGAGATTCGTAACAACTGGTGTCAGAAGTGGGATAGGTTCGGAATCGGATTGGATCGGATCTACTATGGCTCGTCTGAAACTGCTGTACGAACTTGAATTTAGAGAACTGAAGGAAGAACTCCGTGGACGAAGGCTGAAGGTATATGGTAACAAGGAAACTTTACAAGCACGCCTCCGAGAAGACATGTTGGAAGAAAAAGAAGATCCGGACACATATCTTTTTGAAGTCGAACCTAACTTGCTGGAACAGCTCACCAGTAGCATGCAGCAACAGATCAACAGTACCAGTATCATGCAGAAACAGATGGCAGTTATGCTAGACGAGATGAGTGTGACATTGAAGAAGAACACCGAGGAGTTCTGTAGAGAGATTAAAAAGATGTGTACCTCAGCGAAGGAAGTGACGAGCCCCGTGGTGAAAACGATGGGCGTGGTGGAAGTAACCTTGTACGACCAAGGAGACTTGAAAGATGAAGGAGATTCACCATCGTTGGACATTGAACTATTACCCACCCAATGCTGTGAATCAATAGGCAGTAACAACGGCAATGCTGATGAATGTGGTGCTGCCTGTCAATCCGAAAACAGGGAGTACAGACCTGTGGAGCCGAAAGAGACAGATGAAGAGACAATGGAAGCTGCCCATAGTTCGAACGAATCTTGTGCTGAAGCTTTACCTGATATGAGCACCTTAAACAGCAAAACAGACCAAGAGAACGCTGATTTTGCCTACAAGCCTGTTGCTGAGGGACGTTTACATGATGGAAGCTACCAGCGAGGCTTGGACCCTACAGACGTTCGTCCAGATGCTAAGCTCAGTGAGAGAAGCCCTGGTGGTGATAATGAGGACCCATTGAAACCTGACGAAGCCGTTGAGAGACATATCCAAGTCGAGAGATACCAGCCAGGTCCGAATCTAACAGACGTTGGTCCAGCTGCCAAGACTGGAGAGGAAAGCCCTGATGGTGGTCAAGAGAATCCAAGACAGCCTGACGTTGACTTTGATGGACATTTGCAAGATGAAAGTCATCGACGAGGTCTGAAACCAACAAGCGATTGGCCCGATACTGGGACGAGAGAGAGAGGTCCTGATGGTGGTGAAGAAAGCCGAATGGAGCCTGAAGCCGAAGACGAGGGACCTTTGCACGAGGAGTGTTACCAACCTGCCCCACAAGCATGCCCACCAGACAAGGCTGAAGATGATGACCTGTCCCACAATTCCCTGTCCTGTGGATTTGAAGCCCATCCCAGTCCTTCTTCGCAAAGCCCTATAAAGCCACCTCTTTGGTCAACAATCTTGGCAATCCCTACCCTTACATCCTATACCTCTCCATGTTTCAAGTGGCTGTCCTCAGTACCGACAGACAAGAGAGCGATGCAACCAAAACGTCGCTGCAACAAGAGGACGATCAACTGGAGGAAAAGAAGAAGGTGGCGTTTGCGTAGTCCAACGTGCATGGTGATTCAACCAAGAAATAACTGCAGCCACATGAAGACCAACTGGCGGAGAAGAAGAAGAAGGCGACTTTTCCTGAGTGCAGCATGGATGACGATGCGCTCACGACATCAATGCAACCAGATGAAGGCTAACTGGAAGAAAAGAAGAAAACGTTTACTAAATGCAACCTGGGTGGCGATGAAAGCACGACGTCGAGGCAAACAGGTGAAGGCCAACTGGAGGAGAAGAAGGAAGCTGACTGCAACATGGATGGCTCCATCAAGCTCAAGAGGCAAGCCAACTGCCACTGATCGACCCCCGCCTGCAGCGATGAAACTTTACAGCCAATGTCATGATGTTGATTCTGTCCGGGACGGACAGATCTAAGGAGGGGGCAGTGTTATAAACCTGGTGGTGGCACAGATGGGGGTAGTGGTGTGTGTGTGTAGTCAGCCGACGCAAATCGCCCCAGGCCAGCGCTAGACGAGCGGTCAAGCGTGACGAGTTACGACTGTCAGCCGAGTCGAGGGTCAACAGGACAGTTCGGGAAGGATCGCCGACGTGAACAGAGCTCAGGAGCGTCACGAGAGTTATAGTCATCTGACCACCTAGAAACGTCGAGGGGCGTTCTGTCCGGTTCGAGAAGGCCAGTAGGGACCCTATATAAGAGCGGAGGTGTCGCAGTCAAGACGGTCGAGAAAAGGGGCTCAATACAGCAAGGTTCAGAAAGCGGGTTCACGACAGGAGTTCAGAACACGGTCGACTACAGCACAGTTCAACGGTGTGGTTCTGCACGGAGCATTACGACGGTTCAGTGCGGAGTACTGTCAAGTACAGTTGAGACGAACGGCGTCTTGATCTTGGTCTGTGATCGAGTCCGACACAACGAGCCCAAGTGTGTGAAGTCAGTCCCGAACTGTTGAACCCAGTGCAAGCCCGGAACGAGACGGAGAGGCCAGTGCAAGACTTGATACGGCGGAACGGTGTTATCGGAGAGATATTTGTTATCGCAGAGCTATTTGTACAGTCTTGTGTTACGTGCTGCCAATTGTACAGTATTGGCTGTTATTTATGGACATTAAACCTTTACATTATTTTGGAGCCCAGAGTTGTCAAGTTCTTTAGGTTGGTGGTGTATGGTGCAGTTTGCAGAGAGCCTGGATAGTGAGATTCGTAACAATATTAACAATATGTTACTATCCAGTGAACGATTTGTCTGTGAACAATTTGTCCGTGCCGTGAACGAATAGTCGCGTGAACGATTTGTCGCGTGAACGATTTGTCGTGAACCAACTGTCGATGAACAAGTTGTCGGTGAACAAGTTGTCTGTGAGCGAATAGTCCGTGAGCGATATGTCGCGTGAACGAATTGTCGGGTGAACGAAATGTCTGGTGAACGAATAGTCGCGTGAACGAAAAGTCGTGAACGATTTGTCGGTGAACGAAATGTCAGTGAACGAATTGTCGTGTAACCATCGATAATATAGACTCTGCCTACAATAATGCAATATGAATACGTACATTGTACATTACGGCTGTAAGCCTGACTTTCTGCTGTTGAAAGTACAAAAAGGTCGCAGTCACACAAAGCTTACGTATTAATATTTATTAACAAAACAACCTAAACGTCGAATCTAAATCTATGCCCTGGTCCTCGTAGGTATAGATCTATATTATAGACATTTAAATATTTACTATAGGTCTAGTAACCTTTTGTAACATGTTAACGTCATGAGGCATTAGCATGAAATGTTCGTGGTTGCGGCACCGCTCACGGTGCGGGTATAAGTTTTGCCATATGTTTGACTGCTTTTAACACAATGTAAGGCGTAAGGTCAAGGTATGTTGCTAAAATGTAAGATAATATATAGATCTACTTATATCAAGGCTAGGTTGGTGACCTTCACCTCTTGACCTAATGACAGGGCAGTCGAAACATGGCGCTTCAAAAAAGAAGAAACAGCTTTTACCGTACTTTGAAAAATGTCGAGCCCGATTTAGAGGATTTAGTTTATGACAGGGGTGCTTCTGCTGCTGCACAGAATAAATGGCTGTTTGAAATAGCTTGGGAAGTTGCTAATAAAGGTAAGGAAAAGATTATGCATTTTGAAACATGACGCCGACTCAAAACTCACAAAACTTAAAATTAAACTCACTTCATTAAAGTCAATGAAGTTGAAGGCATTGAAGCCTTTAACACTAGACTGACTAGGACTAGAGTCACTAGGGTTAGACTCATTCAGTGTTAAAGTGTTAGATCTAGAGCTACACTTGACTTGACAGTCAAATCACACTACTGAGTACTGACAGTGTCAGTGACTGTCAGTTCAGTCACACACTTAGATCTAGAATCCAGATCTAAGTTTTAATCTAGATTGACTAGATCTAGAATCTAGATCTAACAGTTACAGTACAATGACACAACCTCAATCACACTGACACTCACACTGTCACTGAGACTGAGTAAATGACACCCTAGTAGCAGGCAGTACCACTAGCTCAGTAGCTGCTGACACTAGCTGTGACTAACCAAGCAAGTAGCAATAGTGCCAATACTATACTAATACTAATAGAATAGGAGGAGTAGAGAATGAGTCTAGAGTCAGTCTAGACTAAAGATCTTCACTTTGACTAACTTCTAGTAGTTCTAGTCTAGTGACTACAGACTCTAGATCTATAGTCATAGTAATTTTTATCTAACAAACACCCCACAATATTTGTTAAAATGAGTCTTTGACTTTGATAGCAATGATGAAACTATGACAGATTAGATGACTAACTAGTGACTAGTCTATATATATATTTATAAATATATTCTAGATCTATATTAGATTTCTTTTTAGCTCAGACACATTATGATTATAATTAGTTGCGTTTACTCTGAATAGTCTGAAAAACAAGAGTTTTACTTGGGTTCAAAGAGCACTGGTATGACGATGACACTTTTTTTCTTCTAGAACAGGAGGGTAGGTCCAGGGTTAAGTTTTTTTTAAATAAATGCAACATACAATTTATAACTAAGAAGTGTTCGTTAGGTTACAAAGTGGCTAATGGTGTTTTGTTAATGTCAGTGTTGGACCTCATTGACCTGACCATCTTCGACATCATATTTTATTGTAACTATGCATAGTGATACAAAACAATATAGATCTATATTGACAAATGGATGACGAGTTTAAAGAAGTTTGAATTTTTTTCCTAGGACTAACCATTATGGAGCTAAAAAAAATTGCGGTGGCAGGGCTGCATAATAGAGTCTATAATATATTTTATATAGACTTAGTAGTCTGACAGTATAGTCTTCAGTGCAGGGTTCTCAACCTATGACCATTTTCCAGGGTCGCTTAAGACCATTAAAAATTTAGTTTTTTCGTCTATTTTTCATTGAAAGTATTTTTTTATTTTCCATTTCTTGGAAATAAGCAACATTGTACCATAGATGGTAATACATAAATCTAATGTACTAGTTAAAGGAATATTACTTAGATTAGGATGCTATAAAATCATTCATGAAACAATTGTGAATCATCGTTGAAATGAAATAAGAATGGAGGTAGAGGGACATATTTAAGAACACAAACATATTACCAGAAGATGCGGAGGGCACTTTTAGTGATTTTAACACCATTGCTTGAAGGTAGACTTATTATTCCAATTGGTAGTTGTTGGTTTGTTTCAGTATTTGAAATTTATTGAAGCATAAATATTTAGAAGTTACTGTCCATCAAACCCGTTGCTTAACTCCATTGCAGTAATCAAACAATAATTTAATGGTGAAGTTTTTAGCATGGTTTGAGGCAATTGAAACTAGTAATAATATGCCATTGCTTTCTAGTCCAATTATTGAAGATAATAAATTTGTTACGATACATTCCATGAACATGGATCTTGAACAAAAATATGTTAGAAGAGAAAATCTAACTTGGGGGAGCTACCACCTTCTACCAAGCGCGTCCCCAGGTGGCGGATAGGGGAAAGACCCTTAGATATAAGGGTTAGCTGTGAATAGCAAATAAACAGCCGCGGACCAACTGGTTTGCAGTCATGGAGGATGAGGTGAAGTATTCCAGTGGTTAGAATATTTACTAAAAACATCTCAGAAATCCAGGGAAATGATTGCAAAAAGCGAGTATAGGGCGCTCTAACTCTAAACCCGGGTAGATGAAACCCGTTAGCTAGGGATAGCAGTTCATCTAGGAGAGAAAACTCCGAAAATAAACACCTGCTGCCTTGCAGATGATCTTGGTTGATCAAAGGTTATGGGAGCACACCCAGAAAGAAAAGCAGGCTGAAGTCGGAGTCAATGGGCCTCCTGGCGCATAACACATTGACACGCAACCTCATCTATGTTGGAGTTCAGTAACGATTCTAATAGATGTGGCGTCCTGCCTGTGGAATCCCGCCGCGCAGGTAGGGGGCCGGGCTCTCCGCCTCGAAGGAGCCCACACAAGCGAGCTGGTGGTTCTTCTATCTCTGCCTGTGGAGCCAGGAGCAGGGACAAGAAAGTAAATACTACTGGCCAACACTCCAAGACCAAAAGTCTAAAAATCTTACAATGGAACGCAGAGGGCATCCAAAAGAAAAAAGAAGCTCTAAAAATATTTCTGCATGAGAAAGAAATTGATGTAGCTTGCATCCAAGAAACTCATTTGAACAGTAATCTTCGTTTCTCCATTAGAGGCTACACCTGCATCAGACAAGATAGAGAAATCAGACCCAAAGGAGGAATCCTCACCCTCATTAAAAATGATATCCCTACCACAGACATAATTATGCCCAACTCCTCAGAATCAGAAATAATGGGAACTAAGCTAATTCTCCCAGATGGAAATATTAATCTATTTAACTGCTACTTCCCACCAGACAAGGAAATAGAGATTGACCACATTCAAATACCTGACCAAGAAGACTGTCTAATCTTAGGAGATATGAATAGTCACTCTCAGAGCTGGGGATACCCAGACCTAAATGCCAGGGGAGAAGAAATTGAAGAATGGCAAGCAGAGAACAGACTTATCTTGCTAAATAAACCTGAGGACAAACCAACCTTTTTTTCAAGAGCCTGGCTAACATCAACCACTCCAGATCTAGCCTTTGCAACAGACAACTTATCCAAAAAGTGCACTAGAGAAGTTGCAGACCAGCTAGCCACCAGCGACCACAGACCCATATTGATCAGTATCGATACCTCCTTCAAAATATCAGAAAACTCCACCATCCCCAGATGGAACTACAAAAAAGCCAACTGGCACCTATTCTCAAAGCTCACAGACCTATATACAACTTCAATAAACTGCAAAACAAATCAGGTTAATAAGTCATTCTCAGCTTTCTCCAAAGCAATACTCCTAGCAGCTAAGGAATCAATTCCTAGAGGAGCAAGAAAATATTATATCCCCAACTGGTCTGATCACCTTCAACAACTCCACAATGCCACTATTGAAGCCAGAAACACAGTAGAAAATAACCCTTGTATAGAAAATAACATAAATCTAAAAGCAGCTAACGCAGTTTTCAGGAAAAATTACCTTTCCGCCATGAGGAAAAGTTGGCATGAAAAAACAGAACAACTAAACGTAGATAGAGATGGCCACAAACTCTGGCGTATAGCCAAATGTCTCAACCAGGAAGAAAACAGAACAACTCCTATAGTAATAGAAAAGGACAACAAACCCCTGAAAGGCCAAGAAGCAGCAAATGAATTCATTAAGTTTTTCCAAAGCGTAGGACAAATACAAATTAATGAAAGTAGAAATAAAGATGTAAACTCAGAAATCCAGGATAAATTTAAAGAAAACAATCCAGCTTACTCCTTGGGAATGACCACTAATCTTAAAATGAAGGAACTAGATGAATCCCTAAAAGCCCTCAAACCAAAACAAGCCCCGGGCCCAGACAAAATATCAAATGACATGCTTCTTCACTTGGGTCCTCAAGCCAAAAGAAAACTGCTACAATTATTCAATGCTAGCTGGAAATCTGGCAGAATTCCAAACATCTGGAAAAAAGCCATTATGATCCCTATACTAAAGCACGGCAAGCCAAGAAATAAACTGGATAGCTACCGTCCCATCAGCCTCACTAGCTGTACCTGCAAACTGATGGAAAGAGTGATAAACAGAAGGCTGACATGGATCCTTGAGTCAAATAACCTACTCACTGAAGCCCAGGCTGGCTTTAGAAAAGGCAGATCAACAGAAGATCAAATTGCCTTCATCACACAAGAAATAGAAGACGGCTTTCAAGAAAAGAAACCAACAACAATTGTGTGGGTTGACTTAGAAAAAGCATTTGACAAAGTCTGGGAACAAGGTCTCTTGCTCAAGCTAATCCAGCATCACATATCCCACAGAATGTACAACTGGATAAAGGAATACCTAAATAATAGAAAAGCCTTAGTTTGCATGCAAGGACAAAGAAGCCACACAGTGGGTATAAAAAATGGTGTCCCCCAAGGAGGAGTCCTATCCCCAACACTTTTCCTAATATTCATAAACGATCTAAATCAAAACCTACCCAAAAAAGTTAAGAGCAGCATGTATGCAGATGACCTTGCCTTAATTAGCACAGAAGAATATGTAGGAACATCGAAATTTCGATTACAAGATGCTCTTGATAAACTCAATAATTGGTCCAAAGACTGGGGCATGTCCATTAACACAAAAAAGACAACATATACCATATTCTCACTGTCAACAAAACAACAAACAATAAAATTAACATTAGATAAGGAAGCTTTAGAAAAAAATGACAGCCCTACTTATCTTGGAGTCACCTATGACCCGAGACTAACCTGGAAAAACCAAATAGATAAAACACAGAGTAAAGGCATCCAGAGACTATCCCTCTTGAAAAAATTAGCTGGCACAGATTGGGGAGCAAATCACAACATCCTGAAAAAGACCTATACCAGTTATGTAAGACCTGTACTAGAATATGGTGCCACAGCATGGGGCTCAGCAGCCCAAACCAACCTTAGAAAAATAGACAAGGTTCAAAATATTGGTCTAAGGATAATGACAGGAGCAATCAAAACAACACCCATAAGAGCTATGGAGGAAACCGCTGCCCTGATCTCTCTGGATGAAAGAAGAGAAATAAAAATCCTTTCCCAATTCACAAAATTGGAAACCTTGGAGAGGCACCCACTCAGAACAAAAATCCACAAAACTGGCACAAAAAACCGTCTCAAAAGGACCAATTTCATACAGGAATCTCTAAACCTAAAAAAGAAACACCAACTTGAAAAAATTACTCTGGAATCCTCGATACACTATAATGAATCTCCACCCTGGGACGAAAGCCCTCTTCCTACTATAAGGGACCATATTGAAAACATAAAAAGAAAATCTGATTACAGACCAACAGAGCTCAAGGAAATAGTGAACTGTTTTCTACATACCAATTACCCTAGCAATCAGTGGATCAGAGTTTACACGGATGGCTCATCCCATAAAGCCACCACAAATGGAGGAGCTGGAATACTTATCGAATGGCCAGATGGAGGAAAACTAGAAAAATCCTTTGCAACTGGAGAGCTCTCTGACAGTCACAGAGCAGAAAGGGAAGCACTAGCACTAGCTGCTACCATGCTAGCAAATCATCCAAGTTCCCCTCACAGTCAGATTGTCTTTCTAACAGACGCAAAAACAACCCTCCAAAGCCTGCAAAACTCTGATTCCCCTTATATTAAAAACCTCAGAACAGCACTCACAAAGCTCAACCACAACAGCAAAAAAACTGTCATTCAATGGATACCAGCTCACATACAACTAGCAGGAAATGAGAAGGCTGACACACTCGCCAAGAGTGGGAGAACAAACTCACAAGTAAACTCTGCTCTCTATCCAGAAGAAATGAAGAAATTAATTGTAGATAAAATAAATGAGAAATGGACGAGCTCCCATCCAAATCACAAGAAAGATGATGCTTACTATAAGCTATCCCGACAAGACCAGCGTCTAATCTTTCGACTCAGGACCGGACACAACAGAATGCGACAACACATGTTCCGGAAGCTCAAAATTGGAACCAGTGAAATCTGCCCATGTGGAGTATCACCAGAAAATGCCGACCACGTCCTCCAAAACTGCTCTCTCTACCAAGAGGCCCGTATAAGACATTGGCCCCAAATCACCCCAATAGAAAGAAAACTATATGGAGAGCTCCCTGATTTGGAAACCACTGCGCAGTTCATCTCATGTATTGGTCTAGTCATATGAACACTCCAACATAACAATGAGAACGATGAAGAAGAAGAAGAAGAAAATCTAATCAAGATTTTTTTACGGCAATAGATTATAGTTCAAGCTGGAAAAAACAAACAAACTGGTGCATCATTCGTGATGAAATTCTGTTTACAAACCAAATGTATGAAGCCTGAGCAAACTGAGATATTCAAACTTTTGCAATAAGGACATTCAGTATTTTAGTTTTAAAGCTGATCGAGTCAAGAGATCCAGACTTAATTCAGAATTCAGATGGCAAACATCATAACAGCGTCCATTGAAGCTTCTTATTGGTGGCTCTAAGAATTGACAGAGCTATGAAATCTTACACCATTGCAGAGGAGTTAATATTGCTTGCGGCCAAAGACATTGTTTAAATTACGATAAGAGCCGAAATTCGTTACTAAATTTAGTGCAATTTTCTTAACAAATGACAATTTTTACAATGGCATGTCTGCTTAATAAGATAAGATAATTTTTATTGATCCAATCAAATGGAAATTCAGTTTGACTAGAATTGACAACCTCAGCGTAACTACTGTACAATAACAATATAAATGAAAAATTCGAACAACATTCACACACGAAACACGTACACATTCACAACCAGCGCTTTATGAATTAGACTTCTATGTACTTCTTGATGACGACAGATGATCTTATAACACTCTGACCGAAAGTGGGATAAAGGAGTTTTTAAATCTTTCTGTTTTAGTCCTAATGGAAAGGAGATGACCATTTCGTTCAGATCTTATGTAACAGTGGGTGCAGGTTGTCTTTAAGAATCGTGAGTGTTTTGGAAAGACATCTTTCATGAAAAAGCTCTTCAAGAGATGGTAGCTGTGTTCGAGTGATATTATACAATGCTTTTTTCATTAGTCTATTTAGTCTAAGTCTTTGTGCCAGTGAAGTATTACCATACCAGCAGGTGATAGCAAAGTTTATTAGACTGCTGATGGTTGCTGTATAGAAAAGTTTAATTATTGTTTTGTTGATGTTAAATTTTCTAAGCTTTCTGAGATAAAAGAGTCATTGGTGAATTTTTGTGTAAAGGTTTTGACAGTGTTCACCCCATTTCAGTTTGTTTTTTATGGTTGTACCTAGGTATTTATATTCTTGTACTTGTTCTACAGTTTGGTTGTTTATCTGAATTTCTGCAATATGGCCTTTATGTTTTGTAAAATCAATAATCATTTCTTTAGTTTTCTAAACATTTAAAATTAGTTATCTATACACCATTGGCAAAAGGTGTTAATAGTTGAATGGTACAGATTTTTGTCACCTGCAAATTTTATGATGGGAGTGTCAGCTGATAGGCTCTGAATGTCATTTGTGTATATGTAATACAATACTGGTGACAATACCCAGCTGCGCTTCAGTGCTAAGCTGTCTCGTGCCTGAAACTTGCCCGTTCACTTTTACATATTGTGGGCATTTGATAAGAAAGTTTAGAATCCAAGCTTGTATGTTTTGCTAAGCTTCAATTCAAATAGTGTTTGTATCATGGGTGTGGTTGGATGGTGTTGAATGCGGATGAAAAATCTACGAATAATACTCTGGCGTAGTGTCTCTGTATCAAGATGCTGGCATAGCCAATTCAGCATGATTACTATTGCATCTTCTGTACTTCTTGACGGTTTGTAAGCGAACTGGTGCAGGTCAAGACATGTTTCAATTTCTTTTAGTAGATATGTTTTAAAATCATTTTCTCCAAGTACTTCATTGGAATTGATGTAAGCGATTAGCGATTATGGGACATGTTTCAACTTCTTTTAGTAGATATGTTTTAAAATCATTTTCTCCAAGTACTTCATTGGAATTGATGTAAGTGCTACAGGACGTATGTCGTTGTTGGAAGCAATGATCTTCTTTTTGGGTACTGGAATTATTTTAGATGTCTTCCAAACAGAAGGTATTTTGTGAGTTTGCCAGGACTTGTTGAATATGGCACAAAAGATATGAGCCAGTTGTTACGCACATAGCTATACAAGTTTTCTACTTCATTTGTCAGGTCCCGAGGCTTTGGCAGCATTTACCTGTTTAAATATTTTAGTCACTTCTTGTTTATTAAGCAGTTCTTGATATTGGTTTATTGCTTTTTTCAAATGATGCCAACACACATCATGGCGGTCTTTCTCGAAGTTGTGGCAGTCAAATCGGCTGTAGAAATCATTTAATTCATTGACAAATTTGTTATTGTCAGCGACACACATTGGTACGTAGCCAGTAATTTGTTTCAAGCCACTCCAACAAGCTTGAGTTATTTTCCTTG